>NW_006159863.1:914000-991227 GCF_000334495.1 Tupaia belangeri chinensis | reverse complement strand
GGTCCAGGACTCGAACCACAGTCGACTACATGAGAGTCCAGCAACATTACACCAACTGCTGGTCCCCCAAGAGAGAGAAAGCAAGCCGCCAAGTCAGGGACTTGAACTGTGGTCAGCCATGTGGGAGTCCAGCGCTTTTAACCACTATGCCACCTGCAGGCCTCTATCCTATTTCTACAAGTAGGCAGATCTTAACCAATTTTCCTTCCCAAGTATATTGCAGATCTCCCTGTAGCATTTATTTTTTGAGCATTCAGATGGATCTGGTTCATTTACACAGTTAGGGAAAATATTCTAATTCTCAGACAAAGCACTAGTTTCCAGATACCCCATAAGAGATAAATGATAGGAAATGGTAAATATAAATTGATTCTCAGTACAGTCTTGAAATTCAACCCAAAATGAAATTTGCCAAAAATAAAACAATATTGGATTGTTTGACTGTAGAAATGAGTGACATACAGCTTTAAATAACTCTTTCTGGAACTTACATGTTAAATCTATATTTAAAAAAAAAAACTAACTTTATTTTCTTTTTTTAGAGAGACATTTTTGCTATAGGGTATGTGTCCTCACCAGAGAAACAGAGAAATCACCCCTCGGGGAGATGACCATGCCACAGTCCTTTCTCCTCCATTCTCCTCTTAGGATTTAGGGCACTCATGCACATGTGCCCAGCATGAATTTCAAGCTTCCAAGTCTAGGAATCGAACCACTGTTGGCCATGTGGGAGTCCAATGACATAACCAATACACCAACCTCTGGTCCTGAAACATTTTAAAAGTTCTATCCAGGAGAGAAGAAAATAGAAAACTACTCCACTTAGCTGTGTCTTATAACCCAAAGAATCACATCGAGTACAAAGAAAATCTATTCTTTGAACCTTCAGCAGTGTTACCCTCTAAGGTAGACTGGCATTAACAGGACAACCTTCAGTAATTCTAATATGTATTTATTCTGAAGTGAAGATTCCGAAAACAAAGAGGTCAAAATGTGCAAAGAATAGAAGATAAATACTTAGATTGTGATCTTAAAAACTGCTTGAAACTTTCGGCAAGCTGATGTATTTCCTCCATAAAAAAAAAAATAAAAAATACTACAGAAATCTCAGTATTAAGTCCAAAGTGAAGAGAATCCCCATGCATACCATCATCAGTGTTGGGCCTTCTACTTGTCTTTCCCGACACTTATATTCATGTGACATGAGCTTAGCTCTCCCTCTGCTGGTGGTTTTTTTGCTTCAACAGTTAACTATATTATATTTTTTTCTTGCATTTTAATACTTTGATACAAAAATAGTGTTTCAAACTGCACAGTTATCACAAGTGCATACACATCACTTGGCATCTCTAGCACTTTCTGCTTTCTGTGCCTGGTATCTCCATTTTCTGCTAGGTTAATCCCATTCTAGCTGGCATCAGCTTTTTCCATTTTTTCCTTTGGGCACCTTCTCTCCCTGTTTTGCAGGGACCTCTTTAGGCTTGGGCTCTGGCTTTGGAGGCGCAGGTTTCACAGACAACCTTGCAGATTTCAGTGGTTCATCCTTCACTGTGGCTTTATCTCCTTTAGCATCCCCTTCAGCCTTTCTCTTGGGCATGATGGCGATGACCAGGGCACTAGACATAGGGAATGCAGTTGTGAGCACGTGCTGGTGGGTCCAGGGATCATTCTCACCTCTTCTTCTTTTTTTTAAGGTATATTTTTGCCATAGGGTGGTGCAATCAGCTGAGAGGAGAGACACAGTGAGAGGGCGAGTAAGAAATCACCCTGCATGGGGGATGGCTACCCCACAATCCCTTCTCCATTTCCCTCCTGGAATTTTGAGTATGCACACACAAGCGCCCCAGTGTAATTTTCAAGCCACCAGGTCCAGGACTTGAACTGCAGTCCACACCTCCTCTTCTTCACATTGCTCCAATAGTTAACTATATTCTTAGTCAGATGTACTATAAATTGCCTAATGACAAAAATTAATTTTGAGCATTTTTAAAGATTTTTTAATGGTAGTGCTAGCAACTGCTTATTGGAGTTCTGAATGCTAGGTCTGTTATATGTTTGGTCACTCTGCTGGGCTGAATTTCATTGAACTCATTGCAGACATTGAAGCAGCTGAAATAGAACGCGTACAAAGCCCTACCACCATACCCAACCAGCCTATTAGTAGATGAACTATCCATGCACACTTCAAAAGTCAGTATTCTTCTTCTCACAGATTCCTTCTCTGCCTCTAATCAAAGGCCTAGGTAGGGCATTACTTCTCTAAATTCATCAACTCTTTACTCACCACTGGATTATTCTCACCAATACACAGACTTGAACAAATATTCCTCTTGATCTCAGCTCCCCCTGGCGGATACCACCCCCATTTCTCTGTATATTTTTATTTAAAAAAAAAAAAAGTTGTCTAAACTCACAGTCTTAAATTCCTCTCCTCTCAATCTACCATAACCTATTTCCATCAACTTTTTACCTCTACCATTCCATGCCAAGTGTTCTTGTCAAAGTCCCCAGTGATCCCGGTCAGTTTTCAACCCTCATCTTACTTGATCCATCTGCAGCTTTGGCTCAGTTGACTCCTCCCTGACTACAGGACTCCTTCACTCTCCTAGTTTTTGTCCCACCTCTCTGAAGGCACCTCCTTACTCTCCTTTGCTAGTAACTCTTCTCCCAAGCCTTTCCACAAAAGAATGCCCAAGGTTTAATCTTTAGTCTCTTCTCTTTTCATCATCCTGTTTCATAACTTTAAATTTCGTCTACATGCCTATGAGTCTCCAGTGGTAGCTCTGGTCCTGATCTCTTTTGTTTCTAGTGCTCACTAGGCATCCCAAACACTAGTGCAAAGCTAGCCCCATGCCCACTCAGAACCCTACTCCAACTACAGTTATCTCCCTTTCAGCTTGTTGCAATCACATTGTTCCAGTCCCTTTGGCCAAAACTTTGGTGTCGTACTTGCCCTTTCTCTCATATACCACATCTGATGAAAGTCTTGTTGAAATCTTTCAATTATTTTTAGAATCTGAACTCTTCTCACCACTTCTACCACTTACTATCCTGATTTGAGTAATAATCCTCTCTGGTCTCATTCAGTAATTTTTCAACTTTGAAACATATTCAAATTACCTAATGATCTCTTTTTAAAAGAATTAATTCTTTTAAATTTATTTATTTATTTATTTTTATTTGACCAGAGAGAGACAGGGAAAGTGAGAAAGAGAACCACCAGGTCCAAGACTCAAACCACAGTTGGCCATGTGGAAGTCCAGTGTTCTAGCCCCTATGCCACCTGCTGGTCCTCCCAATAATCTTTAAAAATACTGGCTCCCTCCCACCGCTTGATTTTCTGATTTAATAGGTATGGGATGTGATCTGAGCCCTGGGATTTTTCACTATTCTCCAGATGACTCTATCATGCATCAAAGTTGGAGAGTTCCTGGCATGGGTATGGTAATAGCCATCTAACTGATCTCTAGCCTCCTCTGTTGTAATCCATTCTCAACATAGCAAACAGACATACTTTTTAAACTTTGCATTTATTTATTTATTTGTCGTCGTTTGGGGCCACCAAGTCTAGCACTTGAATCGCAGTTGGCCACGTAGGAGTCTAGCACCTTAACCTCCACACCACCTGCCAGTCCCACAAATAGATATCTTTTAAATTATAAGTCAAATCATTTCATTTCTTCTAAAAACTCCAATAGCTCCCCATTTCAGTGTAAAACCTAAAGGTTTTTCAATGGCCTGCAGGATCTTATCTGAGCTGTACTGCCCCCCCTTGCACCCCACATGTAACTGACCTATGTTATACTTGGTCTCATTCATTGTTCCACTGATGTAGCCTCATTTTCTTTGAATACATCAGGCATCCTCTCACTCTAGGACTTTTGCACAACTTCTTTTTTTGCCTGAAACACTCTTTTCTCAGATATCTGAACATCAAGTATTAGCTCAAATATCACATTCTCCATAAGGCCTATCCTAAAACTTATTTTAAAATTACAACTATACTATCCACTTCTCTTTCTGTGAGATAAAAATGTGATGAGGTGGATGATGAGTTTAGAAAGAGAAGATTTGGAAGAAAGTTTGAGATGCACTTAGACACCCAAATCTAACAAGGCATCATATGGGGAGGAGTTGGGGTTGGACTATAAAATTAGGAGTAAATAGGGACCAGCAGGTAGCATAGTGGGTAAGGCACTGAACTCCCACATGGCTGACTGCAGTTTGACTCCCAGACCCAGTGCCTTGAGACTCATGGGCACGTGTGTGCGTGCACGCATGCCAAGGTCCTGAGTGGAGAACAGAAAAGGGATTACAGCGTGGACAAACCCCTGGGAGATTTTCTCACTTTCTCTCTCACTGTCTCTGGCAAGCACATTCACCCTATAACAAAATTCTATTTAAAAAAACAGGAGCAAATAAGTGATATTTAAAGTTGTGGTACTCTGGGGATCACCCTAGGAAAGCCAAGGCTGAATGACTCTTTTGGAACACCAGTATTCTGAGGGAAGCAGAGACAAAGGAGTCTGCAAAAAGTCTGAGAAAGCATAGATGAAATACCAAGAGAGAGGAGGGCTCTATCATATAAGATTTTTAAGGAAGATAACATGTTCAGTAGGAACAGAATGACTTATGGACAGATAAATACCAATGAATTTGACAAAAAGGTGTAACAGTATCTGAGGAGATAACAAGGCCTATTTAGTAGAGGAAAATCATCTTTGAGATCATTAACCTTCTTCTGTCTGTTAACTAGCCTTAACAGTAACAATAGCAGAAACTGAATAGACAAAAGAGATTGAAGTTGGAGGATTTCCTGTTGGGGTTCATTTCTAGCAAACACATACCTAAATTTTATTCCTATAAACAATAAAAACAATGAAAAGATACATTCCTTGCTTTAAAGTTACAAGTAGACTAATTAATACATGCTGCATTCTGCCACTTGTGTAGAAAACATCTCTGTGACCAATGAATTAAGTTCTCATTCAAAATGTTTCTCATAAGTCTGAGGTCAGCTCCTTAGCCTGCTGGGACCACCGACCCTCTACTGAGTCTGAGCAGTGATGGCTGAGCAACCCTTCCATGTAGAAGAGCATGTATTTCTTTGAATACACAATGTATGGTCTGAGTTGATTGCACACTAATTACTTTTGTCATCTATCACGAATGCCCACGTTCCCAGTTGCCTCCTAAACCCCTTCAATTGAAGGGGCGAAATGAGTTTTATCTCTGACCTCCTCACTCACTGATTCCAGAATTAAAGCTTTTCCCTCCTATGCAAACTTATTACTAGTCATTGGCAAACTGTGTGACTGCCAACAAACTTGGTTCCGGTAACAGTGGCTAGTCACAAAGCTTGACCTGTATGGTATCACTGTGGGGTCAAAGATTTGGAGTTACTTTAACTCTAATTAGAAGTAAGGAAGTGAGCACAGACAGAAAATAGCCTTGTTTTGATTAATGCGAGAATTCTTAATCTCTGATCCATGGGCAGATGAGATCATAGATAGGTTTCATACAAACGTTATCTAGGTCCTGCCTCCAAACTCTGCCAAGCACCGTGTGTGTGCGCGCGCGCCTTTTCCCGTAGAGACATACGCAGTAACTCTGCCAAGCACCGTGTGTGTGCGCGCGCCTTTTCCCGTAGAGACATCCGCAGCTTTCGTGGTGGTTATGGATGACATGTGCCACCCATTTGAGACCAAGGTGACCTGCTCTCCCAGGCTCCGAATTTAGTTTCCACATTTGAGAGCATTCACCCTCAGGCGGTCTCCCCACTCAGGCTGATGCCCGGGCTCCCAGGTGTGATGCATCTGTACCCCGTCAAGAAACCACCCATTTCTACCCTCACTTATACGTGTAGTGCCCAGGTCGAACTTACTTCCTTACTATTCATTCATTCATTCATTCATTCATTTTTTTATTTATTCATTCATTCATTCATTCATTCATACATACATACATACATACATACATACATACACACACACATACATACAGATTTTTGTGATAGGGTACGTGGGCTCGCCAGAGAGACAAAAAGCGAGGAGGTTGGGGGGACGCGTTCCCGGGCACGTACACTCTTCAGGCCCGGTGGACCAGGTGAGAATGCAGCGACGTAACCATTCCGCCATCTGCTGGTCCCTAGGTCGAACTTTGTAACTCCCGAGCTGTCTTGGTTTAGGTGTTCGCATCCTACTCCCCTTAGCTCACTCGTAAGTACTCCAGGGTTAAGTCTGAGCCTGCGCGCCCCTCCCGCCTTCGCACTGGCGGTCTCCGGGAATGGGGCGGGCCTGGCGTGCCCCGCCTTCTGGAGAGAGCTTTACGGTACAGCGACCGTCCTTTTACGACAGGCAGATGTTGCTTTGTGGCTGTTAACTTTTCCCCGTGGTCTGAGTTGGTAGCTGCACTATCTGTGGTGACACCTTCTACCGCCGCGCAGAAATGAGGCAAAAGCGGAAAGGTGCGGAAGGGGGAAAAGGGGGTGGTCGGGGAGGGGCGAACGCTCGGGCAATCAGATGCCGAACCCAACTTTTCCCGCAGAAATCCGCCGCCTGAGCCAGCTGCCTTCCCACCCGGAGTCAGTCTGTAGGTCGATTTTAGCCCCCTGCCTTCTTGTTTACCTACTCTGCTGCTTAAACCAACTTACCCTTCCTTTTTTTTTCTCTTTGGCAGTCACTCGATGTCTTTTGCAGAAGTGGCTGGGAGAGCTTCAGTCCAAGGCATGCCCTCCAGGGAGTTAGCATGATCTGTTTAGAGCGTTCTCGGACTCTTTTAATTTGTTAAGATTTGTTTTACTACACATATGACGCGTTTGTTTATTTAGGATTGTCATTTAAAGACAAATCATATTATGAAAAAAATTTGAATTAATTTTGGACTCTATGGGACAGTTATGCATGTAATTCTCATTTGTGTTACCACCTGCGTTAACGTGGAGCAATTCCAGCTTCAGTTTTTCAGCAGAATGGACTCAACTGTTAAATATTCTCTGCCAGGTTCCGTTCTTTTCTCTGTACATTCATTTGATCCGGTGGCCTACTAATGATAATAGTTATCATAATAAGAGCTACCATTTGTCGAACCTTTACTAGTAATGCTGAAGTTGATATCATTCCTGTTTTACAGATGAAGAAACTGAGACTCAAAGAGTCAAGTAAATTTCCCAGCCCCAAAGTACACTTTAAGAGGTGTGGAGCTGGTTGTTCAGGCTGTATCTGTCACACACCCCACCACCACCAAATGAAAAATCTGTGCACTTAATCACTATGCCTCTCTTTTTTTATTAAGCACTACGCCTCTTTTTTTTTTCTTTTTCTTTTTTTTTATTATTTTTATTTATTAATTTTTTTAGAGGTTTTCGCTATAGGACGCATGCGCTCGCCAGACAGACAGAGAGAGACAGAGAGACAGAGAGACAGAAAGCGAGAAATCACCCCCCAGGGGGGATGGTCACGCCGCAATCCCTTCTTCTCCATTCTCCTCTCGGGATCTTGGGCACGCATGCACACGTGCCCGGCGTGAGTTCTAAGCCACCGGGTCCGGGACGCGAACCGCGGTCGGCTACGTGGGAATCCAGCGACATAGCCATTACGCTAACTGCTGGTTCCCAGCACTACGCCTCTTGTCACTAAATGCTGTTTCTTTCTGTTCGAAGCAACAGCTGCAGGTGTCCAGGTTACCTTCGATTGCCTTATCATATCAAAATCTACATTTTTCCAAATTAATTTGTTGTCACCTCACTCTCCTTTACTCCTAAGTCTATCAGGCCAGATAGCTTTATTATTGTAGCTTTTCCTGTCGCAACCCTTATTATTCTTACTTAGAAATTGCTTCTTGCAATTGTTTATTACTCTTTATGCTGGCTCCCATCCTCCTAACTCATCTTTCTCAATAAATAGTATTTTAATAGTACTTTGTCTTTTATATACATTTTTTCAGTTGATTCTTACCATGGATCTAATAAGGTTTGTGTGTATTATCCCAATTTTATGAACAAGGAAATGGGTACTCAGAAGTCTTTGATCTTTCCTTCCTCAAATACTCGTTAAAGGTTGGGCCTGGAGTCTATCATGTTAAATTTATTTTATTTTAAATCTTGTATATTCACTCCTTTAAACACTACTTTCATCTTTTTATTTCTAAAGAATATTCACTTCTTCACTCTCTTTGGCATTCTATTTAAGTGCCTTTGCCTAGTTGTCAGCATACCCTGTGATCTGTTCTTTACCCAACCTTGTCAGAAAACCAGTACTCTAGTTAGGCAATGCTCCTTCACACAAAAATAGGTTATTCCTGTGCCTGACATTTTTTTGTTCTGAATTGACTTCTGTTTTGTGTGTTCAAATCCTTGCACACTAGCTTTCTGTACAGGTAGGAAGCATACTTGATAACAGTCCCCAAGCTAATATCCTATGGCTTTTGTCACTGGAAGAACACCAGCGTTTTTTGCCTTGAGGAAAAGATCTCAGATTCACCTGGCTTGAATAGATACCCATCCTTGAACCAGCCAGCTGTAATTGAGAGGATGGGGTCATATGAGAATACCTCAGCTTTCGATGTTGTTGTTGCATGAGAAAAAAATGTTCAGTTGCCAGGACAAGGGCTTGATGGTGCACAATGACTTAGAAATGCATTGAGATGCTTGGACAGATATAGAGCCCGGATCTGTGACACTTCCATAGATACCTAGGCTTGAGTTCAAGCTTTACCCCTTGGTAGCATCTTTTTATTTTTTATTTTTCTTTTTTGGATAAGTTTTTGCCATAGGGCACATGCACTCGCCAGAAAGACAGAGACAGAGAAACAGAAAGCGAGAAATCACCCCCAAGGGGGATGGCCAAGCCACAGTCCCTTCTCCGTTTTCCTCTTGGGATCTTGGGCAGGCACGCACATGCGCCCAACAGGAGTTTAAGCCACTGGGTCTGGGACTTGAACCACAGTCGACTACATGGGAGTCCAGCGACATAGCCTTTACGCTAACTGCTAGTCCCAGCCCTTGGAAGCATCTTCATGGAATAGACAAATGTTTCTGTTCTGTCTACTTTACTCCATTTTGAGAAGCAGTCAAATTAAGGCATCTAAATGTTCTTTATGAACTCCAAAGTATTATGCAAGTATTGGAAATTATAAATCTGGAGATAAAGGGAAGATGTTTAAGTACTTTGATCCTTTCATGTATGATTAGGTTTTTCTAATGTTCATTTCTACTTTTTACTGTATCTATCTGTAATATTCTTCTAGAGAATGTTCTTCTAAAGGGACCTTTTCCCATTTATAGATAAATTGTTGGGTATTATCGTTCCAGGGGATCTCAGCCATGCTGAACTAATGATGCTGACTATAGGAGATGTTATTAAACAACTGATCGAAGCCCATGAACAGGGGAAAGACATCGATCTAAATAAGTAAGTGAATATCTAAAAAGGACAATTTGTTCTTAAGGAGTAGATTTATTTTATGAAATCATCTAATACTGAAGCAGGGCAGCTTAAGGTTTAGCAGGACTGCATCTCTTTAGAAATTAAGGAAGATCCCTAACGAGAAAATCTGACCGAATGCTGGGTCTTGTGAAATTTCTGAGGAACAGTCAGATGAAAAACCAAGAGTGAGTATTTGAAATAAAACCGGAATCAGGTATTTACTCAGGGGAAATCAGTTCAGTGGTTGATTCTAGTGAGGAGTGATTTGCATGTGTTGTATCTTATATTTATAAATACTGAGAAACATGCTGACCCTTTAAAGATATTTTGATGGTGCTTGCTGGCTGTCTCCCTGTAACCAGTTGCAGAAATAAACTCCCGTCTTCTCTAGCCTCTGCCTCTTGTTTCATTGACCATAAGTAGAAGCAGCCAGATTTAGTTGGCTGGTAACAATGCCACTTACTTCCGATCTCGGTTTTTGTTTGTTTGTTTTATTTATTTATTTATTTATTTATTTATTTATTTTGAGAATTTTAGCTTTCTACCTTGCCCTGTTTCTCTGAGACAAAGTTATTTCATAGCCTAATAATACTAATAGCTTCTAATATTTATTGGACACTTTCTATAGTCCACGCAGTTATTGGTGCATTATATGCATTAGTCCAGTTAATCCTTTCATAAACCATAGGAGGTAAATTCTAATATCACTCTCACCGGACAAATGGGGAATCTGAGTCTAATAGAGAGGCTAAATAATTTGTCCAGTTGTGAATAGTATTTAGTAGAGCTGGTATATGGAATTAGATGGGCTGTCTCTGGAGCCCATATCCTTATCCCATGTGCTACCTCACTTTACATCCTGCTTGAGTTCCCTCCTGTCTCAGTGGAAGCAGCATCTCTGTCAGAGAACTCTCCCTTTGGGGTCCTTAATCTAATCAAGCCCATCTCTATTTAGGGACTCTTTTTTTTTTTTTTTTTTTTGAGAGGTTTTCGCTATAGGGCGCTTGCACTCGCCAGACAGACAGAGAGAGACATAGAGACAGAAAGCGAGAAATCACCCCCCAGGGGGGATGGTCACGCCACGATCCCTTCTCCTCCATTCTCCTCTCGGGATCTTGGGCACGCACACACACGCGCCCGGCATGAGTTTTAAGCCACCGGGTCCGGGACGCGAACCGCAGTCGACTCCGTGGGAGTCCAGCGACATAGCCTTACGCTAACTGCTGGTTCCCATATTTAGGAACTCTTTTGACACTTTTATCCATTTATTTTCCATAATGAAGTTCAGTTCAGACTTTGCTGCACCTTAAAAATAAGAATGGTCTTTCATCTCTGTATTTGTGTGTGTGTGATTGTGATATATTTAATCTATATAGTGTTGTTTTGGTGAAAGGGTTCTCCCCCCAACCCCAGGTCATCTAATTACCACATGCATGTCTTTTTCTTAGGCTCTATTATCTGTTATTTTAGATGCTACACTATTTTACTTTTTTTCTTAAAATACTGTGTCTAGTAAGCATTTGCTAAAGGAATGAGCAATCAAATAATTATTCTCTTTTGAATATGAAGACAATAGGTTTTTACTGATTTTTTTCCTACTATGTCGTTAGTAGTTTTTCCTTCTATTTTTGTTGAACATAACTCTCATTATACAAATCTTTAATTTCTAGTGCACGTTTCTGCATCTTACATATTTCTGTTATTCTTTTTAATTTAACAATTAAACTAAACCTGCCGTCTTCCTTAAATCCAGCCCCTGTGCAGATGTCGTAGCCCTTTATGTAAGTTCTGTCAGTTCGACCTCAATCTACTTTTCCAACTTTTTAAACTTCATCGAAAATCTTCTGCTTTCTTTCAAGATGATCTACTCATATTTCTTTCTTTTTTTGGTTCTTTCTTTAGAGAGCTTTTTACTCTAGGGCATGTGAGATCACCAGAAAGACAGAGAGAGAGAGGGAAAGTAAGAAATCACCCCCTGGGGGAATGGCCATGTCGCAGTCCTTTCTCCTCCATTCTCCTCTCGGGATTTTGGACACACATGCACATGCACCCAGTGTGAATTTCAAGCTGCCAAGTCCAGGACTCAAACTGTGGTCAGCCATGTGTGAGTCCATCGCCTTAGCCACTACACCATCTGTTGGCCCCTATTTCTTAAAATATATACATTCCTATTTTTAACATCTTCATTTAAGTCTGTCTGCTTTCAGTATCATCTGTGTCTTCACTGCCTGTCTGAGGTCTACTCTCTTGAGTGCATTTTCTGCAGATTATCTCCCCAGCCCACATTAAACTTCTCTCTGAATTCTGGAAGTATTCATTGCTGGTGTGTTTGTGTGTGCATGTGCGTGTGCATTTTATCACCTATGTGTTTATCACGTATACATTTATTTATTTCTTTATATGCTCATCTGCAAATACTCAGACACAGAACGTGAAAGGACTATTTCTTATACCGTCTGGCATACCAAGTACTTAGGTAGTCTCTCTTCATTATGTTAAGGAGATACTCAGATAATATTTGTTGAAAAGAACATGAGCACCCTACAGGTATTTCTAGATAGATTAATATCAGAAGACAAGGTGACTGTTAGTATTTGGCTAGCAGGTACAGTGAAAAGCTGATAGCATTACAGAGAAAAGTCAAGGAATTATTAGGATAAAGATTACTTCTGGGGAGTAGGGATAGGGTTACAATCAGAAACAGGCATGCAGAAGGGCTTGTTTTGTAACTATTAAAACTTATATTTTTTCTTTATGTATTTTATATTAGAAAGTGTTTTTTAAAACTTTGAAAAAATGTACTTTATTTTCCATTTGGTTCTGCATAGTCTTGTTTTTGATTTTATTTTAACTTTTATTCATTTATTTATTTTGGAGAGGTTTTTGTTGTTTTTGTTTTGTTTTGTTTTGTTTTGTTTTGCTATAGGGCACATGCACTCTCCAGAAAGACAGAGACAGAGAAACAGAAAGCAAGAAATCACCTCCCAGGGGGGTGGCCACGCCACAGTTCCTTCTCCTCCATTCTCCTCCATTCTCCTCTCAGGATCTTGGGCATGCACACACAGGCACCTGGCGTGAGTTTAAGCCACCAGGTCTGGGACTCGAACCACTGTCGACTACATGGGAGTCCAGTGATATAGCCATTATGCTAACTGCTGGTCCCTTATTTCTATTTTTTTTAGTCTTAAGCAGTAGTTCTCAAGCAGAGTGATTTCCTCCCCAGGAGACATTTGCCAATATTTAGAGCCATTTTGGTTATTAACAGGAAGAGAAGTGCTAGTGGGTAGAGCCAAAGATGCCATAAACATCCTACAATGCTCTGGACAGCACAGAAACACACAGCAAAGAATTATCTGGTCCCCAGCGTCAGCAGTGCTGAGGTTAAAAAGAAGTAGAATCAGAGTAGTCCTTTGAAGATGGAGCACTAGCCCATCTAGTTTTGTACTAGCCCTCCGTTGTGTCATTGTCCTAGGCCCTTCCTCGGTAGTCCTCTGGTTTTCTTTCTGGTACTCCAGGGTGAGAAGAGAAAATCATTTATTCATGAATTTTGTTCTTGTATTTCCATGTAGTCACAGATCTTCATGCTCTATTGTATGGTGCAGGGATAAAGGAATATCAGAAGTTAATTATGTTAGTCATAGGTCATCCTTTTGGTACTTGAAAACCTATGATCTTGATAACACTAGGTATTTTATTTTCAGGTTGAAAACGAAGACAGCTGCCAAATATGGCCTGTCAGCACAGCCCCGCCTGGTGGATATCATTGCTGCAGTCCCTCCTCAGTATCGCAAAGTCTTGATTCCCAAGTTAAAGGCAAAACCTATCAGGACTGCCAGTGGGGTGAGTAAATTTGCTCATGCAGTTCTGATTGTGTGCCTGAACTGATGGAAACCCATACCCCATGTACCACCTGGGCAGTGAGATAGAAGTCCTAACTTCTAACTCATGAAGTTTGTCCACAGGTTGAGCATCCCTAATCTGAAAATCCAAAATACTCCAAAATTCAAGATGTTTATTAACACCATTATGACACTACAAGTGGAAAATTCCACACCCGACTTTATGATGAGTCAGAGTCAGCACACTGCAATATAAATGTATTGTATTGGATCGTCAGAAAAGTCATGATACATTTTTGCATCATGAAAACTTTGCATAGAAAAACTTCACTTTTCAAATTACTTCAGTCTGTGTGTATCGGGTATATATGAAATGTAAATGAATTCTGTGTTTAGACATAGGTCCCATCCCAGAGATACCCAATTATGTCTATGCAAACATTCCAGATCTGAAATCTGAAACATGCTGGTCATAAGCATTTCAGATGAGGGATCCTCAACGTGTTTTATGATGTATTGCAATGGAGACACACACAGCATGCTAAGAGGGGACAGAGAGGAAGAAAGCAAGCTGTGATTAAAGGAGCAGATGATGTTTTTTGGTGTCTTTAGAATTATAGGTTGAGACCAGCAGGTGGCATGGTGGTTGATGTGCTGGATCCCACATGACCAACTTTGCATTTTCAGTACCTGGTGGCTTGAAAAACATGCCAGACATGTTTTTGTGTGCCCCAAATCCTGACAGGGCAATGGAAGAGAAAGAATCACAATATGGCCATTCCGCATGAGGGGTGATTTCCCACATTCCCTAAGGAGCCTTAGTTTCTTTTAGTGAAGAAAAATATTTGGAAACCAAGATCTGAGTGCTAGAGGTGCTTACTGCTGTTAGAATTATATCTAATAATAGATATATTGAAAACTTTGAGTTCACAACAGTATCTTAAATTCCACCCCACAAAGTTCATTCCAGTTCTTCCCTTTTCCATATTCCAAACAGTAAGCAACCTGGCTTGCATTAGCATTGATGTATAGGCATGTGCCACATGGGTCAGTCCATGAGGACCACATGTATGGTGGTGGAGCAGTAGGCTGTACCATATAGCCTGGATTTGAGGTAGGTGATGCCGTCTAGGTTTGTGTAAGTACATGTCCTGATGTTCGCACAGTGACAGAATCCCCTGATGATACCTTTCCGAGAGGTTATGTCCATCATTTAGCAATGGAAGACTATATATCCTTCATTGTCAAACAGCCTCAGATGTAACCAGTCATGTAATCCCTGCCACCACCTTCTTTTTCTCGCAGATGCTTTTCTCACTCACTAAGGCTCTGACAGATCTCCTTGAGAATATATTGCATACAGACTTTGTGAAACAGTCTAGTCCATGCTGTAAATATTGAGAGCTAATATGTCTATGAGGAGTTTGAGATAGAAAGACTATACTTTTATAAATTTATAGAATTGCATAAATTTTTTCTTGTAGGCTATTTTAGTAAAATAGTAAGTGAGAAAAAGAATAAGAGTTACTGTGACTTTAAAAAGTAATTTCCTATTTTGCACTTCATTTATTCTGCGGTATAAGACAGATTCATATATGCAATTCATACAAACATCTGAAGATTGTTAATATTGAAAACAGATTACCATTACACCTACCTAGTGCCCAGCTTAAGAAATACGCATTTTCAATACAGATTGTATATCTCTTATCTAAAATGCCCTGCTTGGACCACGGTGTTTCAGATTTCAGATTTTTGGGTTTTTGGAATATTTGTGTATATGTAATGAGATATCTTGGGGATGAGCCCCAAGTCTAAACATACAGTTTATAGTTACATTTCACATACACTGTATACACATAGGGTAATTACAATATTTTTGTGTTGCAGTGTTTAGATAGCAACCCATCTCATGAGGGTGAGGTTTGTGGGATTTTCTTTTTGTGGTGGCATGTCAGCACTCCAAACGTTTCAGATTTGGGGATTTGGGATTAGGAATTCTCAACCTGTACCTTAGAAGCCCCCATATGCCACTCTGACTGCACTTCTCTTCTTTCTGAAGAATAACCCAGAATTTTGTATTCAGTTTCCCATAATAACTTTCTTGTTACTCTTTCTTTTATAGATCGCTGTTGTGGCTGTGATGTGCAAACCCCACAGATGTCCACACATCAGTTTTACAGGAAATATATGTGTGTGAGTATGTGGATTTTGATGAGTTGTTTGAATTGAATTAGTAAGCCTGCTACAGCACTTGAGCAGTACATGCTGCTAATATTTACAACTTTGAGTCAAGGTTTGTAGGTTAGTTCTTTGAAACAAGCAACCATTGGTATTTAGAAATCAAGATTTTTAGAAATAGAACTGAATATAAAGATTTTAATTTGTTGAGATATTAAAAAATAGGTTTGGAACTCAAAACAGTAGACACTCTATTAACTTGACAAATGAAACATGGAAATACTCACTGCCTAAATTTTTAAGTGTCTGAAATTTCAAATTAATTTGGACTAGAAAAGTATCACCATAAAACATTATTCTTAGCAATAATTACCTTTAGATTTCTCAGATTTAAATATTTGAGAGAATTAGCAGAAGAGTATACATGGGTCTAGTTAGACAGATTAAATGGGAGAAAGATTTGATTGACTTACCAAGAGAGCACTTGTGAGTATCACTCCAAACAGGAAAACTAAGTTCCCTTTTTTCTTTTTTTTTTTTTTTGCCCCTAAAATCTTAAACCTCTAAAATAGTAGTGTCTGTAGTATTTTGGAAATGAATGTGATTGTGCTCTTTTACAGCCTCATCTTGTTTACTTATTAGTAGAAAATACATTCTTTGTAGTTACTGCGAAGGTAGACTCTTCTGTTAAGTTCATTTGATAGCAGAACTTCATGGAGACTGCAGTTACTTAAGTAGACAGTTGAACTGTTCTGTGTCTAACACCCTTGTTCTTTTGTTCTGTTGGCAGATACTGCCCTGGTGGACCTGACTCAGATTTTGAGTATTCCACTCAGTCTTATACCGGATATGAGGTAAAGTAATTTAGGTTTTCCTGAAGAAGTGTTACTTTGCCCATCATACAGTTTTTGCAAGTACTGCCTTCCCTAAAATGTTTAGGTTTTGGTTCGATTTGTCTTTCCCTGATTATAATAGCTCGCCATCCACCAGATAGGCTAAGTGTCTAATAGTTACTGGATAATTACATAAGCACTTATTAATGTATTCCAAACACAATTCTAAGTTCTTTCCAACTTTAACCCTTACAGCGACATTTTGAAGATAGACATTGTTATTATCACAATTTTATATTTTAGGAAACAGGAAGGGAAGGGTTGAACAGCTGGCTCAGAGACGGGTTTTGAACTCTGGGCTCTGTACCATGTGTTGTATTGTCTCTTTAGCAGTGAACTAATGGTCAAGGTCCCTGGTCTTATGGTCTTTATATTCCAATAATAATAAACAATAAAGAAAGTAGTTAGAAAAATACCAGATACTAATGAATACTAAGCAGACAAGTAAAATCAAATAAGGGAATAGTAGTTGGGAATAATCTATGGTAGTTAAGAAAGGATTCTCTTAGGAGATGGTATTTAAATTCAGTCCTGCAGAGAAGACGTATGTATAAGAATATTAGAAATGAGCATTCCTAGCAGAGTGTACTATTATAGGACAAAGAGCCTCAGGAAAGAAGATGAGACATTTTAGAGCCTAGTGAGTAAGGGAAAGTAGGAGGTTGAAAATTCAGATGAGGCCAAAGTTTATGGGGTAAAGAGTTTGAATTTAATATAGGTGTCATTGGGGTTTAAAGCAGGGGAATAATACAATCTGATTGAGGAAATTTTTTTTTTTTTTTTTTGGAGGGGTTTTCGCTATAGGACGCGTGTTCTCCCCAGACAGAGAACACAGACAAAAAGTGAGAAATCACCCCCCAGTGGGGATGGTCACGCCGCAATCCCTTCTTCTAAATTCTCCTCTCAGGATTTTGGGCATACACGCACACACGCCCAGCGTGGTCCGGAATGTGAACCACGGTCAACTACGAGGGAGTCCAGCGACATAGCCATTACGCTAACTGTTGGTCCCTCTGATTGAGGTTTTTAAGATCGGGTTGACAGGTACGTGGAGAGTATTCAGTGAGGACAAGAGTGAAAGCTGGAGACCAGTGAACAACTTTTGAAGAAGTCACCCTCTCTTCAAAGAGATCAGAAGCCAGCAAGCCAAGGGACTTTTTCTCTTTTTCATACATGGTTTACATTTTTATCCTGTTTTCTATGATTCAAATTTTTAAAACTACAGAAGGAATTATTCAGAGAAAAGGCTCTCTCTAATTTCTCTTCCATAGCCTCCCTTTTCTGCTCTTCCTCCAACATGTAATCAGTGTTATTGATTTCTTCTGTATTCTTCAAAGATATTTGGTGGATATACAAGCAGATCCGAATTCTATTTTTTTTTTTTTTTTTTGGTTAAGTTTTGTTATAGTGCATGTGCAGTTGCCAGGGGGAAAGAGAGACGTGAGAAACCAACACCCAGGGAGGATGGCCATGCTACAGTACTTTCTCCATTCTCCTCTTGGGATTTTGGCATGTATGTACATGCACTTTACATATTTTATTTAATAACCTATCATATGGGACCAGCAGTTAGTATAATGGCTATGTCGCTGGACTCCCATGTAGTCGACTGCGGTTTGTGTCCCAGACCCGGTGGCTTAAAACTCATGCCGGGCGCGTGTGCGTGTGTGCCCAAGATCCCGAGAGGAGAATGGAGGAGAAGGGATTGCGGCGTGGCCATCCCCCCTGGGGGGTGATTTCTCGCTTTCTGTCTCTCTGTCTCTCTGTCTGTCTGGCGAGCGCACGCGCCCTATAGCGAAAACCTCTCAATAAATAAATAAATAAATAAATAAATAACCTATCATATCAGTGCATTGTTTCATGGCTCTAGAATACTCTGTGGTATGACAATAATGTAAAAGCTATTCAATAAGCCATTACAAACGGTGTTGTACTTGAGAACTTGTTCAAAGGCTGTTTTACCCTACAACTGTTTTGAATGTGTTTGTTTATCAGTTCTATGTAAGTAGTAGACCACTTTGGTGACCCTAAGGATTCCTTAAGTGTTTACACAAAAGACAAATATAATCCAAGAAGACAACTGCAGTTGAGATATTTATGTCAGTGGAAACCCTGACAAAGTTGAGAAGGAAAATAAAGGTACTAGCAGATTTTTAGTGTTCACAACTATAGGAAATTTTATTTTAAATCCAAAAATTTTATTTTTAGAATCACCTTTTATTTTTAATTTTGTATGGGTATAACCATCTTTTTATCTTTTCTTCTTAGCCAACTTCCATGAGAGCTATCCGTGCTAGATATGACCCATATCTGCAGACCAGACACCGGATAGAACAGGTATGTTTTTTTTCTCCTCTCGAACCCCAACCTGAACAGATAAAATTTTAACAGTCTTTTCCTTTTTAATTAACTGTTTATATTCAGCCAGAAAGTATTGTAGCTTGATTTGATTTGAACCTAGAATAAAAACTAATTTTTCCTTTTTTAAGTTTTAACTATTTATCCAAGGAAGGGAGACTATTTTGCAATTCCTAGCAAAGTCAAAAACACTACTTTCTTTAGAGACTACTATTTTCTTTAAGGGTTTTATATTCTATAAGTTTCTCTCAGTTTGTAGAAAGCAATGTGTAATATGAGATTGATGGATTAAAGGTGTGGAAGTTCTTAAGCAATGGGTGGATGGATTGAATTTTAGCTTTCATCAGCGAAATCCAAAAGTATTATGACAGTTTTGCTAGGTTGGGAATAGGAGATTGACTTCAAAGGGATTCAAGGAATTTTAAAGGGTTATAGAATTATTCTATATTGTGATCATGGTGGGCGCATGACTAAACATTCATCAAGCTCATCCATATATGCTGAAAGATAGTATATTTTATTGAGTATAACTATACCTCAATGTAGCTGATCAAAATCAAGTGCCATAGGCGCCAGCAGTTAGTGTAATGGCTATGTCGCTGGACTCCCATATAGTCGACCATGGTTCGAGTCCCGGACCCGGTGGCTTAAACTCACGCTGGGCACATGTGCGTGCATGCCCAGGATCCCGAGAGGAGAATGAAGGAGAAGGGATTGCGGCGTGGCCTTACCCCCGGGGGGTGATTTCTCGCTTTCTGTTTCTCTGGCGAGCACACGCGCCCTATAGCAAATACCTCTCCAAACAACCAAAAAAAAACAAGTGCCATATAAATGACCTTCAAGAAAATTGTACATTAGTGCAGATTTTTTTTTTTTTTGCTTACCAGTTTATTTTCAACTTGTCAGATTTTAAAAATTTTAAAGTACTGTCTGTAGTTGTAACAGTAGTAGGATAAATCCAAAATCTAAAATAGAAAGTAATGCCGACCAAGCAATAAGTTGCTTCAGGGTTTGTAGGTTGTTTTTTTTTTTTTTTTGAGAGGTTTTTGCCATAGGACACATGCGCTCGACAGAGAGACAGAGAGACAGAGAGACAGAAAGCAAGAAGTCACCCCCCAGGGGGGATGGCCACACCGCAATCCCTTCTCCTCCATTCTCCTTTCGGGATCTTGGGCATGCACACACATGTGCCCAGTGTGAGTTTTAAGCTACCGAGTCCGGACGCGAACCACAGTCGACTCCATGGGAGTCCAGCGACATAGCCATTACGCTAACTGCTGGTCCCAGGGTTTATTTAACAGTATATTTGTAAATATCATCCAGTTCTGATTTTCATTTCACTGTCATTCAAATGTGTATGGACCAGCAGGACTGTGAGCAAGAGGAGAGGAACCCTCCCTCAGGGAAGCCTGCATAGTTTGGAAAAACATGTTCTAAACTGACCTTTGCTTCAATTTATTTTTTGAGCTATAATACTTAATTCATTTAAAATGTAAACCTGTGTTTCAGCAGAGTGTAAAATGTCTATTGTTGCATATTTTTTAATATTTAGAAACCATTATAGAGCAGTGACTTTTTTTTAAAGTCTCCTAGATTCACCCAAATAACTTCTCTAAAATGTGCCAGATCTTCACCCTCAGGGAGTCTGATTGGTCTGTTTTAGGGTCCTGGCAAGATATTTTGAAAAATCTACTTGGATAGTTTTGTTCTATATCCCTTGTAAACATCCTAAATATAGCAATAGCATGTTCTTTCAGTGTTGATATATATGTATGCACACATATATATGTATAAATTGTATTTGCCCAGTTCAGATATAAAAAAAGGCACCTTTTGGGCATGTTAAGTATAGACATTCTTTACATAGTACATTAATTCTGGTTCATAATTGTATACTTTACTTGACCTTGTATTTCTCAAGCCTAAAATACGGCAAGAGATTTAAATATCATTTTTTTTTTTTTTGGAGAGGTTTTTCACTATAGGGCATGTGCGCTCACCAGACAGACAGAGAGAAACATAGAGACAGAAAGCGAGAAATCACCCCCCCAGGGGAGATGGTCACGCCGCAATCCCTTCTCCTCCATTCTCCTCTAGGGATCTTGGGCACGCACACACACGTGCCCGGAGCGAGTTTTAAGCCACCGGGTCTGGGACGTGAACCGCTGTCGACTACGTGGGAGTCCAGCGACATAGCCATTACGCTAACTGCTGGTTCCCTTAAATACCTATTTTTAAAAACTATAATCTTGGCTTATTATAGTTGACAAAAGTGGAAGATTTTTGCCATTCTGACCTGGAGTAGAGGATACATAATATTTCATTTTTTACCAACCAGACCTTCACTTTCAACTTTTCTTTCCAGAAACTAGGCTTGAGGTGCCACCTGTGCCCAGAATTTCCAGTCCATTTTAAACTGCTTTCTTGAGTTTTCTTTCTTACCTAATCTTTTTATTCCACTGCATCGAGTCCCAACTCTGTTGCATAATCACATATGCATTCTTATTGCATAATCATCCATGCATCTTTTTTGTTCCCAAGGCATATCACAGTCTGGCATAAAATACATGATCAGTAAATACAGTTATATGCCATATAGTGAAGTTTCAGTCAGTAAGAGACTACACATGTAATGGTGTTCAATAAGAATAAAATAGACTATACCTTATAGTCTAGGGTTGTAGTAGGCCATTCCATCTAGGTTTGTACTAATATACTCTGATGTTCACACAACAATGAAATCATCAAACGACACATTTCTTATGCATGTTCCCCATCATTAAGCAATATATAACTATATTATATTGCATATTATGCTTTCTGTTGGTTTTTTGGTCTTTGCCAGAGGGTTCATGTACTTGCCAGAGAAAGAAAAGGAGAGGAGGAGAAAGCACCCAGCAATGGGGTGTGGACATGCCACAATCTCTTCTCTTCCATTTCTACTTCCTTTTGGGATTTGGGGCACGCATGCACGCACACATGCCTGGCATGTTTTTTTTGTTTTTGTTTTTTGTTTTTTTTTTTTTGAGAGATTTTCACTGTAGGGCGCGTGCGCTCGCCAGACAGACAGAGAGAGAGACATAGAGACAGAAAGCGAGAAATCACCCCCCAGGGGGGATGGTCACGCCGCAGTCCCTTCTCCTCCATTCTCCTCTTGGGATCTTGGGCACGCACGCACACGCGCCCGGCGTGAGTTTTAAGCCCCCGGGTCCGGGACACGAACCGCGGTCGACTACGTGGGAGTCCAGCGACATAGCCATTACGCTAACTGCTGGTTCCCATGCCTGGCATGTTTTTCAGGCCACTGTGTCTGGAACTCAAGCCATGCAGTCAGCCCTGTGGGACCCAGCTGCCTTAAGCACCATTCTACCAGCTGGCCCACATATTAGATGTCTAAAATTTTCTAGCTTATATTGTGTTTATAAAATTTCACTTAATTGTGTTTGTACAGAAGTCAAGTTTCTTACTATTTAATTCTCTTGATTTGAGGTTAATTTTTTCTTTTAGATTTGAGTCTATTTTTTTACACACAGGACTAGCTAAATATGTTTAGTGGGTTCTCATTTTTAAACTGTACTCATGAAAACACTGCAAAACAAAATTAGAGATTTGCAATACCCTCTTAGGGTACTTTCCTGTATCTTTCTAATGCTGATCATTTTTTAAATGTATTTTTCAGTTAAAACAGCTTGGCCACAGTGTGGATAAAGTGGAGTTTATTGTGATGGGTGGAACATTTATGGCACTTCCAGAAGAATACAGAGATTATTTTATTCGAAATTTACATGATGCCTTATCAGGACACACTTCCAACAATATTTACGAGGCAGTCAAGTAAGAAATCCTTATTTCCTCATACTCTCCAAAGTGGTTGTTACTTTATCCTGCCTGCCATGAGAAATCCTTCTGCTCTTCATTCACATTCTTATTTCTTATGGTCTCTATTTTGAAATAATCTCCTCACTGAAATAGTCCTTTAAATAAAAAAGTGAGTATAGACAGTTGATGTAGTAGACTTCTCAAATAAAGAGACTGACAAAATATTATCTGTGATGAAGTTTGCATTCTTTTGATAATTTGTATGTCAGTTTTAGTAGAAAGAATACTGAGGTTTCATATATATTCCAATGATTTAAGAAGCAGATTTCCTTGCCTTAGGGCGTGTGCGCTCACTGGAGAGAGAGAGAGAGAGAGATAGGCAGTGAAAGGGAAAGTGAGAAATCACACCCTGGGGGGATAGCCACGCCACAGTCCCTTCTCCATTTTCCTCCCTGGGTGTTGGGCACACACGCACCTGGTGTGAGTTTCAAGCCACCAGGTCCAGGACTCAAACCAACCGTGGTTGGCCATGTGGGAGTCCAGTGACTTAGCTACTAGTCCATCTGCTGGCCCCAGAAGTCTTAAAATCGTTTTTTAAAGTTTCAGGAACACTTGGATAGTTACTTGTATGCTGTTTCTATTGTTTACCAAATGTTTTGAGGGCCCACTGGGTATTCTGCACCGTTTCAGGCACTGGGAACAGCCTGATGAACAAATGTAATCCTTGTCCTCATGGTGCTTACATTCTGGTAGTTCAACAAATAACAAACAGTAAGTGCTGTGATGGAAAAAGACTGTTGTGATAGAGAATAAATAGGGTTATTCTCTAAACAAAAGGGTGATATTTAAGCTGAGACCCTAAGTGTACGGAGAGTGAGGCCAAAAGCAGAAACGATAAGATGAAGTCACTGAAATGGGAAATAGCTCGGAGTGTTCTGGAAATAGAGGAGGCCTAGGGTTAGATCCCAGTGAACAGAGGAGAGATCACTGAGATGAGGTTGAAGTTTTAGGTAAGGGCCAAATTATAAATGTGTTTGAGGAGTTGAAATTTTATTTGAAGGCCAACCTAGTGGTTAAGGGAGTGAGATCCCATATGGCCAATCACAGTTTAAATCTTGGCTCCATTGGTTTGAAAAACCATACCAGGTGTGTATGCATGCATGCCCAGAATCCTGACAGGATGAAGAAATGGAAGAGAAAGGGTCATGGCCTGACCGTGCCCCATGGAGATGGGGGTAGGGAAGGTCTTTCTCTTACTCTGGCAAGCATATGTGTCCCTTAGCAGTTATTTTTTTTTTTTTTTTTTTAATTTGTAATGCACCAAGAACCACTTGATTGGTTTTAAGCAGGGAAATGTTGTTCTGGTCAATAGGTGAGGTCATTCTGGCTATTGTCTGGCTAATGGATTAGAGGGGTACGAAAGGAAAAGTGAAAAATGGGAGACATATGGGAGACATCCATCCTAGCTCAGATGATGGTGGTGGCATTAGCGATGGAGAAAGGGTTAGGCTGAGTGTAAGAACGAGGAAGGAGTGAAGCATAACACCCAAGCTTTGGCTGTAGGAATAGTGGAAGGTAGTGCCATAGACTGAGATGGAACAAACTAAGGGAAGAGCAGGTTTATGGGAAAAATCCAGAGTTTTACAGGCATGTTAGTTTGAATGTTGATGATACATTCAAGTAGATATGTTTGGTGCTATAAATACAATAGAAGCCTTAGCTAACAATACAAAATTGGGAATTATTAGTTCATAGATGACATTTACAGCCACGTAAATGGATGAGATCACCTAATGGGAGAGTTTCAGATCTCCAAGGTATACTAAGTAAAAAAGCAACTATTTTTTTAGCAATCTCATATTACGATCCCATCATTGATGTATACAGTATGTGCGTGTGTGCGTGCACACACTGTCCACAGTCACACCCCACATAGTGTTTCAGTTAGAGATGGACCACGCATATGACGGAGCAGAAGGCTGAACCATACAGTCTAGGTGTATAGTAGATAACCATCTGGGTTTGTATAAGTATACTCTATCATGTTCACATAACAACGAAGTCTCCTAATGACACTTTTCTCACAGTGTATCCCTGTCATTAAGGAACACTTGACTGTGTGTGTGGGAGGTGGGGGTTAGAAAAGTTAGAACAATGATCATCATTGGCATTAGTTAGAGCTGAGGAGGAAGGGACAGGGGAAATGAAAGTAAAGGGAGTATTCACATTTCCTCATCACACGGTATGCCAGGCATTGTGACAGGTGTTTTATTCATTTATCTGGCTCTTACAGTAGGCCTTTGAGTTAAATACGTAGAGTATCCCTGTTTTACAGGTAAGAAACTAGGCCCTGAGAAATTAAGCAACTTGCCCAAAGTTATACATGTAGTTGGTGGAATAGCTTTGCTTTCAGAGCCTGAACTTTGTTGTAATGCTAGAAATTATACTAGGTGTAAAAATTTGAGCATGAGTGTGTGTGTGTGTGTGTGTGTTTGTACATGTGTGTGCATCATTGCATCTTGAAAGGAACAGAGTCTCTTGTTTCTTGTGTTCCTTCCCACCACTTTCAGGCTTGACTCTGGCTTCTCTTTTATATTAGAGGAGGGGGAAGGTCAGAGAGCTAATAGTAAGGTTGTTCATATTGTGCCTCCTCTTAGAGAATTTTTTTGAGTAGTGATAAGTAGGACCAAGTTTAGAATAGACCTAAGGATGATTTTCATTACTCTATATTTAAAGTGGTTCTTGTCCTGTAGCAGGCATAAGTCAAAGTGTGCATGAACTTTGAATGAGTGATCAAGATAAAGACTGGGGGGGGGGTTAGAGGATATTTTTTTCACTATAGGGCGCATGCACTTGCCAGACAGACAGACAGAGACATAGAGACAGAAAGCGAGAAATCACCCCCCAGGGGGGATGGTCATGCTGCAATCCCTTCTCCTCCATTCTCTCGGGATCTTGGGCATGCACGCACACGCGCCTGGCGTGAGTTTTAAGCCACCAGGTCGGGGATGCGAACCGCGGTCGACTACGTGGGAGCCCAGCGACATAGCCATTGTGCTAACTGCTGGTTCCCAAGACTAAATATTGATAGCTGATGATTTAGGTAGGGCTGCCTCTTGGAGTTGGGAATAGGGACATTTTTCCATGCCTCTCCCTAATTCCTCCAGTCCCTTAACTTCTTTTACTCTTCTTTCGGTTTGTAAAAATGGAATGAACACGGTTGCTTTTTCTTAAGTTTAAATAAATATCAAGGGTTGCTCGAGGGGTCTATGCAAAAGGTTTGGGAGCTGAGAGAGCATGTGTGGAGAGCAACCTACTTTTATTTGATTGACTCTAGGAAATGAGACAGGTGAATTCCATTCCGTGAATCTAGACATTAAGCACTGTGGTCTCTTCCTCCTACAGAGGCTGTAGGATGAGATGGTGACTGTATTTTTACTGCTCATTTAGAACCATGATCATTCATGAGTATGAGTCATGCTGAGTAAAACGCTGAAGTCTTCAAACTTGAGGGAGAAGATGATGCAGTCCAACTCATTTTTTAAAAAATACTGAGAAATCAAACTGTAGTTTAGATAAAATGTGACTTGAGGAAAAGCAACCTTAAGCTAGTCAAAGGCCAAAGACATTGGAATGGCAACTGTACCTCTGAGGGTTTGCTGACAGTCATTCAACTCTGAAAATTCTCTAGCAGGAAATCAAGGCCATTTCATTTTCCTACACAAGCTTGTATGTCACTTCCTCCATGGAGCTCTCTTGTGTTGAAGACCGCGCATGTTAAGTGGAGTTGAGCTATAAATATTATAGTCTTGTCCCTTCCCCTCTACAAAGCTTTCCACAGTCTACAGTTTGGGACCACTGGGCTATTTAAAGCAGGCCAACTAAGATCTGTATGTTGAATTTGTAGGATTTTGCTACTTCGACATTTTCATCGGTTGAAACTAAGTTTCCTGCTTTATTCTTGGTATAAAGGTTTACCATTATTTTCTCAGAAGTGTTTTAGTGCGTGATGGTACTTGAATAGAAGCTGTCTGTTGTTGCAGTGAAAACGAGATTTTGTGTAATAACTAGCTAGCTTCGGGTCTTGGTGTGTTTGTAGAAAAGCCTTTTGAAGAAAACCTCTTTCTATAAGAAACTAGGCAAAACTAGCATAGTTTTCTATTCTCAAATTCACCTCAAGAGGGCAACAAACACTTTACTTTGAGATAAAAATTTATGATTTCAGGTTTCATTGCAACAAATCTCATGAATGGCTCTTGGGAAGCAATAAAAGTACAATCTGGGAGCCATAAAACCGTCCAGAAATGGTACATCGAATTCTGACAGCCCGCATGTACATGTTTTGCTTTTCTCCAGGCCCCTATACTTTTATGAGATTATCTGAAAAAAAGCTGATTTGTGACATATTGTTTGCTTTGTGAAGGTAAAATTTTACCACAAATCTCCTATGAGGGTACTTGGAAAAGTTCATAGAAAAATGAAATGAAAGTATGAGTTTATTTCAGTGCAAAAGAATGTTGAAATTCATCATTTTATTCAGAATGTATGTTTTTCCATAAGTTTTTTTAAGACACACACACACACACACACACACACACTTATGTAACAGAGTTTTTAGGGACACTGTATTATTTGAAACAGTATAGTTTGATTTTTATTATAGAACTAGAGTCAGAAAATTATTTTTAAATGTTAACATCATTGTGAAATAAAAAACAACACAGAGAAACTGTGTTTTCAACAGTGTGCTCCCCTTCAAACTTTAGGGGCTTTACCTTGCTCTTCTCTCTGTTATCTTGCACGAAGTGTGTTTGTAAAAACTGGTTGGGTTACCCAATGTGGTTACCTCTTGAATAAAGTAATGAACGTCATGTTGCTTTACTATTACTTGGTATTAGTAATTTTGCTTGCTAACTACATAGATGTAACACTGACTTTCATAAGCTTAGTGTTTTTTTTTTAAACACTAATTTTAAAATAAGGTTAAAATTATATATTGTGACAGTTGCATCAACAATGTTTAAGATTAAAAACCTGTTCAAATTATTATTGACTCAGGTGTCCCTGCTTTATTGGCATATGTCTAATGTAATTTAAGTGTTGCATCTTATTTAAAAGATTAGGATTTAGGGTAAGAAAAAAGCCCCAACAAGGTGAAAGCCTGGTCACTATTTACAAGATGTCAGTAGTGAACATTATGTTATAGCTTTGCAGATGGGACAATTGGAAATCTGAGTGGAGAGAGAGTTCAAGGACAGAGCAGGTACGGTTTTTGTGAAGGCTCATTAAATCAAGCAAAGTGCTAATCATCCATCGCTATCAGCGAGACAGAGTCTCTAACAGTCTCCAGGGAGCAACAATTACTGGTGACTTTCGTCCAGTAACAGTCATAGCTCTGGAGATGAAAAAGACTGGCAGTAGGACCTGAGTGACCCATTCACCAAAATACAAATGTTGCCAAATAACTCAGAACAACCTTTTAAAATAGTTTTATTTCTTTTTAATCAGCTTTGCTCAGAAGCAGTTTTACATTCAGTCTTTAATACTCCTTGGCTGTTTTCACAAGATGCAATTTAAAGGGTAGTTACCCATTAAGAAGTGAGTGAGTCATACTTTGTCCCTGTGGAATTTTTAATTCATTTCCGTTCCTCCTTCAGTTTCCCCCTATCGATGACTTTAAATTCTCCATCTCTGTCCTTAATGTCTTAGAAAAGCTAGAGTGCCAGGTAACGCTGGGGATCAGGCTCAGAAGATAATTTCATAGACTGACAGAGCTACGAAGGAAACGAAATCAACCTAAGGAGATCTGAAAATGACCACCTCCTGCCCCGTGTTGTCCTGGGCACTACTTTAGGCAGGCCTCAGAACCTACTGCAGTTCTGGGCTTTGCTTCCTACCTCTCACTTTCGTTTTGACCTGCTGTCTCTATTCCACCCAGATTTTCATAGATTGTGACTAGGACCCTTAACATAGGTTGGCCAACCCAAGATACAGTCTTACTCATCTTAAAAGAAATGCTGTTTGTGTTTTTCTTCCAGCATTTATTTGAAACAAAAATAAAATTTTCTAGTGAGCATCCACATGCCTATCACCTAAATCCTATGCTACTTGCCTTATAACATATCTATCCATTCCACTGTCCAGTCACCCAGCCTCTCTCTCTCTCTTTTAAGATGTTATTTATTGGGCCAACAAGTGACATGAGGATTGGGACAACCAAATCCCACATGGCCAACTGTGCAGTTCTAGTCCTGGGCCTGGTGACTTGAGAATCACATTATGCATATATGCCTAGAGTCCTGGGTGGAGAATGGAGAGAGGGGATTGTGGTGTGGCAATCCCCCAGGGGGTGATTTCTCACTTTCTCTCTGTCTCTGTTCCTCTCTGTCTCTCTTGTACAAGCACACGTGCTATATAGCAAAAACTTAAATAAAATTTAAAATAGTAATTTGTTTCCTTTTTGAGAAAGAGAGATAGACAAATACATTGACAGAGACTCGCCACTCCATGATCTTCCCGGAGCCTCTCATCCAGCCAGGATCACAGGTATACCCAGTGTGTTCAGGTTGACCTGGAGTCTGAACAGGGGCATCCTGTGTGGCTCCAGTATCATGCAGCAGCACCCTACCACCCACACCACCAAGGTGGGGCTTCTTCTTCTTCTTCTTTTTTTTTTTTAATAAATGTCAAAGTAAGTTGGATTCTCCTTCAGTATACTTCTCCCCAGATACTATAAACACCAACTGGTGTTGACTGTTTGTAGTGTTTGTTTGTTTGTTTTTCAAAGTAAATTGGCATGTAATGGAATGCACAGATCTTACGTAAAGTATTTGATTAGTTTTGAAAAGTACACATACTTGTATAATAAATCCCTAGTAAGATAGAAAACATTACCATTATCCCAGAAAGTCATCACATTCCCCTTCCAAGTAAACCCTCACCTGTACGTCCCAGAAGCAGCTATTCTTATGATTGTTTCCCCATCATAGAGAGTTTTGCCTATTCCAGAACTTCATATAAATGGAACCTTTTTGTAAGGCTTCTTTCACTGAGTATATATATATATATATATTTTTTTTTTTTTGAGAGGTTTTCGCTATAGGGTGCGTGCGCTCGACAGAGAGACAGAGAGACAGAAAGCAAGAAATCACCCCCCAGGGGGTATGGTCACGCCGCAATCCCTTCTCCTCCATTCCCCTCTCAGGATCTTGGACACGCATGCACACATGCCCGGCATGAGTTTTAAGCCACCGAGTCCGGGACACGAACCACGGTCAACTATGTGGGAGTGCGGCGACATAGCCATTAGGCTAACTGCTGGTTCCCCTCACTAAGTATATTTTGAGATTCGTCATCTATTGTGGGTGTTTCAGTAGCTGTTATCTTTTTGTTGCTAAGAAGTCATTCCTTATATGCATAGGTCGTAGTTTATTTATCTGTTCTTTATTGGTGGACACCTGGGCTGTTTCCATTCTGTGACTATTATGAATAAAACTTCAGTGAACATTCTTATACAGGTCTTCGTGTATATAAATTTTTCTCTTAATATTTCTCATATATTACCCATACATATGTGAGTAATAACTGAACTATTAACAGAATTGCTAGATATGCTTAGTTTCATAAGAACTGCCAACTATTCTCTAAAAGGTTATACCATTAGTAGTCTCACCAATAATAGGTGAGTATTTCAGTTCTGTACTGTCACTAACATATGGTGTTACCAGTTTACAAAATTGTAGTCGTTCTGGTAGGTGTGTAATAGTATCTTGTGGTTTTAATGTGCATTTTCCTGATGACTATTGGTGTTGATTACTTTAGTGTATCCTTATGCTATTTGAATGTATTTTCTTTGTGAAGGATCTCTTTAAATCTTTTGCCTATTTTTTAATGAATTTTTACATATTCTGGGTACCAGTCCTCTGTCAGATCTATAATTTACAAATATGAAAACAGTTCTGTGGTTTGACTATTCTTTGATATCTTTGAACAGAAGTTTTTACTTTTGATGAAGTCTACTTAGCAATTTCTTTCTTTCATGGTTTTTGCTTTCTGTATTATTTCTGATAAACCGTTGTATGTTCCCAAGGCACAAAGATATTCTGCATTGTCTTATAGTATTAACTTTTGTACTTAGTGCTCATGTTTAGCTTTATGGCCCATCTTGAATTAATTTTTTATGTGTGGTTGAAGTAGGAGTCAAGATTCCTTTTTTCCCATTTAGATATCTAGTTGTTCAACATCATCTCTTTAAAAACTTTCCTATTTCGATTGTATCATGCCTTTGTTCAAACTCAAATGACTGTATAAATGTGGGACTCAGCTCTTTTTTGATCTGTTGATCTGTTTTAATCCTTATGTCGGGATTACAAGTTTTGATTACTGTAGCTTTTTATTATATTAATATATTGAAGTCAAATAATGTAAGTCTTCCAACTTTGTAATTGTTTTTCAAGATTACTGTAGATATTCTAGGTTCTTTGCATTTTATGTTAAATTTACAATCAGCTGATCAATCTCTTTTAAAAAGTGTTATGGAGTCGAGATTGTGTTAAAGCTATAGAACAATTTGGAGAGAGTTAACAATTTAGTGAGTCTTCCTTTTTTTTTTTTTGAGAGGTTTTCGCTATAGGGTGCGTGCGCTCGACAGAGAGACAGAGAGACAGAAAGCAAGAAATCACCCCCCAGGGGGTATGGTCACGCCGCAATCCCTTCTCCTCCATTCCCCTCTCAGGATCTTGGACACGCATGCACACATGCCCGGCATGAGTTTTAAGCCACCGAGTCCGGGACACGAACCACGGTCAACTATGTGGGAGTGCGGCGACATAGCCATTAGGCTAACTGCTGGTTCCCCTCACTAAGTATATTTTGAGATTCGTCATCTATTGTGGGTGTTTCAGTAGCTGTTATCTTTTTGTTGCTAAGAAGTCATTCCTTATATGCATAGGTCGTAGTTTATTTATCTGTTCTTTATTGGTGGACACCTGGGCTGTTTCCATTCTGTGACTATTATGAATAAAACTTCAGTGAACATTCTTATACAGGTCTTCGTGTATATAAATTTTTCTCTTAATATTTCTCATATATTACCCATACATATGTGAGTAATAACTGAACTATTAACAGAATTGCTAGATATGCTTAGTTTCATAAGAACTGCCAACTATTCTCTAAAAGGTTATACCATTAGTAGTCTCACCAATAATAGGTGAGTATTTCAGTTCTGTACTGTCACTAACATATGGTGTTACCAGTTTACAAAATTGTAGTCGTTCTGGTAGGTGTGTAATAGTATCTTGTGGTTTTAATGTGCATTTTCCTGATGACTATTGGTGTTGATTACTTTAGTGTATCCTTATGCTATTTGAATGTATTTTCTTTGTGAAGGATCTCTTTAAATCTTTTGCCTATTTTTTAATGAATTTTTACATATTCTGGGTACCAGTCCTCTGTCAGATCTATAATTTACAAATATGAAAACAGTTCTGTGGTTTGACTATTCTTTGATATCTTTGAACAGAAGTTTTTACTTTTGATGAAGTCTACTTAGCAATTTCTTTCTTTCATGGTTTTTGCTTTCTGTATTATTTCTGATAAACCGTTGTATGTTCCCAAGGCACAAAGATATTCTGCATTGTCTTATAGTATTAACTTTTGTACTTAGTGCTCATGTTTAGCTTTATGGCCCATCTTGAATTAATTTTTTATGTGTGGTTGAAGTAGGAGTCAAGATTCCTTTTTTCCCATTTAGATATCTAGTTGTTCAACATCATCTCTTTAAAAACTTTCCTATTTCGATTGTATCATGCCTTTGTTCAAACTCAAATGACTGTATAAATGTGGGACTCAGCTCTTTTTTGATCTGTTGATCTGTTTTAATCCTTATGTCGGGATTACAAGTTTTGATTACTGTAGCTTTTTATTATATTAATATATTGAAGTCAAATAATGTAAGTCTTCCAACTTTGTAATTGTTTTTCAAGATTACTGTAGATATTCTAGGTTCTTTGCATTTTATGTTAAATTTACAATCAGCTGATCAATCTCTTTTAAAAAGTGTTATGGAGTCGAGATTGTGTTAAAGCTATAGAACAATTTGGAGAGAGTTAACAATTTAGTGAGTCTTCCAATTCATGAACATAGTCTAACTACTTACTTACTTGGCTCTTTTAAATTTCTATTAGCATCTTCCATATAGAGATTTTTATAAGCCTTTTGTAAGATTTTTTTTCCAAAACAATTTTTTTTTCGATTCCGTGCACTCACCAGAGAGACAGAGAAAGACAAAGAGACAGAAAGCAAGAAATCACCCTCCCAAGGAGGATGACCATGCTGCAATCCTTCTCCTCTATTCTGCTCTTGGGATTTTGGGCATGCATACACATGTGCTTGGCATGAGTTTTAAGTAGCTGGGTACAGGACTTGAATCATGGTCAACTACATGGGAGTCCAGCAATATAACCATTATGCCATCTACTGGTCCCCCAAAATATTTTTTTATTGCTGATGCTATAGTAAGTGCAATTTTTAGGAATTTCATTTTCAAAGCTACATATATAGGATATATCTTTGTTTTTTTATGATAACATTATATCACTCCTTAGTTCTAAAAATTATTTTTATAAACTAAGAATTTACTTCATGAATAATTATGTCATCTGCACATACACTGAATTTTACTTTTCCCTTTGAGATCTGTATACTTTCTTTCTCCTACCTTATTGAAATGGCTAGGACATTCAGTACAGTATTAAATAGACATGAGGATAGGCATCTATGTCTGTAGTGATATTAGGAAGACATTTAATGATTCAATTCAACCATTCTTCTCTTAATAACCTACCTGTTTAATGACCACTTGGACTTAACAACCAGTTCTACACAGGAAATTCCCCTTTCTCGGTCTTTATCTCATTACTACAGTTAGTATTCACTACACGAAGCAATCACTATCATGCAAAACTATGTATTTCATTTATAAACTTGTACCTTATTGTGCACCCACAGTAGTGTTCAGAAGGACTAAAAACAATTACACCAGATTTATGTTATTGTGTTGTGGTGTGTCTTGTCACTTTCTGGCACTTACATAATGTATGCTTATTGTCTAGATAGAATTACTTTATTCTAGTGTGGTATTGCATGGTATCTTGATAAAATACATACCTGTCTCTCCATGACACAGCACAAGACATCCACCTTTAAGCTCCTCCCTTTACCTATTAACTTAATGATCTACTTGTAGGTGCAGAGCTTGTCCAGAAATGAGGAGTGCTTGTATTAAGGGCATTATTTCTTACGGTTTTTTTGTAGCTACCTTGTTAGATTGAAGAAATTTGTTGAGAAGTTTTATCATTAACTCATCTAATGCCTTGTCTGCATCTATAGTATTTAAATGATCATATGATTTTTCTTCTTTATTGTGATAATATAAATTATTCTGATTGATTTTTGAATGTTGAACTAATCTTCCCTTCCTAGGATAAACCTTATTTGGTCATAATGTATCATCTTTTGTATAGATCGCTGGTTTCAACTTGCTACTAATTTATAAAAGACGTTAGTGTCTATGTTCATAAGGGATGGTGGTCTGTAATTCCATTTCCTGTGATTTTTTTTTGCCAGGTGTTAGTATTAATGTCATACTTCCTTACAAAACAAGTAAGGAAGTGTTTTCTCCTCTATTTTCAGAAAGAGGTCATATAAAATGAGTGTTCTTACAGCCATAAGTGTTTGCTAAAACCCACTGGTAGAACTATCCAAGGCTGGCCTTTTCTTTATGGGAGGGTTTTAAATGATTAATTCAATTCCTTTAATAGATACAAGGCTATTCATTTGTTTGTTTGATCTGTATCCATTTTAATAAGTCATATTTTTCAAGGAATTTGTCTCCTCCATTCTCCTCTTGGGATTTTGTGTACAAACACACACACACACACACACACACACGCCCAGTATGTCTTTCAAGCCGCTGTATCCGGGACTTGAACTGTGCAGTTGTCCTTATGGGATCCAGCACCTTACCCTCCATGCCACCTGCTGACCTGCTCTCCTTTTTTTCTTAGAGGTTGTGTGTGTGTGTGTGTGTGTGTGTGTGTGTGTGTGTTTTGTTTTGTGCCTTAGGGTGCGTGTGTTCGCCAGAGAGAGAGAGAAACAGTGAGAGGGAAAGTGAGAAATCATTCCCAGGAGAAATGGCCATGCCACAATCCGTTCTCTTCCATTATCTTCCCAGGATCTTGGGCACGCACAAGCATGTGTCTGCTGTGATGTTTTTGAAGAATTTTTTATTTAGCTTTATTTATTTATTTTAATTTGACCAGAGAGAGAGAGAAAGTGAGAAAGCAAGCCACCAGGCCCAGACTTGAACCACAGTCAGCCATGTAGGAGTCCAGCAACATAACTGCTATGCCATCTGCTGGTCCCACTCTCATTCACTTTTTGAAATATGCTTATTAGAGCTTTATGCCTTCTGAGTTTGTTGTGTCAATCTTTATATTGGTTTGCTTTTTCTATAATATAAAAGTATTTATTTTAATTTAAAAAATGGTTTCCCTCAGCCTGATAATTGATGTTAGAGGAAAGCAAAATATGCTTTATGTATTTCCTGTCACTGCATGCCGTGGCATTCACCTGTTTGAGAACTAATGGAACTTTCCGATTCTATTGTCTCAGTGCCCTGTCTTAGGCAAGATTTGATAAGATCTGAGCCCCTTTTCTGTTTATTACTCATCTTTTAGCAACTTCAAACTAATTGTTTGCCTGTAGTCTTAGTCCCTCTGGTAATCCTGTATCAAACCTCAAGGAAGGGCTAGCTAGTGGGATGGTAGTTAAGGCATGGGCCTCCCACATGGCCAACCAGTGTTTAAGTCCCAGACCAGGCGGCTTGAAAATCACACCAGGCATGTGTGTGTGCATACCCAAAATTCCAAGAGGAGAGATGGAGAAGGGATTGTGGCATGACTATCTCCTCTGGGAGGTGATTTCTCACTTCCCCTCTCACCATCTCTCTCTCTCTCCTACTCTTTATCTCTCTCTAGTGAATGCATTGTCCCTATGGCAAAAACCTTAAAAAAAAAAAAAAAAAACCCTCATGGAATACTGAAATAAACAGTACAAAAAGAGTCTGACTGTCTAGTTAGTCCTCTAGATCAGTGATTCTTAATTTTTATGAATGGTAAATAAGTCAGTTTTTAGGGGACAATTAAGAATGAAGGAGTAAAAAAGAGAAGGTATAAAATTAGGGAAATGTTATGATTTTTATTTTTAAGAAAATTATGAACTTCCTTGGGAAAAGGAAATTAATGCTAAAAAAGGCTGTCCCCACCCTCCTTGAAGAATTGAGAAAGTTACAGATGGGTACACTAAGACGATTGAAGGAGTTCTTAGAAGTTAGAGACGTTGTAAAGGCAAGAAGCCTGGTATCCCACACTGAGTTGTCTAAGCATGTGGTAAATGAGATACAGAGGTAAGGGTTTTTAAAGTCAGGTGGACCCAACTTCACAACATGACTTAGAGCTTATTAGCTCTGTGCACTTGAACTAGCTGCTTGTTCCCTTTGAACTTCAGTGTCTTCATCTGTGGACAGGGGATAAGAGGACACGCTTTATAGAGCTGGTGGGAGGACTCAGTGTTGGTAGAAACGGCACTTGGCCACAGGGGCCTCTGTAAATGGGAGTTCCTATCCTCTCCTATCACCCGCCCTCTTAGCAGGTTACTTTTGATTTTTACTTCTCTGTATCTTTGGCCAGTACTAAAGTTAAGGTCATTGACTACATAGCTTCCATCTGAAGGGATACTACTCTGACACATGGTTTTAGTGGAAGACAAAAATGGTTGCCAATTTTGTAAATCATTGCTAAGATTAATAGGCTTGGCAGAAAGACTTTTTCTGTATGTAGAAGCCATTTCCACTGAATTATTTCTATGCTTGTTACACACACCCTCCCCCCTTCTTTTTTTCTTTTATTCAAAATGACTAAAATATGGAGTGGGAAGTAAATAATGTAAATGGTTTTCACTTATGTGAAAAATGATTGGTAGGAATTGAAAAATAGGATTTTCACAGTTGAAATCACTGCTTTCAAGGAGATTATGGTTGCAGCATCCTACAGGAGAATAATAATGATAATGACGGTAATAACATTACTGTGTGCTAGTTCAGTCACGTCAGATATGGGTACTATTATTATACTCATTTTTTCAGATAAAGAAACCGAAGTACAGAGAGGTTAATAGCATTCCTGTTTGCATAGTTAGGAAGTCGCAGAGACAGGATTTGAACTCAGAGAGTCTGACTCCAGCACCCACTCACTTAACCAGTGTCTCATACTAGGAGGACTAAGAGAGGACAGTTTTTTAATTAGGTAGTAAATGTCCTAAAACTGTGGTAAGTTTGTTGTTTTGAGATTGGTTGTTCTGGCTTTACAGGTATTCTGAAAGAAGCCTCACGAAGTGTATTGGAATTACTATCGAAACCAGACCAGATTATTGCATGAAGCGGCATTTAAGTGACATGTTGACCTATGGCTGCACAAGGCTGGAGATTGGGGTGCAGAGTGTCTACGAAGACGTAGCCAGAGATACCAACAGGTATGATGGCAACAAATAATCTCTGCAAGCCTTTCTCTAGCCCCACTGGTTTCTCTGCACTCATACTCATTTTGTTTTTTTCCTGTCAACCTTACAGAAAGATATACGTGTATTCCTTCTTTCAGAGTCCTTTCTGCTGTCTGTGATCTTAATTCAATCCCCCTTTTTCTTCATTTCTAGTCTTTCTCTACTAACTCTTTTCTAGGAACCCATAAAATATCTCATTGCCAAGCCAACAGGTGGCATGGTGGTTAAGGCGCTGAACTTCCACATGATTCACTGCAGTTTGAGTGGCTTGAAAATCACACCGAGTACATGTGCATGTATGTGCCCAAAATCCCAAGAGGAGAATGGAGGAGAAGAGATTACAGTGTGACCATTCCTCTAGAGGGGCAGGGGGATGGTGGTGGTAATTACTCACTTTCCCTTTCTCTCTGTCTCTCACCAGTGAGGGCATGTACCCTATGTCAAAAACCTTAAAAAAAAAGAGAGAGAGCTCATTGCCTATTCTTGTTATAAACAACCTTTCCCAAATAAACAGCAGAAAACAGGACTCTAGGTCAGTAGTTTAAAGCAGGAGAGAAGGCCAGAGAGAATAGAACAAAGGAAAGGATTCAAATAAGAAGGAGGGCAGGGTAAAATTTAAGAGATTAATTTTTGGCAGAGAAACGGAAGCTTGGTGAAGTAATGGATATGAAATTTGAAGTTTCATTGTTGATAGAACCCAAAGAAATAAGGATTGGTAGAGCCATATGAAGCTCTCTTCCCTCTGGAAATACAGAGTTGAGGAGAAAAGATATATATACCAGGTCAACTGTATGAGGAACTTTTTAATTAATTGTTCAGTTAGTGGGGAGTGGACATCCAGAGTTTATAGACAACAAAGGTCATTGACCTAGCATGGGAAAGGCAGAATTTAGGAGGAAGGTAGTGGTGGATTTGCTCTTAAAGAGGACTTGACTTTATTAGCATTTGGGTAGATGTGTTTAGGGTTGTGCTAGGAGAAGAAAGTTAAGTGAACTAGGGAAACAGACACTGATCAACATTTAGAAATCACCAAGAAGAATGCCAGGCTAAGAAGGGTAGAGTTTTCCTTTTAGGTAGTAGAGATCTGAATATTTTTGAGCACAGGGAAGAATCTAATGGATATTATACCTGAAAAGAGTAACCTGAGTAGAATTGCACTCATCTAGGACAACTAGATGAGGTGCTGTGTAACAGGGTGGTGCTTGAGAGGTACCTGTGGAAAAAGAGAAGCTTCTTGAAGGTCATAAGAGCTTTCTGAAGAAAATGACATCCAAACTGAGACTTAAAGTAAGTATATGAATTAGGTAGAGAAAAGATTGTTTCAGGTAGAAAGAAAATAAGAAGAGCAAGTTCCCAAGGACAGCAGGACATGGCATATTTAGGGAATTCCCAGTAGTTTAGTTTATTTAGAATGAGGAGTTTAATGGGAGAGTGATACAAGGTAAGGCTGAAAAGCAGAGAGGCCAAGTTTTGGAGGGTTTAGAAGCCAGCCTAAGAAGTCTAGGTTTTAATCTGGAGACAGCAGCAAACCTTTGATAGGCTGTAAGGTAGTTGTGATAGGAGCATATCTGCATTTTAGAAAGATCACTTTAGTTATGGTGGGGCAGATTAGATAAGAGCAAGCTTGATAGATTGGTTAAGAGCCTGTTGTAGTAATTTAAGCTAAAAATACTGAAGTCCTAGAAAGATCTGAATGGCAATGTTTGGTGGCTGATTGGAGATGAGGGTGGTAGAAAATGAGAAGTGGAGGAGGCTTGGAGGGAAGATGAGTTTCATTCTGAATATACTACACTAAGTTTTAGATACTAGTGGAACAACTAGTTGAAGGTTTGCCTTAGAGCAGAGCTGTCCAATAAAACATTCTGCAGTGATCAGAATGTTCTATACTTGCACTGTCGGGTATGTTTGTGCAACTGAGAAACTGAATTTTTTCATGTAAATTCATGGAAATATAAATTTGAATAACCATATCTGCCAAGGGGCTCCTGTAGTAAAGGCTTGGATGTCCGGGTGTGGAATTCAGAGGAGAGGCCTAGCCTCATCATGGAAATTTAGAGGTTGTTACAGAGATTAGAAATAAAAACCATGGAAATGGATGGAAACAGAGAGAGTGCGATGGAGACCCTGGTTTCTAGACTCTCTCTGTGGTGAAAGTGAACATCTTGATGATGGAAGATATTGACACAAGGCTTTAGTCTTTAGCTCTCCAAAAAATGTTACAAGGGCTGGCTTCCTCCTTGTGTGTGACATTAGACTGCTAAGTTACCACCATTTATTCACACAGTCCCGAATGATTCTGCCTTCTCACTAAATTATTCTACCCCCATCCCCCTTTGCTTTGAAGGATCCTTCAAACCCACCGGTGAAATCTATTTTGTAGCATAGGTTTCCCTCTTCATCTCTCTATAGATTTCATAAGATTTTTCCAGGAACAAAGAAAACAGCAAGCAGCTGCTTCCGTGTGGTTTGGAGCTCTTTCTTCTTGTGCTTGCTTGCTTGTTTGTTTTTGCCAGAGAGCTTGTACACTGGCCAAGACCAAGAGGGAGAGGGAGAAAACACTCTCCAATGTGGCATGGTCATGCTGCAATTTATTCTCCATTTCTCCATCCTGTTGGGGTTTGGGGCACACATGCACATGGGCCTGTCGTATTTTTCAAGCCACCAGGGTGGGGATTCAAACTGCAGGGTTGGCTGTGTGGGATTTGGCTCTCTTAACCACGAGGGCAGATCCATTTTTCTTGTTTTTTGTGTTTTTTGTTTGTTTGTTTGGGTTTTTTTTTTTTTTTTTTTAGTGTATAATAACTTGTTACCTCAATCATTTTTGAGCACTGTGAATAAATGCAAAAGAAAATGCCTGAGAAGTATCTCACAAATAGAAGTATTTACTTTCAGGCCTCCTCAGAGGTGGAGATGTAAAAAATGATTTTCTGAGATTTTTTTTTTCTTCCCTCCTGCCATAGATTCTTGGTTGTAGAACTTCTGTTACATGTATGTCTCTGAGGTGATTTTTCCTCTACTCTTTGTGTTAACTCTGCTTCTCATTTATGTGTGTAACAGAGTGAATTTTCTTTCCTCAGGGGCCACACTGTGAAGGCAGTGTGTGAGTCATTTCACCTGGCCAAGGATTCTGGTTTCAAAGTTGTAGCTCATATGATGCCTGATCTGCCAAACGTGGGACTGGAAAGAGACATCGAACAGTTTACTGTAAGTGTTTCCTTCAGCCAGGCTAATCTGGAATGCCACTGCATGCTTCTTATACCTTCTCTGCTTTTATTGCTTGCTGTTGTTTTTCCATTATGAAAGCAATACATCCTCATTATGGAATATTAGAAATGAAGTCACATCAGACAAAACTCTCACATTTCAGTATATCCCTTCTGAGATGTATGTATGTATTTATTTATTTATTTATTTATTTTTGAGAGAGATTTTTGCTATAGTGCATGTGCGCTCACCAGACAGACAGAGACATAGAGACAGAAAGCAAGAAATCACCCCCCAGGAGGGATGGTCACGCTGCAATCCCTTCTCCTCCATTCTCTTCTTGGGATCTTGGGCACGCACGCACGCACGCACATGCGCCCAGCGTGAGTTTTAAGCCACCGGGTCCGGGACGCGAACCACGGTCGACTACGTGGGAGTCCAGCAACATAGCCATTACGCTAACTGCTGGTTCCCGAGATGTATTTATTTTTTAAATTTATTTTGTAGAGAAATTTTTTTGCTGTAGGGTATGTATGTTCATCAGACAGACAGAGACAGAAAGCAAGAAATCACACCCCAAGAGGGATGGCCATGCCACAATCCCTTCTCTTCCATTCTCCTCTTGGAATTTTGGGAATGCATGTTCACATGCCTGGCATGACTTTTATGCCTCCAGGTCCAGAACTCAAACCACAGTTGACTACGTGGGAGTCAAGTGACGTAACCATTACACCATCTGCTGGTCCCTATTTATTGATTTACTTAGGCTTTTTTTTGTGGGCGAGGCTCTTTATACACATGTAACAGAGGCACAATTACATATATTAGGTTGGTACAAAAGCAACTGAAGTTTCAAACCATGAATTTTAAATCATTATAACTAGGTTAAAACATGCCTTTATTAATCCAAATAGAAACCATTATATTCAGCACATTTTTGTCAAAGAGAAGTTTGTTTGTTTATTCCCATAGCCAAAAAATCTGTGCTTCAGGATTCAACGAACTCTTGGAAAGCATCTTCTGCATCTTGCTCGTTGTGGAAACATTTTCCCTGCAAAGAGTCGTCGCAGTGCTTGAAGTGGTAGTCAGTTGGTGAGAGGTCAGGTGAATATGGCAGTTGAAGCAAAACTTTATATCCCAATTTGTTCAACTTTTGAAGCATTGGTTGTGCGACCTGCAGTTGGGCGCTGTTGTGGAGAAGAATTGGACCCTTTCTGTGGACCAATGCCAGCTGCAGGCATTGCAGTTTTCAGTGCATCTCATCAATTTGCTGAGCACACTACTCAGGTGTAATGGTTTCATCAACATTCAGAAAACTGTAGTGGGTCAGACCCCACCAAACAGTGACCATGATCTTTTTTTTTGTGCAAGTTTGGCTTGGGAAGGGCTCCATTTGGAACTTCTCTGTTCAGCCACCGAGCTGGTCATCAATTGTGTAAAATCCACTTTTTGTCACATGACACAATCCAAGGAGAAATGGGTCATAGAATAAGAAAAGACAACTTCAAAACAGTTTTTTTATTTAATTTTTTAAAATTTATTCATTCATTCATTCGTTTTAATTTGACCAGAGAAAGAGAGAGAGAGAGGAAGTGCAAAAGCAAGTCACCAGGTCCAGGACTCAAACCATGGTCGGCCATGTGGGAGTATCCAGTGCCTTAACCACCATGCCACCTGCTGATCCCAAAATGATTTTTTTTAAGTCAGCTCATGAGGCACCGAGGCACCCACTTATCACGCTTTTTTACTTTTCCAATTTGCTTAAAATACTGAACGACTGTAGAATGGGCAGCATTGAGTTCTTCTGCAACTTCTCATGTAGTTGGAAAAGGATCAGCTTTGATGATTGCTCTCAGTTGGTCATTGTCAATGTCTGATGGCTGGCCGCTATGCTCCTCATCTTCAAGGCTTTTCTCTCCTTTACAAAACTTGAATCACCACTGCACTGTGTGTTCATTGGCAGTTCTTGGGCCAGTGCACATTGATGCAGTGAGTTGTCTCTGCTGTTCTACGACCCATTTTGAACTCGACTAAGAAAATCATTCGAATTTATTTTTTGTCTAACATCATTTCCATAGTCTAAAATACATATAAAATAAATAGCAAGTAACAAGCCGCTAGCAAAAAAATAATAATAAAATGAGAAATTTGTGTTATAATTATGTTATTTACAGTCAATTAGGTACTGACTGTACCATTAGGCTAGGCCTTTAACCAATATTGCAAGACTTACTGTAATGCTAGCACTGTGTTGGACATTTACATACATTGTTCACCCCTCACAATAACTTGTAGCTTGCTTCATTCAGGTCATGTGGTTAGAAAGTACTGGCATCAGGAAAAAAAAAAGGAAAGAAAGTGCCAGCATCAGAATTCAAGTCTAGGATCCCTTGTCTCTAAATCTAATTTAATCCAGGGGCTCTATTCCAGAGGCTTACACCAGAGAAGCTTTTTAAAAATACATATGCCCAGCCCAAGGCTCCAGTTTTAATAGAAGTCCCACAGTGGCTCTAACGTGCAGCCAGGCTGAGGACCATAGAGCAGAACAATGAAGGATCCTGTGTAGCACAGACCCATGTGAGACCTCACAACTCCATCCTGTCCCTGTATCTTTACATCATGTTTTAGTTATATGACTAGTCAGTGTTCACATTGTAATTTCTACAATTGTTATTTACCCAGAACCAAATAATGCTTTCTTAATATGTAAGTACAGATACATACCGAACAGGTATGTCGTGTTTTTTTTTTTAAGAATTATTTATTTAATTTTATTTGTTATTATTTTTAGAAATTTGACCAGAGAGAGAAAAAGTGAGAAAGCAAGCTGCCAAGTTTAGGACTTGAACTGCAGTTAGTGCCTTAACTGCTGGCCCTGGGAACATTTTCTGAATACTCTTATTTTTGCTAGAGTTACTGATTTCCTTGTTTTTTATTCTATGTTGTTAATTTTTTTTTTTTTTTTTTTAGAGAGAGAGATTTTTGCTATAGGGCACATGTGCTTGCCAGAGAGGCAGAGAGATAGAAAGTGAGAAATCACCCCCCCAGGGGGGATGGCCATGATGCGATCTCTTCTCCATTCTCCATTCAGGATTTTGGGTACACATGCACACGCACCTGGCATGAATTTTAAGCTGCCGAGTCCAGCCCTCAAACTGTGGTCGACTACGTGGGGGTCCATTGATGTAATCATTAGGCTATCTCTTGTTCCCAACTAATTTCATTGTTTTTAATTCATTCATTTTTTTATTTGTTTGGTGTTCTGTGCACCTGTAACTTTTAAATGTACCCATTCAATGTTAAGCTCCTCTCAGTGGCATAACATATCAGATGTTCTTATTAGGTCCTTTTTCAGCCTAAATCTTGGAGGTCCTATAGTTTAGTTCTACACTGGCCTGCAGGTCTGTACTTCACACACAGAGCTGTCCTTGAGGCTTCTCCTCTCTGTTCCTTGTACAGATCCCTTACTTTCTGACCCCAAGTTATCTTCTGCATTCATGTATGCTGTCATTTTGCTAAAACACATTCTCCAGCAGTTTCCTAAAAAGGGGCTCATTATGGTTTCATTATAAACCTTTTGCATGCTTGAGAATATCTCTATTCTACCTTCACACTTAGAGAATTTTAGGATGAAAATCATGTTCCCTCAGATTTTCTTTAAGGCATTGCATCATTATCTTCTAGCTTTTAGCTCTTAAGTCATCCTCAATTGTTCTGATTCCTAATTTTACATTCATTATTGCTTAATCTTATAATTTATATAACCTGGGTTTTATTTCCCCCCCCTCTCTTAAATGCTTTTAGAAATGTCTCTTTATTCCTTTATGTAGGTTGTGGAGTTGTGGCATACTGTTTTAGTCAGTGATGTTGCCAATGACAGCAATACATGAGTCTGGGTGATTTCTACAGAATACAAGTTTACTGAGTCCAGCCACAGTGGCACACAGTTAGTGCCATCATTTTGGAGGCTGAAAGCCATATAGGAGGCCTAGGTTCAGTCTTGGGCCAACCTGGCATAGTTGCATGTACCAGTAGTCCTCGTTATTTGGGATACTGTGGCAGGAATATTGTGACACAGTGAGACCCTGTTAAAAAATACCTATCTCTGCCCCCCTATCCCAACCCCTTCATAAAAGGGAGAAAAAAAGAATAGAGGTTTTAGCTCATAGTTTTGAGGTCCAGATTTGAGGAGCTGCATCTATGAGGGTTTTCTTGCTAATGGCTCCCCAAGGAGTCCAAAGTGGTGCATGACATCATATAGCAAGATAGAGCAAGAGCATGTGTGTCCATGTCCACGTCCCCGTTTCATTCCCTCCTTATAAACCCACCAGGTCTGAATCGTGAGGCCCCCACCCTGCGACCTTAATCCTAATCATCTCGCAAAGGTTCTACATCGTGATTCCATAGTCAGATTAAGTTTTTTACTCTCTTGATCTTATCTCAGCCAAATTTTGTCATGTAAATTTGAGGAGGACACATTTAAACCATAGCATATATCTTGGTAAGACATTTATTTGGTTGTTTTTTTCTCCAGAGAGTGCATGTGCTTGCCAGAGAGAAAGAGAAAGCACCCCCAAGCCCCACTGGAGATGGTCACACTGCAGTCCGTCTCCCCCATTATGGGATTGAGGGCATGCATGCACACAAGCATAGTGTGTTTTTCAAGCCACCAGGTCCAGTACTCAAACCATGCTATGGCCATTTAGAATCCAGTCACCTTAACCACCATGCTACAAGCCAGCCCAGTAAGATGTTTAATTAATTGTGCTATTGAAGGACTTTGGCATCTGAGAAATCTTTTTGTACTACTTGATAACGTTTCACCTTTTCATTGTCCTATGTTCTTTCTAAAACTCCAATTTAGAAATGTTAGATCTCCCAGATTGTCATCTGATATTCTTACCTTTGCTACGTTCTATCTTTTTTGTTCTGCTTCCTGTTTTCTCCGCTATTTTTCATAAGTATATTTATTTATTCCATGAGAGAGAGAGGGAGAGATGGAGAGACAGCATTCCCAAGAGGATCTTCATGCCATGATACACCCCAGCCTCATCCAGCTGGGGTCATGGGCATGTGTATACCAAATGTGCTTAAGATTGCCTCGGACCCAAACAAAGGACCTTTCTCATGTGGGTCCAGAATATGTCTTAAAGACCTGACAGATCTTTAAAATACCAGTGTTACAGGAAAGATTGCACAATTACAGAAGAATGTCTCTAAGACCAAATGGTGCACAAAGAATACAGTATTTAAGAATGAAACAGAAATCAATGAGAGAGATCAAAAAGTCTATATTCACATTTTTTTCTAAGAACAATGAAAAGTTAAGCAGTGAGAAGCTTTGTAAAAAGCAATGTAGCCAAAGATTAAAAAGCGTTTTACATTGATAAACTATACAGCACTGCTGCCAGATAGTCACAAATGCCAAAGTGGGAATGAGGGGAAGCTGCGAATCTACCTTCATTCCTCCAATACATGTTGGGCAAAGTCAGGATTAAATGATCTGCACAAGGTCATGGGAAGGAGCATGCCTTTGTCTCATTGCTGTATTTCAGATGACTAAAGCAGCCATCTGGGAAGATATTTTACAAGAAATGACTAAGCCAGAAATACATGGATTAGATGTATTGCTTAGTGTCCAGATAACAAATGGACAGTGTGTAGCCCAGGTTAGGAATGGTGCCAGTTGGCCTAAAGACAAAATAGTCATATCCAGGGATTTGCAAACTTTCCATAAAGAGTCATGTAGTAAACATTTTAGGTTTTATAAGCTAGATGATCTCTGTCACAACTTTTTAAAGAAGGATATAGTCCAACATTGAAGGCAGACATTGAATATATCGTCAGCATGATGATAAGAAAGAGATAATACAGGATTCAGTGGAGTTTTTTTTTTTTTTAAGTGAAGCAGCTAATATTTATTTTATTATTTTATTTTTGGAGAGGTTTTTGTTATAGGATACATGTGTTCACCAGAAAGACAGAGACAGAGAGACAGAAAGCAAGAAATCACTACCCAGGGGGGATGGCCACGCCGCAATCCCTTCTTCTCCATTCTCCTCTTGGGATCTTGGGCATGCATACACAGATGCTCAGCGTGAGTTTAAGCCACCACGTCCGAGACTCAAACTGTGCTCGACTACATGGGAGTTCAGCGACATAGCCATTATGCCAACTGCTAGTCCTGGGGTAGCTAGTATTTAAAGTTCAGAAAGACCTCTCTAAAGAAGCAGTATTCCACTGATCTCCGAAGATGAGCTAGATACGTAAACGTTGATAAACTGTCCAGACAGGTCATTGCCTTTGCAAAGGCAGAAAGGCAGTGTGGTGAGGGGTGGATGAGAAAAGATTGTACCAATTAGACAGGGTTGGATTGGGGAGGGCCTTGCAGTCCACCACACACATACTTTGCTCCAAAAAGGCTAGAAAAACAGTAAGCTTCTGTTCTAGTCTTTCCTTGAAGGAAAGGAAATGTCCCAAGATCTGCTGAGTATGTAAGGGAACCTGCCCAGGGTTGAGACTTCACATGAGTAATCACTACACCAGTAATAGAGAAGTTATCTTCTGTTCTTTGTTCACAGGAGTTTTTTGAGAACCCTGCTTTCCGTCCTGATGGTTTGAAACTCTACCCTACCCTAGTAATTCGTGGAACTGGGCTTTATGAGCTTTGGAAGTCAGGAAGATATAAGAGTTACGCTCCAAGTGACCTCATTGAACTGGTGGCTCGGATCCTGGCCCTTGTACCTCCGTGGACTCGAGTGTACCGAGTGCAGAGGTAGTATTATCTTTTACTCCCAAAGTCATTGGTAACTAATTTGTCTGCTTATAATTTCTCATGGGAAAAACCTGATTTCTTATTGAGGGTTTCGATTTTTTTTTTTTTCATTAAAATAGGATGTCTGGAGTATCTATTTGTACATAGACAAGTACGGAAGAAGAACAACTGCCATAGCAACTTTGCCAATATCATATTGATTAATCTGTCCACTCACTCATGCGTTCATGATGCCTGGAGATGGCATCACGGTGGCAAAGAAGGACAGTACTTGGTTCTGAGGAGCTTGTGATCTAGATTAGAATTTCTTCCAGGTCACTTCAATCTAGGTACAGTTACTGATGTGAGAAGAGCAAGAATAGTCATGGATCTTATCTATGTTCTAGAGCCTCTAAAGGAGAAAGAAAGAGTAGCAACAGTCATCTTTTATAGATATTAATGTAAAAGTGCAGAAAGAGTGATACATTCCTGAGAACATGAAGAAAATAAAATAATTTTAACTTTTGTCTTCCTGGGAGAGAAAGCTTAAAGATCTCATTTGCAATCCTGGACCTTACTTATTACTTAGTTGCCAGAAACATGGCATAACATTGCAGAGAAATTTTAGAAGGCACAAGTTATCTATGATCCTACCAAAGTCATTCCTGCATTGGCCAGTCATGAAGGCACATCCCCACCACCTTGTTAAAAACCACCCTGGTTTCCCATATTACAAATATGAGGCCAAAACTGACTGACAAATAATGCATATATAATCAGCTACTGTGACTAGTACTGTACTGAGCATGAAAAATGTGTTGCTTGGGATACAAAACAGTAAATACTAAAAATAAGGAATTATCAACTACAGTCATGAACTATGTGACCTTTCAGCCAATGACAAGCCACATGTATGTCGGTGGTCCTGTAGGATTCTAATAGGCCATACAAGGCAAGAAGTAAGCTGACCATCTAGGTTGGAAGGTACACACTATAGTGTTGACACAACAAAGGAACCTAATGACACGGTTCTCAGACTGCATCCCTGACGTTAAGCATCGCATGACTATACTTAAGGAAAATTATCAGGGACGTAAAGCAATAGATTTGCTTAGAGGTCAAAGGACATTTACACTGTATTTTTCCACAGCATAATAATGTCTCAAAATTTTTTAATTATTGATTCTAGGATAAAAATGGCCTATGATCTCTATTTTTTAAAAAAATATATATACCTAAAAATATTTAGGGAATATTGAATAGAAAAGTCAGCTATTGAAATCGTTTGCATTATCCTTCCCCTTATTTTTCAACCCTTCTAGAACAAGTCAGTCTCAACTGGGCTGAGTAATGTAGGCATTAGCATGGAGGAGGTAGGAAGCTACAGAGTCCCAGAGCAGGGTGAGAAGGTCACTTGTGGAGAAGGCAGTGGGATGGTACAGGCATGGTTAAGCCAAAATGTGGTGAAAAGGGCATTTATTCTTTTAGATGGTCTATAGGATGTCAGAGCTGAGCAGTGTATGGAGGGTGTTTCCTTGGAGGTGGGAAAGTGTAGGAAAGAGATAGCAATGAAAGGTTGGTTATGTATAGGGGTTGATGTCATCAGTAATTATGTTAAAGTAATAGTGTTAGGCATTTTGTTATGTGAAAAAGAAGAAAGGTAGAATGAAGGCCATGGTGTTTTAGAATAGGAGATATTGGTGCAAACGCCTGGTTTCCAATATATATAGGCAGATGTAGATGTAAATGTAATGAATAATAACTATAGAGTGTGTGTGAGTATGTGTAGGTTCTTTTTTTGTTTGTGTGTTGTTTTATCTTAAGGTAGGGTCTTGTCCTGTACAATACAAGGTTCTGAACTAGATCTTTTTGCTATAGAGAACTTAATGGAAACAATTTAATGGGGTCTAGGATTGTGTAGTATTAAAATATTCATATTAATTTCCTGATTTTTCCACAAGAATTCAAAGAATTCATGGAAAAGTAGAATTAAAGTTTATTTTGCTGTAAATTTTGTTTTTTGAAATCTGTAGGTTTTTCATAATATACACTCTCATTGCATTTTTTTGAAGACCCCTTATATAAGAGAATATCCTTGTAGGAAATATTGAAGTATTCTGAGGGTGTTGGTACAATTTGTTTGTGACTTACTTTCAAATACGTAGGGAAATAGTTATTTATATTGCACTTGGAGCTTTTTCTGTAGCTTCCAGATTGTTTCAAAAAATTTAAATTACACAGTAGATAACAAAGATTCCATAAATAGCATTACCAGAGACAAAAGGAAAAGATCATTTGCATTTAACTGGCTTGGGTAACCAGAGAACTACATCTGCCTAGCAGCAGAGCATGAGGACAGATACCACAGAATAGGTACCAGTTTCACATCCAGAGATTCCATAGTCTTCCTACCAAAAGTAACGAAGTATAGTTCACACTGGCAGTCAGGTGAAAAATTTGCATTCCTCCCCTTGGTTTTCAGCTTGAAATTTTGTTTCTCTCTTGGTGTGTATGTATGTGCACACTCACAGAGAGAGAGTGTGTACACTCACCAGAGAGAGAGGGAGGGGGAAAGTGAGAAAGCACCTCCACTTCCATGGGGCATGGTCACACTGCAATCCCTTCTCTATTTCTCCCTCCTTTTAGGATGTTCAGCATGTAGTCAAACATGCCCAGAGTGTGTGTATTTTTGAATCAAATGTAGCAGAGGCATTGCTATATTCTAAGAGCTTAATTTTATAGACTTTATGAGACTATGGGACAATATCCTGACATATCACCAGCTGAGAAAAATAAAGATTTGGACAAAATAAAAGCAGCAAATATAATCATTATAGGAAAAAGGTCCTAATGGGAAAAATAAAGAACATATATGTTATCTAACCAAAAGGCCATTATGACCAGAAAGTCATGACATTATGGACAATTAGAGGCCTATTAAAGAAAGCTTCTCATTCTCATGACGCCTTTACATAACTCCTAGGAAGAATTCGATGTAGAATACTCTCCTAGCTCTAGTTTCACAAGGCCAAACTGGGGGTTATATTCCTCTATCAGTGTACCCCGTAAGTGCTGTGAGGGAGGAATGGCACAAATAGGTGCAGGCTTAAGGTTTTGGAGTGACGCTGTATAGCTTCACATGTACATAGTACATGGGTGATTTATAATTAATGCAGTAGCATCAAGCAAGAGGTGATGGTGAAATCCCTTTAAAAATGTAGAATGAGTACTGTCCTTGGTGAGTCTGAGGGCAGTTTATTGTTTGAAGATAGTGGTGATTCAATTCCTAACAGTAAATGCCATTGGTAAAGAGAGCCATCTGGATTCTCATGCTTTGGAGCTAATCATTTCCTTAACTTTGAATACGATCATTCATTAGGTATTTTAGTCTGGATTTCTAGGAAAAGCTAAAGGGTAAAATTTTGAAATAAAATACTAAGTAAGGTGTTAATAGGTAAGTGAAACATTATATACGAATGTGTCCAAAAAAAGGCTAAGTCTTTAGACAATGGTAAGTGAAAAACCTTCTGATTTGGGAAAGATCATGAGGTTTTACTCAGATGTTTCTTCTTACCAAAAGTAACGAAGTCTAGGTCACAGTGGCAGTCAGATGAACAATTTGCTTCAGTCAAACTTGTAGAGCCATTCTGAGATTGTAGAAAAATTGCCGTTAGTCTAAGAATGCAGTTAAGCACCCTTACTCTGTTTAACTTTGAAGTAGTTATATCTAACTAGAAAGAAATCACTGGCAAAGGAGAAGAGCCTTCAGGATGTTTAATATAGACAATTTCAATAATGAGAGGTTATTTTAAGTCAAAAGTAAAGGAAAATCGCGTGTGTCTTTCTGGTCTGTGCCTTTAGAAAATCTGCCCATTTGTATAGAGGGTCACCAAGTGGCAGCTTCTTCCAACAGCAATAACATACTTGGTGCTAAGAGAAGCTGAACTATGTAGTGTATGTGGAGAAGATCTTAGGAGCTATATTTGAGGCAAGTATCAAATGGGAGGAAGCAAGAAACAGAAGATAATCCAAGTGAGAGGACACAATGTTTTATATATTTTTTCACTCTACTATAGATTACTTGACATTTTTAATCAGTTATTTTTCCATCCTGTCTCATTCCCAGACCCCCTTCTCTTTTTTAAAAAAACTATTTTACATTTTTTTTGATTGATTGATTGATTGATTGATTGATTGGAGAGATCTTTGCTATAGGGCACGTGCGGTCTCCAGAAAGAGAGACAGAAAGCGAGAAATCATCCTCCAGGGGGGATGGCCACGCCGCAATCCCTTCTCCTCCATTCTCTTCTCAGGATCTTGGGCAGGCACGCACATGCACCCAGCGTGAGTTTAAGCCACCGGGTCCGGGACTCAAACCACTGTCGACTACATGGGAATTCAGCAACATAGCCATTACTCTAACTTCTGGTCCCACATTTTTTACTTTTTTGACAGTTGAGTCACTAACACATCTTTTTTTTTTTTTAATTCATTCATTTATTATTATTTTTTTTAGTTTGACCAGAGAGAGACAGAGGGTGAGACTGAGAGAGAGAGGAAGTGAGAAAGCAAGCCACCAGATTCAGGACTTGAACCCTGGTCGGCCATGTGGGAGTGTCCAGCGCCTTAACCACCACGCCACCTGCTGGTCCCGCCACTAACACATCTTACTGGATATTTTTCTTCCTAGTAGAAGATTATGGATTCTAGCCTGGAAGGGTTCAGTCAATGATTAAATGTAAAATTCTACCCAGACACATGATGGAGCCACATTAAACTCTATTGCCTTCAGGCTATTTGACAGCTGTCTGCCTAGATGTGATATTTAAATCACTGTGAAGCATTAGAATAGCAGTACCAATTTGCAACCAAAACATGCCTCTGAAGCAGGAGAAACCTCAGCAGAGAAAAGCTCTAGACATCACTTTGCAAGTTTTTTGATGAACAAATTGCAAGTATCAGCACCTCTAAGCTTGAAATGTTAGCGTGTTGAAATTGAAAAAGTAATATACTGGTATATAATCTTTCTTCAAACCAAGAAAATGAAACTAGATTGAATCAAATTGTGAGAAACCTAAGATTAATTTTAATTCCTTCCCAGATGGATGTACTAAGGTTAAATAGTCAACAATCTCACCTAGACTGCCACAGTGTCTCTGTATTTCAGATTGCTTAATACAATGCTTTGCACTTCGAAGACACCCAGCATATATGAGGGAGTTTCAGCAAGTTCCTGGATAATGTGTATTATGCAAAAAACATGGATGAATTTCAAAAAATTTTTCACCACAAAATTCATATTTCAATTTCCTTTCCTATGACCTTTCAACATCCCCTCAGAATTATCTCCCCTCATTTTCAGTGAAAAGGACTTCAACATTGAAAGTGGCAATTGCCATACTTCTCTTCCTTAATGAGGGAAAACTTGCATCTGGTATACTCCAGACATGTCACTGCCCAAGATCATTAGGGCTATGTTGCAGTTTGGAAGGGACAGACATAAAGTTATTTATGAACTGTCAGGATCATTGTAACCCCCAAGTTACCAAGTCCTCACAGATTTGTATTCTCTGATAACGAGGGCCAGCCTCAAAGACATGTGACCCATGCGGTCTCAGCAAGGCCTGGCACTTGGCTTAGTGCTCTGCTGTCGCCATTTTGAAATTATTAATAACTTTTTAACAAGGGGCCCTACATTTTCATTTTTGCATCAGGCCCCACAAATTATATACCAGACTGCTGTTAAATTCTAATACAATAGAATCTTTAATCTTTTTAAAAACCTGTAAAGCCCATCTTCCTTTCCTTTCCTACCTCCCCTTCTCATTGCTTATGGGGGCAGTGCCATGGAGGTGTTGACAGCAGCATGCCTGGCACCTGACAAAACAGAGAAGGTAACAGTAGGGCATGCAGAAATGACTGCTGGAGTTGTTGAGAGATTGGGTATACTGAGCAAATAGGTTATTTGATTTAGCAAATGAGTAAATGTACTGAAGATAATGAGAGCCAGCTTTCACTCTTAAAAGGTGGCATGCTGAAAAGTACACTGAGGGAGACCAGCAGATGGCATAGCAATTACATCACTGGACTCTCATACAGCTGACCACAGTTCAAGTCCTGGATCCTGAGACTTGTAACTCACACTGGGCACATGTACCTGTGTGCCTAAGATCCCAGGAGGAGAAGGGATTGCTATATGGTCATCATCCCTCGGGGGTGATTTCTTGCCTTCTTTCTTTCTCTCTGGCAAGAGCATGAGCCTGTAGCAAAAATAGCTCCCCCCCAAAAAAGAAAATACTGAGGTACTATGTCAATATTAGAATTAGCTGTATGAAATCATAGATTTTTTAATTTATATGTAGAAATAGTTATAGATGTTGTGTACATGTGTGTATAGGCTTATAAACAACAGAAATGTATTGCTCACTGTTTTGGTAGATGTATATATGAAGAATTACAGAGGTATGGATAAGTAAACATGTATACACATAAATATATTTTGTATATTGATGCACATATATTCCTTAATTGTGTATACTGAAAGGGTCTAGAGGCAATGATATACCAGTATTAATAAGCATAGCAAGTGCCAAGATCTTAGTTTCCAAATACCATTCTTTATGGAAAGAAATCAGAGCTTGGAAAAATGGCCGTTCCTATGGCTTGGGCAGCAAGCATAGAAAATGAGCATGGAACACCTGTTATAGAGCAAGGGGACCCAGCCCCCAGGCCATGGACCAGTACCATTAGGAGCCAGGCCACATAGCAGGAGACGAAGGGGGCGGGCTAGTGAGTGAAGCTTCATCTGTATCTGTAGCTGCTCCCCTCGGTTGCATTACCTGCCTCCTGTCCAACCAGCAGTGGCATTTAGATTCTCATAGGCACATGAACTGTGCACCTGAGGGTTCTAGGTTGCTCCTCTCATAAATCATTCTCACACCACACCTGCCTAGAAAAATTGTCTCCCATGAAATCAGTCTCTGGTCCCAAAATAGTTGGCGACTGCTGTTCTAGGGAGTAAAGACATAAAGATGATGGGACATGTCATAAAGACCCAGAAGCCAGCCTGAATGCTTGCCCAGTGGCCAAATGTAATCTAAGCAGTTATTAATAAATAAGTATTACTAATACCAAATTACAACTCATTGAATAAAATAGGAATCCATGAGTCTACACTGATATGAAATAAATGAATAAATAATTGGAAAGAAGGGAAAAGGAAGATGACACAGACAGGATTCATCAGTGGATGAAAGACTGAGATGTGGAGGTTTGATAAGGAACAGGATCCTGTCGTAATACTGACCTTTCTCCCATGAAATACTCCTGAAGGGAAAAATGGTGATTACAGTGGAGATATCCAGAAGAAATTTGACCCGGGCATCCCAGTGGTAGAACAGGGCAGTGGAACTTGCCTTTTGATAATGATTTATTGAGAAAATTATAGCATCATTTCCTAGTATTTGTGCCAAGAATTCATGGCCTGAATCTGGTCATGAGGAAACACTGAATACATGTACGTTGAGGGTCGTCCTACCTATGGAAGGCATGTACCCTTTTAAGACTGCCAAGGACATGAGAGACATTGAAGACTAATGGGACGTTACAAGTTAAAGAGATTGACATTTTAAGCCATCTGGGGAAATTCAAATAGGGTCTATGTAGGGACATAAGTTTTCATTTCCTCTAGGTAAAAACCAGCAAGTGTTACTGTTGTAAAATTGTGTTTATTTTTCTAAGAAACCTTCATACTGTCTCCCAAAGGAGCTGCTCCATTTTGCATTTTCACCAGCAATGGGTAAAAGTTTCTGTTGTCCCACCTTCTCACTAGCTAGCATTTGGCATTGTCAGTATTCTAGATTTTGGCCATTCTAGTAGGTATGTAATGATATTTAATCGTTGATGTCATTTTCATCTGTACATCATTTTCCCCCCTTATTTGTTGTGATTTTTAAGCCACTGGGTCTGGGACTTATACGACAGTTGGGAATCCAGTGCCTTAACGACCGTGCCACCTGCCGACCCCTCCTTCTGTCCATCTTTAGCATGGTGTCTGTTATTGTCTTTGGCCCAATTTTCTTATCACATTGTGTTTTTGTTGTTGTTTGCCTGTTTTGTCTTATTGCTGAGTTTTAAGAGTTCTTAATATTTTGTATATTTTCTCCTACTCTGTGGCTTTTCGTCTTTTCTTGACATTGTCTTTTACAGAAAAGAGATCTTTTTAAGTCCAGCTTCTTAGTTCTTTTTTTTCCTCCGAAGAGATTTTTGCTATAGCACACGTGTGCTCACTAGAGAGACAGAGAGACAGAAAGCGAGAAACAACCCCCCGCCCCCAGGGCTAAAGGCCATGCTGTAGTCCCTTTTCCTCCATTCTCCTCTCAGGATCTTGGGCATGCATGCACACACACCCAGCATGAGTTTAAGCTGCCAGGTCCAGGACTCGAACTGTGGTCAACTACGTGGGAGTTCAGGGACATAACCATTATGCCATCTGCTGGTCCTTCAGTTCTTTTTTTTATGTATCTTTGGCATTATCTTAAAAATCATTACCATACCCAAGGTCATCTAGGTTTTCTTCTATTCTAGCAGTCTTATAGTTTTGCATTTTGCATTTAGGTCTAATGATTCACTTTGAATTAATTCTTGCAGTGTAATCAGTCTAGATTCATTTTTTTGGCATGTGGATGTCCACTTGTTCTGGCACTATTAGTTGAAAAGACTGTCTTCATTCCATATTGCTTTTGCTCCTTAGTCAGGTGTAGTTGGTTATATTTATACAGGTCTATTTCTTGAGTCTCCATTCTGTTCCACTGGTCTATTTGTCTGTTCTTTCACCAATACCATGTTGTCTTGATTACCGTAGCTTTATAGTAAGTCTTGAAATCAGGTAGTATTAGTTCTCCAATTTTGTTCTTCAATATTTTGTTGGCTATTTTGGGTCTTTTGCCTCTTCCTATAAATTTTAGAATCAGTTTATCAGTAACCACAAAATATTGTGCTGGTGTATTCATTGGAATTACATTGACTCTATAGATCAAATCGGGAATAAATGACATCTTGACACTGTCAGGTTTTCTTATCCAAAAATAAGGAATATATCTCCATTCGTTTAGCTCTTTGATTCTATCCATCAGTTTTGTGGTTTTTCTCATATAGATCTCAGACATTTTGCCAGACTAATACAAAGGTGTTTCATTTTTCTAAGGGTGCTAATGGTATTGTTTTTAATTTCAATTGTTTAAAAAAAATTTAATTTCAAAAACTTGTTCATTGCTGATATCTAAGAAAGTGACTAACTTTTGTATATTAACTTTGTATCCTGCAACCTTACTGTAATCACTTATTAGTTCTACAAGGCTTTTTTGTTTTTTTTGTAGATTTCTATGTAGACAATCATGTCAAATGTAAAAATTACACTTTTATTTCTTCCTTCCTCATCTATATGCCCTATGTTTCCCTTTTTGGTCTTACTACATTACTTACTACTTCCAGGATGATGTTGAAAAGGATATACTTGCCTTATTCCTGATCTTAGTGGGAAAACTTTTGAGTTTCTTATTATTAAGTATGATATTAGCTATAGGGTTTTATAGATATTCTTTATGAAGTTGAAAAAGTTCTCCTCTATTCCTAATTTACTGAAAGTATTTATCATAAATGGGTGTTAGATTTTGACAAATGCTTTATATGCATCTACAACATGATCATCTGATTTTTTTTCTTTTTTTTTTTGGTTAGAGTTTTTTTTTTATTATGATTATTTATACATTCAATTGCAATACATCATTTAGATTGTAAAGAGATTTTACCCAGCATGATACACAGTCCAGCTGAGAATACTCTACACATCCTCATCAACAGATAACAAACCATATCTGTATCCCACAAACATCTTCCCTCCTTATGCTATAGGGCACGTGCACTCGCCACAGAGACAGAGACAGAAAGTGAGAAGTCATTCCCTGGGGAGATGGCCATGCCACAGTCCCTTCTCCATTCTCCTCTCAGGATCTTAGGCATCCATACACAAGTACCCAGAATGAGTTTTAAGCCACTGGGTCCAGCAATGTAACCATTACACTATCGGCTGGTTAGCCCTTCATTGTGATGAGTTATACTAATTAATTTTCAAATGTTGCACCAGTCCTACCTGTAATAAATCTCACTTATTTGTAGTATGTAGTTTTTTCTATACATTAGATGATTAGATTTGATTTGCTGATATTTTGTTGAGAATTCTTACATTTATGTTTATGAAAGATACTGGTGTGTAGGTGCCATGTTCTGAATATTTGTGCCCCAGCCCCCGCCTCAGTCTTAAATGCAGGGGACCTTTTGAGAGGTGATTAGATTACAAGGGCAGAGCCCTGATGAATGGAATTAGTGCCTTTATGAAAGAAGTGAGCTGCCTTGCTCTTGCTACCATGTGAGAACACAGCAAGAGAACACCATTTATGAGAAGACAGTCCCTAATCAGACACCATCAGATCTGCCAGCACCTTGATCTGGGACTTGACTGCCTCCAGAACAATACATTTCTATTGTCTATAAAGCTCTCCGGTTCCTGGTATTTTGTTATAGCAATATTGAGAGGGCGCAGACAGTAGTTTTCTCATAATGTCTTTATCAAATTTAGTGTTAGGGCAATACTGGCCTCAGAATGAGTTAAGAAGTATTCCATTTGCTTCCGTCTTCTGAAAGAGATTGTGAAAAATTGATCAAGTTTTTTCCTTAAATGTTTGGTAGAATTCACCAATGAACTTATCTGGGCCTTGTGCTTTCTCTTTTGGAAGGTTACTAATTATCCAGTTTTAAAAATAGGTACACTCTTACTCAGATTGTCCATTTCTTCTTGAGAGTTTTGGCATAATTGTCTTTCAATGAATTGGTTCATTTCATGTCACTTATCAAATTTGCGGGCCCAGAGTTGTTCACAATATTCCTTTATTACCCCTTTTAACATTTATAAAATCTGTAGCGATACCCCCACTTTCATTTTTGAAATTAGTCATTTCTGTCCTCTTTTATTCTTAGTTAGCCTAACTAGAAGCCAATCAATTTTATTGATCTTCTCAAAGAACCAGCTTTTGGTTTTGTTCATTTTTCTCTATTAATTTCCTGTTTCAGTGTCATTGATTTCCACTCCAGTTCTGATTTCTTTTATTCTGCTTAGTTTGAGTTTAATTTGTTCCTCTTTTTCTAGTTTCCAAGGTAGAAACAGATTTTATTTCATATTTTTCTTCCTTTTTAATAGTATTCATTCAATGCTCTAAATTTTCCTCTAAGCACTACTTTGCTGCCCTTGTTTTTTGGTTCCGATTTTTGTCATCCATTCTTTTTCTGCCTTTTGTTGTTTTAATTGAGCATCCTATATTATTCCATTTTCTCGCCTTTCTTGGCATATCAGTTATGCTTCTCTTTTTTTATTCTTTTTTTAGTAGTTAGTTGCCCTAGAGTTTGCAGTATACATCAGAGTTGATTTTCAGATAACACTATATCATTTCACAGATATGAGTACTTTGAAATAATACCTCACTCCTAATTTTTGTATCATTACTGTCATTGATTCTTTTTATGTGTATATGCATACATAAGCATATATGTATATGATATATACATAAGCTTACATAATTAATTGCATCATTGCTATTAATACTTCAAACAACTACTGTCTGTTAGAACAATTAAGCATAAGAAAACTAAGTTTCAGTTCGCATTCGCTTACCTTTGTTCATTTTTTTTTCCCCTTTGGGTATTGATAGATCTAAATTTCTGGCATATCATTTCCCTTCTCTCTAAAGAACTTTTATTTTAAGAGTGAGATTTTTGCTATAGGGTGTATGTGCTCATGGGAGACACAGAGAGAAAGTGAAGAATGGCCATGCCATAATCCCTTCTTCTCCATTCTCCTCTCGGGATTTTGGCCACACATATGCACACAGGCCCAGTATGAGTTTCAGGCCACCAGTTCCAAGACTCAAACTGCAGTTGGCCATGTTGGAGTCCAGCACCTTAACCACCACAGCACCTGCTGGCCCCTAAAGAGCTTCTTTTATAATTTCTTGTAAGACAGTCTGTTGGGGGAACCAGCAGTTAGCGTAATGGCTATGTCGCTGGACTCCCACGTAGTCGACCACGGTTCGCATCCCGGACCCGGTGGCTTAAAACTCACACTGGGCACGTGTGCGTGCGTACCCAAGATCCCGAGAGGAGAATGGAGGATAAGGGATTGTGGCGTGACCATCCCCTCTGGGGGGTGATTTCTCGCTTTCTGTCTCTCTGTCTCTATCTGGCGAGCGCACGCGCCGCGCCCTATAGCGAAAAGCCTCTCCAAAAAAAAAAAGACAGTCTGTTGGTAAGAAACTCCCTCTATTTTTATTCATCTAAGGAAGTCTTTAATTCTCCTTTATTATCCTTTTTTATTATAATTTTTTTCTTTTTTTAATTTTCCAGAGGGCACATTCACTCATAGGAGAGACAGAGAAAGGAAAAGAAAATACCCCCCATGGGAAATGGTCATGCCACATCCCTTCTCCTCCATTTCTCCTTCCTTTTGAGATTTTGGACATGCACATTCACATCCCTGGATTGTTTCTGAAGCCACTGGGTCCAGGACTCAAACTATGCCGTTGCCCATATGGGATCTAGCTATCTTAGCCACTATGCCATTGCATAGCTATTTAATGATCATTTCACAGGATACAAAATTCTGCAGGTTTTTAAGTTTTGTTTTGTTTTTGTTTTCTCTCAACCCTCTTAATTATTTCATTCCATTTTTCGTTTGCATAGTTTTGGAAGATAAGTTGTATATAATTCTTCTCTTTGTTCCTCTATGAATAAGGTTTTCTTTTTTTTAGCTTCTTTCAGGATTTTTTTTCTTTATCTTTGATTTTCTGTAATTTAAAAATGATATGCCTAAATGTAGCTTTTGGGGATATTTATCCTGTTTGGTGTTCTCTCAGCATCCTGGATCTGTGATTTGGTGTCTGGCATTAATTATATGGAAATTCTCAGTTAATATTTGTTTCAAGTATTTATTTTGTTCTTTTTTCTCTTCTTCTGGTAGTCTCATTACATGTATGTTACACCTTTTGTGGTTGTCTCACAGTCCTTGGATATTCTGTTCTGTTTTTTTCTTTGTTATCTTTGCTCTTCAGTTTTTGAAGTTTCTATTGATGTATTCTTGAGCCAAGAGATTCTTTCCTCAGCCATATCCATCTACAATAAGCCCATCAACAAAGGCACTCTTTATTCTTGTTACAGTGATTTTGATCGCTAGCATTTGGAGGAGAAGGAATTCTTTCTTTGGGTTTTCATCTTTCTGCTTATATTTCCCACTATTCTTACATACAGTCTACTTTTTCCATTAGAGCCCTCAGCATAATAATCATAGTTATTTTAGATTCCTCATTTGATAATTCCAACTTCCTTGCTATGTCATTTCCCAGTTGCTTTCTTTGTGAGGCAGAGACTGGGAGATAGAACAATAGAAAAATAACTGGTTAACATCAGGCTACCTTTCAGTCAAGGATTAAAGGAGAATCATGTCAGTTCCTTATTTGGGGAATTTGACTGTTCTCAATCATTCTCCTTATTTCTCAGAAAGTCAGGTAAACAGCTTAGTTTTGGCTCAGTGACATGGAACTTTAGCCCAAGTGACTCCATTTTGATTTTTAGTCTGCTCCATTGGAACCTACTGTAGGAACTCAGTCCAAAACAGTGGCTTCCAATCATTTTTATTTAACACTTTTGTCACTTGGGCTTTTGGTGCTATGTATAAAAAGCTCATGAACATGAAGTTTACACCTGTGTTTTATTCTAAGATTTGTATAATTTTAGCATTCACTACTTTTTGGTCTGTGACCCATTTTGAATTAATTTGTGTGTGTGGTGTGAGGTAGTGATCTGGCTTTCTTCTTTTGCCAGTTTGTTAAAAACACTCCCTCCAACCCCTTCTCCCACTGAATTATCTTGTCATCATATATTACTTTTAATGTGTAGATCTCAGACCCTAGTTTGAGACTATCACAGAACATCCAGGTAGCTCTGAACTCTTGTGATTCATCAGATTCCATACCCTGGTCAATCCTTATGGGGTTTAGGCATCATCTACAAACTTAAGGAGTTGCCTTAATGAGCCAAATCTTCATTTACCCACAGAAAACTAAAAGTGCCTAGAAGGTCCTGGTTGTGTTCCCTAATGTCAAATCAAAGTTCTGGTAGTTCCAAAGCACCTCAGCCTCTTATGTCTATAAATTGTAAGTCTATCTATATCAATTTTTAGTCAGTTCTTGAGTTCTTCCTTTCCCATTTAACAGATTAATGAATTGCATGTAGTTAGAATTGTCAAAAAACAGAATTACAACAATCTGGTTTAAAAATCTTAATTGGCCTTATTCATGATTCTAGAATTAAGCAGCAATTTATTCCGTAAAATAGAATAAGTGTTCCAGTGAACTGAGCAGAGGAATTGGTCTTGTATACAGAGGGCTGAAAAAGGCAGAAACAAACCAAAAAAAGCAGATTGGTTGTTTCAAAGTAACTTCCTTTGTGAAGTAGAGACAGGGACGTAGAATAATAGGAAAAGGACTGACTAGTTAACATCAAGTTACTTTAGGTTACTTCTTTTGTGTGTGTTAAACTGAGAGAATTTCGTTATCATGTCATTGAAACTGGCCTGTTCTGGAAAATAGTCTGTTATCTCTCTCCTGTTTTCTGGGAAGTCAGATAAGTTACCTTTGAATTGGTGACATAGTCAAATGAATGACTTCATTGTGATTTTCATTCTGGTCTCTTGGATCCTAAAACAGGAGTTTAATTCAAAACAGTGGCTTCCCATAATTTTTATGTAACAACACCCACCTAAACTTTCTCTTACCAAGTTTCCAAATATATTTTGAAATTCAAGCAATTTTCTAAATTTTCTGTGCTAGTGGAAAGAGAAAGTATAAAACCATAAATATGAGTTAATAGCAGGCAAATCAATTTCTTCATGGTTAGGGAAGTTGAATTTGGTTTTGGAGAAGCACACTACCCCCTACACATGGTACTGAGGAGCTATGTATCTAGCGTTCTAAAGCACAAGAAGACCATGATGTACCTTAGAGAAAATATGTGTAGTCAGAAAGTTTCTTTGAAGCATGAGTTTTAGCTCTGTGACCATAAGATCAACGTTAACAAATCAACTGTATGCTAAATAAGTTATTTTTAAACAGAAACACCAAAATCGAAGTTATATATTGATCAGTTGAAAATGTTTCAGGAGCTCACAGGAACCTAATCCTGAATATTCTTTAGAAGCAGTAATTCAACAGTAGCAAATTCATTGTTCATAGCAACTTTATAGACTGTAACTACCTCAAATAACAAGAATTAAATGTATTTGTCATATAATGGGTATTAACAGTGGTTGCCATGGATTTTATCAGATCGGTTTTTATACCATGTACAATGGTTTAATTTTACTTTTAAGTTGTAAGCTATATTTATTATTTTATGTGTTTATATATGTAATATTTAGTCATATTTCATGTAGTCATATATTTATGCATTATTTATAAAATATTTTAGGATTGAAAAAGAGCATTTAAAAGACTTATGTAATATGAAACAGTAAAATACTTAAAACTATATTTATATATTCTTGTTAAAATTAATTTTTACTTTAATAGCATTTATTCAGTTTCATCTGATTATTAACTTTAAAATGTATTTGATTTCAAGAAATCATAGTTCCAAAGATAGGAATTTATTTTACTAAAAACTAAGTAAACTATATTTACTAACTCTAATCTCTCTAAAAAATATATTTTAAGTCACTCTAACATTGAACCCCCTGGGATGTCTTTGTCGTAAAGACTTTGAACTCATCTCAGATTTAAAATGTTTCTATGGGAACTCTACTGGCTTCCATGCCTAATAGGCTTCTTGTGTATAGTTCTTAATTCGAATTGATTGGCTTATGATACTTGTAAGCAAGGAATATCTTATTAGAATCAAGTGGAGGGGGGCAGCAGGTAGAGTGGTAGTGAGGCTCTGGGCTCCCACATTGTCGATTGTGGTTTGAGTCCTGGACCTGGCAGCTGCTTTCTCACTTTTCATCTCTCTCTCTCTCTCTCTCTCTCTCTCTCTCTCTCTCTCTCTCTCTCTCTCTCTCTCTCTCTCTCTCTCTCTCTCTCTCTCTCTCTGGTGAGCGCACATGCCATACTGCAAATTTAAAATAATAATAACAAAATTAAATCATTTTTTTAAAAGAATCAAATGGGTGAATTACTTGTATTTAACATGTGATGGGATAAGTGAGAAGAGAAGAAAAAGACTCAGGTTGATTCAAAAGCAAAATGAGAAAAAAGATCATTGGCAGAGTCTTCTTTCTTCTGATCATCCAAATACTGGACGAAACAAATTGGAGACTTGTCTTTGAACAGGAAGTAGATGTGCTGAGCAGCATATTCTTACTTAAGGTGTTTTTTTGAACCGTTTTATCTTTAGATACTGATTTTTGTCTAGAAGAAGGTGTTGGGGCTACTAAAATGGAACTCATAACTTCAGTTTTGAACTTGATTGAAGTCTCCTTGATGCCTAGTGCTTTATGCTATATCAATGCCAAGAAATAAAATTTTAAAACTCCTGTCAGCTTTAGACAAGCTGTTCTTCTAGTGCAGAGTCAATTCTAATTTAGATTTTTAAGAAACAAGGAGAAAACTTAATTCTCGAAGAGCAATTGTTGGCACGACCAGCAGATGACATAATGGTTACATCACTGGACTCACACATAGTCAACCATGGTTTGAGTCTCAGAACCACCTCCTAGGGAGGTGATTTCTCACTTTCTGTCTCTCCACCAATCGCACACACCCTAAAGCAAAAATCTCTAAAAAGGGGAAAAAAGAATGTTGACTAAGCCAGGCTTTTCAGCTTCCTGGTTATTTGTCATTTAGCAATTATATGGGAAAGTGTTTGTAAGCTATAAAACAGAATATTAATGGTCATCGTTATTTCTTCTCATTAAAATGTGAATTTTGTAAAAAGTCATTTTTATTCCTTATTTTATTTAGTATAAATATCTGTTAAGCCACATTTCATGCTAATGGATATTGAGCATATGGGCAGTTTTTTTTGTACTTCATAATCTTATAAAATGTTTTCCGTCAAGTGTCTCTTATGAAAAGCTTTGGGGGCCAGCAGGTGGTGTGGTGGTTAAGGCGCTAGACTCCCACCTGGCTGACTGTGGTGCAAGTCCTGGACAGCAACTCAGAAATCATACCAGGCATATGTGCATGTGTGCTCAAAATCTAGAGAGGAGAATGGAGCAGAAGGGATTGTGACGTGACCATTCCCTCTGGGGGATGATTTCTCACTTTCGCTGTCTCTTTCTGTCTCTCCAGTGAGTGCACACACCCTAGGGCAAAAACCTAAAAAAAGAAAAACTCTGAAAGGTAAATGAAAATCGTAATTTTGTAGATGGGAAAACTGAGGCACAGAGAAGCTCTTCCCCTGCTTTCTGGTTAGGACATTCACCCCGTACTTTGTTTCACAGGTTTTCTGCTTTATTTTTCTTTTCTCTTTTTAAATTCTCTGCCTTCATGCTATAGGAAACAATTTAAATTTTGCAACAACATGTTTTTCTTCTACAGAGATATTCCAATGCCTTTAGTCAGCTCTGGAGTAGAGCATGGTAATTTGAGAGAGCTGGCATTTGCGAGAATGAAAGACCTTGGAATACAGGTAAGCACAAATATGGCTGGCAGACAATAACTGTTGAAAAAACGTAGTCTGAAATGCCAAAAACTTTGGTACCATCACACTTTTAAACTAATCTTACAAGTCAGATCAAAAAGCTTTCATATATTGAAGGCATTCTTACTATGTTAAATGCTGAAGTTGAAGCCTGTGGTGACAGAAGCTGCATCCAATCCCTTTAACCTCTTCTATCTTCTACCAAAGAGTATAGGTTTTTCAGTTTAATGGTTATTTTATCCACCTACTCGAGTTGCCTACAGTATCTTCAACTCTCCTTTTTAATTAAGTATTTTTTTTGGAGCTGGACAGTGGTGCGAGAGTAAAATACGATGCCTTGTGAGGCAAACCCACCCAGGAAGGTTCCAGTTTTGTAACTGGAGAGTATGCTGGGCACATATGTACCAGTGATCAAGGGCTGGCTAAAGCTGGGAGTGGATCTTGGCATCAAGACCCTGGTTGGGGGTTCTATCTATCTGCCTGTCCTTTCCCTCACTCAGAGAATAAATGAATACGTAAAACTTTAAAAAAGTAAACATTTTTGGAGGGTCAGCAGATAGCATAGTGGTCAAGGTGCTGGATTCCCACACGTCCAACATGGTTCAAGATCCAGATCTGGCGGCTTGCTTTCTCAGTTTCTCTCTCTCTCTCTCTCTCTCTCGTCAATTTTTTAAAATAAATAATAATAATAAATTTACAAAATTAATCTCTTTTTTAAAAAAAGAAAGAAACATTTTTTCTTTTAAGGTATATTCAGATGTGGTTCCTCAAAAGTAATTGTCACCATTTGAAGAGACAAGAATTATATGTATGAAATAATTCTAGACAATAATATTGCCCCATGGCCCCATCCTACCCCACCCCCCATGTCTATTCAAGTCACTTATTTCACAGATATTTACTAAGTACTTCCTCTCTGCTGGCCCTGGAAATACAAAGCCCAGGATTCTACAGTAATCTCCATAGGTGATTTGTAAGTTGTAATAAGGCTTGAAACATAGAACCTGGAAACTTCTTAGAGCAGCTGAAGAGATCAGCCAGGGGTGGTGTCTAGCCAGGGCACTGACCACCATCTGCCTTCACAGATTCCAGGTTAGTAAGTGCGGAGGGGCCGTGGCATCTGCTTTATCCACCACTGCATATGTAGTTCTCACAGCTCAAACACAGACCACACCTTGAAAGATGTTCTGAGGATCACGTATTATGTTGTGGACTTACCTAAGACATTTGTTCCCACTCAAATGATCTTACAGAAAATTTCTCAGAAGACTATCCAGAGGGACAGTTTGTGAACATTATTGGTTTATTCTACCAATTTTTTTTTTTTAAAGGAATGGACAGATTGTAAGTTCTAGAAAAACAGCCAATGCACTTGGCAATAGTCAACAGCACCAGACTAGATTGTATGCCTGCTCTGTTTCCTCACCCCCTCATCTTTGTTCCCCATTTTTTCTGGTCCCTGCAATACCACAGCTAAAGTGACAGACCAGTCCTGGTTATCCTGCTTTTCCATCCATCTTCTTTAACTCCGCATCCCTCGTAAACTTTGTTATCCTTTATTAAAGTAAACTGGGATTGAGTCTCAAGGCTGGAATTCAGTCACAGCCCAAAATTGTCTGGTTCCCATAGGCAACATCTTAATCAAAAAGTGAGCACACTAATCTTTGCCTTTAAAAACACATGCCAAAAATTTTTAAAAAGGAGAAGCAGAATATAAGCATTCATTAAGGATGTGTAACTATAATACATTTACATTTAATAGATCAGTAATTGCAGAGATTTATGGTCCTTGTTTGCAATACCGTTTTTGTTGACTAGAATTTATGGAGATCAACATTAGCAAAGTGTTATCTTGGGCTAGTTCCTGTGCCATGGAAATAGCTGGGGTTTTTTCTTGTTGTTTTGGATCTTTTTTTTGCTTTTTTTTTTTTAACTGAATAATGAACTCTTGTTTTTATTATTTCATGGAATTCTATACTTATATAATAATCCTTTATAAGTAAACTATTAGTGGAATACAGTACATTGCATGATGCCATCATATTTCCCAGAAAGAGCTTCTGTCACTGGTGGAAAATACTAAAAACCCTGAAAATAATGTTTATGGCTTGTTCTATAAAGGAAAATATACCATAGGACAAATAATTGAATAGTGTAAGGATTCTGAAGTGTGAACACCAGGTTGGGGAATAAAAGTTAAGAGTTGAAGTGCAGATGTCCAACAGTGCAGACCATCATCTGTAGGCAGCTCTGGGCCTCCTGGGGTATTCAGAGCCCCCTGTGAGTGTAGTTGAGATGTATAATATATGATTCTAGGTTCCTTCCTTCTTTCATTCTTCTTCCTTCCTGCCTTCTATCCTTTCTCCCTCCCTTCCTGGTCTTCTCCAAGGAAAAATACAAAAATAGCCATCTTCACCACGGTTCGACTCCTGGACCTGGCGGTTTGCTTTCTCACTTTCTCTCTCCCTCCCTCTCTCTTCCTCTTTCTGTCCCTCTCTAGTCAAATTAAAAAATAACGTTAAATAATTCTTTAAAGAAAAAAAGAAAAGAAAAAAATTTTAAAAAGCCATCTTGCAGCATGCATCTTTTTTGACATTTTAAAAATGATGCTAATTTGGCAATGCTAAACATGTTAACTGTCATAAAGTGGCCTTTCAAATATAGGAATTTGCTTTTTACTCTTCTCTATAGATAATTTGGGGTTGTACTTTCAGGTAATTAGATCCATCCCTTGGGCAACACTGTTTTCTAATTTTATGGTTTATGTTCTTTACTCTTAAGATTATATTTTGGTCTCTTTTGAGTTCTAAATTTATTTTAAAGGCAGTACTGTATTATTTCATATATTTCCATTCTGGTTTCTCCATCCTCAAATTTATTAGAGGTGGTTTCTTTTGAAGTCAGTTACTTTATCTTAATGTGAATTAAATTGTGAGCCCAGGTTTTAGTGAAGAGGTTTAAAGAATCGAAATTGTGGACATGGTGGTGTTCGCCCTATGACAAGAATCGAAATGGTTACCAGTTTACATTTGTTTCCCTTCTGCCCTGTTTTTCTTTCTTTTGTTTACTTATTTTTCTCAACAGTGTCGAGATGTGAGAACCAGAGAGGTTGGAATTCAAGAGATTCATCACAAAGTTCGACCGTATCAGGTTGGTTTCTCCAGTGTATAAAGAGGTTGGGTCCTGTCCTTTGTTCTTTGTCTAGCCTGAACCCATACCTTCTTACTGATAGGAATGATCCCAAAATGTGAAGGAATTAATAAGAGCAGAAAATAATTAAGGATTAGATACAGATGGTAAGCCAAGAAAGCCAAAATAAGGACGACTGAGGGACCAGCAGTTGGCGTAATGGCTATGTCGCTGGACTCCCATGTAGTCGACCGTGATTCAAGTCCCAGACCCAGTGGCATAAACTCATGCCAGGTGCATGTGCATGCATGCCAAAGATCCCGAGAGGAAAATGGAGGAGAAGGAGTTGTATTGTGGTCACCCCCCGGGGGGTGATTTCTCGCCTTCTGTCTCTCTGTTTGTCTCTGTCTTTCTAGTGAGCGCATGCGCCCTATAACAAAAACCTCCCAAATAAATGAAATAAAAATGACTGAACTTAAAAGAACCAGATTAGGGAGACCAAGTCTGTACCTCATTCTAGATCATCATTGTCCAATGGAACTTTTTTGGAAATATTTTATAATCTGAGCTGTCCAGTATGGTACCCACTAGTCACACCTGATTATTGAGTGCCTGAATTGTGGCTAGTACAAATGAGAAACTGAATTTTTAATTTTATTTCATTTTAATTAATTAACATTTGAAGAGTCACCTATGACTAGTAGCTACCTTAAAATAGAGCATGCTATGATCTGTTTATCTGTTTGTGTATAACTATTAAACCATCACCCATTGGTGATAATCACATGAATAGATACCCCTAATCAACAGGAGTTTCACAAAAATTACGGATAATGCCCTAAGGCATTCATTGCCAATAAAAACTTTAAAAACTTCATGGAGGACCAGCTGAAACCCAGTGGTTAAGTCTGTGCTTTGGGACTGGATCCCACATAGTTCACCATGCTTCACAGTTAGAATCCCAGCTCCGGTGACTAGAAGAATACACTGGGCACATGTGCACAGATGCCCAAAATGCAGTCAGAATGGAGAAACGGAAGAGAAGAGATTGTGGCATGACCGTGCCCATTTAGGGAGTGCTTTCCCTCTCTCCCCCTCTCTCCCCCTCTCTCCCTCTTTCTTTCTCCCCTCCCCTCTTCCTCATCCCCTCTCTCTCTGGCATTGAGCACAAGTTATTTTGGCATAAAAATTTTGAAATCCATGCATAGTTTTTTGATAATATGTATTTTCCATGAACTTTTTAAATACTCCTTGTACTAATAGTCTTGGTTTAGCTGCTTCAGCCCCAATCACATTAGTGGATCTGAATTGTAAAAAATTAAATAATATATCCCTTAAAAATAAATCACCTAGAAGGTTATTTCACGCTAATTTTTTCTAATACTTTAGCATTAACTTATAGACAGCTCTATTTTTACTTTACTTCATATGTTACTCTGTGAGAGGTCTTTAAAATTTTTTATAACTAGAGAGAGGGTATTTTTGAGAGGGTCTTACCATGTCACATTTCTCTAGCCTGAATCTTCCAGTTAGCTAAGATTACAGGTGTGCACTACAGTGTCCAGCCTGTTTCAGATTGGCCCAGGAACATAATAAAGTAACATTTATTTTATGTAACTATGGTATCTTGCATCTGGGTGTGACCATGTCCACACACCCACATACCTAACTTTTCTCATTGTTACATACTGCTCATGATTATGCAGAGTACAAGAACCATTAAAGTGTACCATGAACTAAACAGTGAAAAGACTATATAGATTGCTACCACAAAAGCTACACCCAAAAAGTTACTATCCAGAGATTGGATTTTCTTTAATATTTTTATCCAATAATTAAGCCCAGTTTTAAAAAACATCTTGCCAGAGAGTATATGCACCCACTGGATACAGCGAGAGGGAAAGAAGAGAGAGAGAGAGAGAGAGAGAGAGAGAGAGAGAAGGAGCATGCCCCATGGGGATTGGTCACATCACAATTCCCTTTTCCATTTCTCTCTTTCATCAAGATTTTGGGCATATACACATACATACTTGGCATGTTTTCAAGCCCCTGGGTCTAGAAATCAAATTGTGTGGTCGGCCATGCAGAGTCCAGCCACCTTACCCACCATGCCATGGGCTAGCCCAAGCATAATATGGGTTGTTGGAAAAGATATGACCTATTTTTTCAAGTGTCCTACAGTTTCTTTCTTTCTTTCTTTCTTTCTTTCTTTCTTTCTTTCTTTCTTTCTTTCTTTCTTTTTTTTTTTTTTTGGTGAGGGGAGCCTTTTGCTATGGGATTACATGTACTGGCCAGAGATACAGAATGAGACAGAGAGAGAAAGCAAGAAATCACCCCCAGAGGGGGTGGCCATGCTGCAGTCCCTTCTCCATTCTCCTCTCAGAATTTTGGACTTGCATACACACACACTTGACTTGAGTTTCAAGCTGCCGGGTCCAGAACTTGAACCACAGTTGGCCGTGTGTAGTCCAGCACCTTAACTATTATGCCACCTGCCAATTCTTACAATAGTTTCTTATGATACTATCAGGGAAAAATCCCATCAGGGAACAAGTTACCAGTGTCACATTTTTTCCCCAAAAAACAGGATTAGTAGAGTAGATAAAGAGTAGAAAATGAAACGTTGAGGACCTGACAGTTTGGGTACTCCTAAGAGCTACACATCTGTGACATAATTTGTTGTTTTACCTTAGAGACATGAATTTTAACTTCGACCCATGGAGAGTGAAGGATTTAAATACGTGAAAGCATTTACTGAGCTGGATCTCTGTGATAATTCCAAGGTTAATGAAGTTCAAATATTTGCAGAATTATAAAATTGTTTTCTTTTCATGATAGTTCACGAACGAGGCATGGACCCTTGTGTAATCTTGATGCAATTTGAGAGTAGACAAGTAAAAAAGAAGCATAATTAGTGATTATTCATTCTTTATCCCTTACTGTGCATATTAACCTAAATAAATGCATACAGTTACAAAAACAAACTTAGTTCATTTAAAAAATATTTTTTGTCTTTTTACAGGTGGAATTGGTAAGAAGAGATTATGTTGCCAATGGTGGCTGGGAAACATTCTTGTCATACGAAGACCCAGATCAAGACATTTTGATTGGCCTCCTGAGGTTACGAAAGTGTTCAGAGGAAACTTTCCGTTTTGAACTGGGTGGAGGTGTTTCCATAGTCCGGGAGCTGCATGTGTATGGAAGTGTGGTCCCTGTGAGCAGTCGAGATCCTACTAAATTTCAGCATCAGGTATCCAGTATTCAATTTTTGTTTGGTTTATAATTTTAAATTGCCCAAAATAGGAAAAGAGGGAATAAGGAAGGGAAGAGACATAGTAAAGGAAAAAGAGAAGCATAAAAACAGAAGAATCAATGTTTTAGTTGTTTAGAGATGTTTTTCTCTCCAAATTGCACCCTTTGGGATGTGAGGGAGGGATAAACTGCATGAAACTTAGTCAAAGGGAATATATACAAGATTGAACCATATGAAATAGCTATTTTTTGAAAATCAGAAAATATAGCAGCTTCATATGAGTCAATTTATTATTAAATCAAATGAGGCGATATGTGAAAGCACTTATGAAATAGTAAAACACTTTGTAAATGTAAGCTATATTAAATATGATATATATTTTTATATATTATATATGTGTTTTTTATATATATTTATATATGTGTGTGTATATATTTATATATATGTGTGTGTGTGGATGTAATGTTCTACTGACCACTGTCCTAACCCCCAGATAACCTAAAATAAATAACTCACTTTTTAAAATTTCAGGAAAATGTGTTAAAACCACTGATGGTACATAGAGGTTAAGCCCCCAAATTGATCATTTAAGAATCTTGCCTGGTTTCCAAGCTCTTTTAGAGGGGTGATTCTAATAAATAAATGATTTGATACTCCAGTCTTTGTCTGGAATTTGTCCAGAAAGAGAGAAAAGTTGAAAGGAAATTACCCCCATGTGACTAGATCATCCACAGAATGACTTCCTGTAGCTCTTGTTGGAAAATTAATACTCTTTCCCCTCGTCTGCTCCTTAGTATTTTTGGTATAATTGAGTGGTTTCTTTTTCCTTATACCCATGAAAGACTTTCTGTCACTCAGAGTTTACTAAATGATAGCATTCTTTTTTTTATGGGCCCCTCTTTGGTTGATTTTTCCCTTTCTTAATTCTCTACCCCCCTTCCTTGCTCCTTACAGGGGTTTGGCATGCTGTTGATGGAGGAAGCAGAAAGAATAGCTAGAGAAGAACACGGCTCTGGGAAGATAGCTGTCATATCAGGTAACTGGGGAAGGGCGAAGTTCACGACTCATTCTCATTTTGATCTTGGTACCATCAACTCTCTTGCTCTCTATATGATTATTATGTTCAAAAATGGACCAAGCTGACTAGTGAAGGACTTGTGCTCAGACACAAAGATTCCTGAAAGCAGTTGGGTGGGATAGAGCTTTCAGAGCACTCTTTCTTTGTTTTCCCATTACACTCTACATTCCTGATGCTAAACTAGAACTTCAGAGGAAATAATTTTTACTGAAAATGAAAGTTTAAATGAGGATTTAAAATGAGGCTTTAAAAAGAAAAAAAAGTTAATATGTTGTTGCCAGTCAATAAATCGATACTTATGCCCAGGTCTGAATGATTATAATTATAAAAATGTAATGACTCAGGCTCAGTTAATCATCATAATCATGATCTGATAGTTTTGGATATTATCCAGATTTATAAAGCATATTTTAACATGCCTAGCTTTATGTATTTTCTGTTGTCTTTAGTCTCACAAAGAGGTAACTAAATGAGGCTCACCTAATTGATACTGATATGTAATAAAAATGTTTATCTCCACTGTTTAACCTGTGATTGACTAGAAATACCAGGAAAGGGCCAGCCTGACTTAGAACCCATTCCTCCAAGTGTTTCTGTATAGAGTCAATGAACACTTGAAATTCCGCGGTCCCTTTGCCATAACCCCCTTAGTGTTTTGAGTAAGTTATTTCTGAAAGTTCAATGGAGATCTTGTTAAAGTACAGACTCTAACTTGTTAGGTCTGGGTGCAGCCTGGGAGCCTACATTTCTACCCACCTCTTGGGTGAGAAGTATGCTGATTGTCTTCAGATTACACTTTTAGATGTTAGTACTCTTCCAAAAATAGTGTACTCTTCCCAGTCATTAAGATAACTCTCTGTGATGCTAGAAGTACCATACTCCCAAAGTCTGATGTACAGTCACGTGATATCCTGGAGTCTGTGGGAACATAATCAGTTTTTTTTTTTTTTTTGGAGAGGTTTTCGCTATAGGGCACGTGCGCTCGCCAGACAGACAGAGAGAGACAGAGAGACAGAAAGCGAGAAATCACCCCCCAGGGGGGATGGTCACGCTGCAATCCCTTCTTCTCCATTGTCCTCTCGGGATCTTGGGCACGCACGCACACGCACCCGGCGTGAGTTTTAAGCCACCAGGTCCGGGACGCGAACCGCAGTCGACTACGTGGGAGTCCAGAGACATAGCCATTACGCTAACTGCTGGTTCCTGGAACATAATCAGTTTAAAACTGAAGAGTGTCCCCATTCTATCACAGTTCTGTTATTCCATTTACCTTCATGACATCTATCTCTTTAGAAATGTTGCATGCAAAGAGGGCCTCTGACTTGCCTGAGGTCGTATCCAATTGTTCGTAAGAGCCCTGGCTTCTGCTTTTTATGAGCAGGGTGTCTTTCTAAGTGGAAGTCGGCATCTGTGCTCTTTGTAGCTTTATATCATAATCTAAATAATAGCCCAATTACAGATCATTTGCATGTAAAATTTCAAAAGACTTGCTCAAAGTCACAGGGAAGAACCTCTCTCCTTGTCAGCCAGCACAGTGGGTCTTCTCCATTTCTCTGTGGTGGGGGAGGCATTCCTTTTGGCCAGTGGGTTTCTATAGAACAGCCCTGGAAGGCCTTCTCAGGATGAGAATAAATTCCTTGGGAGGAAGATGAATGGTTACATCCCTTCACCCTAGCAGGAAAACCTCACCATCGCTCGCTGTAAGGGAAACCACATAAGACCTTGCCTTTCTATTTGACTCAAGCTCTGATCACTTTTCAAATGAAAAAAAAAAAAACTACATTTACTGTGTAGGTGATGCATTTTATTTGTCCAATTTAGTAAGTTATTACTGTTCTATTTAAGTTTCTGAATCAGACACCCGAGATGTTTTCAGCTGTGGCTGGGTCAGCCGGACCTGATCAAGAGGGCAGAAACTTTTATCTTTCTCGAGCACATCTGCTTTCTGGTTTTAAGGCCCTCTGGTCTCTGGTCTCTGCAAAATCTCAGCAAAACTATGATTAGGTTTTAAACGAGAGTTTTTGTGCAAAAGAAAGACAAGCTGAAGGACAGTCTACAGCATTTTAACCTATGGTGTTGGATTCAAATGAAGTTACTTTAGTTCTTCACTTAGCCCCATTATGGTGTAACAGTGTATTTGCACATGTGCATGTATTTTAATTGGTTTTTGTAAAAAAGAAGTTATTCTCCGTAAGTTGATCCTCAGAATGAAAATCTCTTTATGCTAATACTGGTTTTTATAGTCTGCATTTCTTTAGCAGTATTTCATTAGACATAGTATATAGGAAGAGAGGCTGGCAGAGGACAGGCAGATTGCCAAGATTTCACTTCTGCTTTGCCGGTAGCTCTCCTTGTGATACTGGACAGTTTTACTTGATTCCCCATAGGCCTTTATTTTTTCATTAAAAATTAGTGTGTTAAGTTTTGTTTTATAGTTTTAAGTGTCTAGAATGCTACCCCTTAATATTTTAGCTTTTGTAGCCAGCAGGTGATGTGGTAGTTAAGGGCACTGGACTCCCACATTTCCAACCACGGTTCAATTCCCTGACCTGGTGGCTTGCTTTCTCACCTTCCATCTCTCTCTCTCTCACTCTATCCCTCTCTGATCAAATTTAAATAAATTAAATAAATAAATAATGTTCAATAAAATAATTCTTTTTTAAAAATGTTAGCTTCTTTAGCTTTCACCATTACCAATTAATGTTTTACTCATTACATTTGAAGTAGATTGTTTTCCAGTACCTTATTAAGAGATTCTTTCATTTCAACAATAACTGATCTTGGTCTCATTGTAGGCTAAGTGATGATAAAGTTTCCCAGGTAGTTAATTCTGTTCTTGGTTTGTGAATGCATATTAACTTTTTTCTTAACTAGTGGTACTTACTGACCTAAGTGTCCTATTTTTTTTTTTTTTCTGAACTTGTTCTCAATGTGTAAATCCACTCTTATTCTGGGTCTGTAGGATTTTGTATAAGTCATCCACAGTAGTGGCCTCCATATTCTGTCCTGGTATAACTGGTAGCTTGAGTAAGGAAGAGACAGAATCATTTATCATTTTGGTTCCTCTGACTATAAGAGTAATGAATTTATGTAAAAATATTTTTTAATTACGTTGTGATTCATTGTGACTTCCCTTTGTGTTGCCAGCAGATTTTCTGCACTACTTGGATTTATAATCTTTGATTCTGCCTGTAGACAATATTATTAATGAGAATAGATTTATTTGAATCACTGGTCAAAAAGATTACTGTATTTTTTCCCTATTAAGAAAAAAAAAAACATTGTTTTTTATCTGTTACCCCCAATATATTTTGTTTTTAAGTACACAGTGTATTTTATACCTGATTATCTTTTAAGAGATTAAGATTACCTTTACAGCTACATGAGAAAATTGAAAACATCCTTATTCATCAAAGTCAAATGAAGCACTTTCTTCAAGAGGCCTTTAAGTTTACTAATTTTTTTTTAAATACTTATATTGTCTTAGTAAACTGTCTTTTAAAGTTAACCATCAACTCTAAATGTGAAAATAAAGTGAAAATGAAATGTCTAGCTTCATCAACATCAAAATCTTAAGTAGATTGAAGGGACAGAGGGTCCTCAAAACGTCATGGATAATGTGTTTTATGAAAAAACTATGTATCTCAAAAAATGTTTGCACTGGGACCAGCAGTTAGCGTAATAGCTAAGTCGCTGGACTCCCACGTAATCAACCGCGGTTTGAGTCCCAGACCCAGTGGCTTAAAACTCATGCTGGGCGCGTGTGTGTGCGTGCGTGCCCAAGATCCCGAGAGGAGAATGGAGGAGAAGGGATTGTGGTGTGGCCATTCCCCTGGGGGGTGATTTCTCGTTTTCTGTCTCTCTGTCTCTCTCTGTCTGGCGAGCGCACGTGCTCTATAGCAAAAACCTCTCCAAAAAAAAAAATGTTTGCACCAAAATAAATTTGTACTTCCATATTTTTCCACAAATGATTTGAAGTTTTTTTTGTATGAAATGAACATACCTTCCAGGAATGTTCATATTGGACTGGACAATCAATTCAGTCTTGACCCCATTGATTGTCCTCAATGGCAAGGAAAATAAGATTTCTCCCTACTTCAACGTTGGATTCTCAATTCCGGATTCACTACTTCAGAGTAAGAAAATATTTTTCTACATATAACAATGGGTAAATTGGCATTAAAAGAGCAACCAATTTATAAAATGTGTAGGCAGGAAATAACAGTTAATTGCTGCTAAATATCTAAGCAATTAATCCCTCTTTAGTCCAAAAGCTTAAGTATCTACCAACTTATGTGTCTTCTGTCGACACACATCTATTTAAGATTAACAAATTACGTTTACTTAAAAACCAAGACTTTAATCCACTTGGATGATCAGCATTGTTTCCTTTAAAAGTGTTAAGATGAAGCAGTTTTTCTTTTCCCTCTTTTATGGTGTAAAGTGCAAGAAATTATACTGTAGAAGCTAACTACAACATTTGAAATGCCATCACTAATAATCACCATGGAAACTAGAGGTCTCTGATGTCACACTGCCCGTACCATTTTTGAAAGGGCAAATAGAACTGTCAATAGCCACAATTTAAAAAGCCATTTAGCACCCCCAACAGAATGATTTTTTTCTTTTGGCAATTTTGGCTAGGTGTCAGATCCAATCATGTTACTGTTTCACTTTGCCAACCTAATTGCTATGCAGTGAGACGAACAGCTATTCCCCAAGCTCCCCCTACTACCTTCGTCATAAACAGTATTCTATTTGTGTTCTTTCAAGTAGAAAATTAATATGGCCATTGGCCAAGAATTGTACAAGGCTGATAGATCACACAATGATGCTAAGAAATGAGGAAAATGAATGGTTGATGACAGAAATCACTGAAGTCAGAGACTGATAGCCATTTTGTTTACATCTGTTAAAATACCAAAGAAGAGGGGAG
>NW_006159863.1:883743-913969 GCF_000334495.1 Tupaia belangeri chinensis | reverse complement strand
GGAAAGAGTTTTAATTTAGGGTGATTAGACAAGTCACTGTGGAGATGAGATCATTCTTAATCATAATGCTCATTTATATGACCTTAAAGCTATATCTACAGTCTCCACTCATCAAAAAAAAAAAAAAAAATCAGTGTACCTTATATAATGCAATATGGCTTCATAAGACAGGAATTAATGGTCCTACACTCCAGAACCACTAATTATATAAAATCATACGTGGGCAGAAAGCAGAAGTTATTTTGTTTCACTAAACTACAAATGCCTGAGATTTGCCTACTGGACCCCAGAAACTTCGCCTGTGTTCCAGGGTACTCCACATCTCCCTCAGTTTCAGGAGACAGTTATTTTATTCTTTGTATTATAATCTAGCTGAAAAGAAGAGTACATTTGTAACTATGTCTGTCTGATAATGGATTCCTAATCCCTACCAAAGTGCTTCAAAAAAAGCTCTCCTTCCTTATGGCATATCTATTTGCTAATGGACACAGGAAGTCTGCCAAATACGAACTAGTTTGTATCACATGCGTGTTTGTTAATGCAGGACTTATGAGAAAGGAAAAGGAAATATTGTTTCCTATTTTAGACTCCCTTCTTCAGCTCTTTATATAATTTATCTTTTAAATAAATTATCCCCTAGCTGTTCTCTAATTAAATGTACATTTTCCAGGCTCTGTATATTCCTCTGTTCCATTTTGGTGTTCTAGCAACAATCATACATGTTTCTTCCTCAGCGCATGTTCCAGTAAGATTCTTTTAATCATTATTAATAGCTGTCTTTTTAAAGACAATAGAAACAACATGAAGTATTGCTCTACTCTAAGAACTCTATTAATTTGAGCATCAGTATTAATAAGACTACCATTGATGACATAGAATACTACTTTGCTAGCTAACAAATTAGCTAGATGATTGCTAATTAGTGTCTGAATTGCAGCTAGACTGTGGAGCCTTTGTTACGTAGCTCCTCTTGAAGTCTCTATTCTGTGACTTGACATTTACTCATTTGGTGATGAATCAGGTACCAGTTTGTAGTGCATTATATATCAAGTGCACTAGACCATTCCTCACTCAGCACCACATGGCTATATTAATTAGTGTTCATATTTCAGGTATTCTTAAATAGCCATTAGTGTGTCTCTACCGCTCGGATCTTATGGGCACCTGAATTTTCTATGACGTTTCCTAGGCAGAAGTTGGTGTTGCTGGTCTGCGGTGACATGTTGGCAGATGCTAGGGCTAAGCCTAGGTCCATGCATTCTGGCCTTCAAATCTCAGAGGATGGCTTATTAATGCAGACTCTGTACACCCATAATGCAGACTCTATATACCCATAGACCTTTTTTCCCTATTCTTGTTCCTTTTGGTTTATGGATATTAAGATTGATGGTCGTAGGCTTTTGTTTAGGAGGAGGATTAAGTTTTAAGATAAGTGACTGCCTTTATTGTAAAGTTAGACACTTCATAGGCTTTTTTTCAGAGAAAGGAAATCTTCACCAAAAAGTGGTCTAACCCAGTGGTCCCCAACCCTTTTGGCACCAGGGATCAGTTTTGTAGAAGATAGTTTTTCCACAGTGGGCCTGGGGTGGCTGAGGGGTCGGTGGGGGTGGGGGTGGAGGTGGAGGTGGGGGTTGTCCCTGAGCTTGTTTTCCAACAACTCTACAATCTCATCTTAGGTCTCCTACGAGAATCTAATGCCACTGCTGATCTTACAGGAGGGAGAGCTCGGACAGTAATGTGAGCAATGGGGGGGAGGCTGTAACTACAGATGAAGCTTGGCTCTCTTGTCTGTCGCTCACTTCCTGCTCTGTAGCCCTGTTCCTAACAGATCACAGACCAGTACTGGTCCTTGTCCCAGCACCTAGGGACCCCTGGACTAGCCTCCACTACTTGCCACTTGCCACCAGCTCTCTATCAGGAAGTCTATTTTAATAGTTTGTTACATTGTTAGCTCCTTATCATTGTAACTTTCATATGAACAGTACTATTATTTTCTCTAAATACTTGCCATTACCTTAATCTATTCAATTCTATAAAGTTTTTCTATTTTAAATCTATTAGAGGCAGGAATTTGGCAGAGTCTTCATTTTGGGTGAGCAGATATTACTAAATAACGCTGAAAAATATTGATGTTGCCTTTCTTAGCAGTAACCTAATACTGGTTTTACAGAGCCTTTAAGTTTAGGGTTTTCTGATTCCAACATACACAGAGAATTTCTTACTTCTTTATCAGTTCAGCTTCAGCATTTGTTTCTGATCAGCAACTTGCATTCCAGGACAATAGCTGTTGAATTTAGGATTTGAGTTTGTGGCCACAGGATAGTTTGCTTTATACAACTCCATCTTCTACCTGCCTGGGCAGCCAGTTACTGAGTTTGCTCGCTATTTATGAATGAGTCACTAATGTTCAGTATCCCGGTCCAGAAGTCCCAGGTCTATACCATTTGCAGTTTGTTGCCGTATACTGAAAAATCTGGCTAGTCCTTGGCTGTTGGGGTTATTTACTGTTGTATAACATACCATCCCAGAATGTCCTGGCTTAAAACCACCACCATTTTATTTGCTAAATGATTCTGTGGGCCAGAAATTCACTGGGGCAGGGAAAGGACTGTTCGTTTCTATTGCATGATGTTAAGGCTAGCACTGTCAACATGAGTACCTTGGGTTTTCACATGTCTTCTCCACATAACTTGGGCTTCTCATAGCATGATGACTGGGTTCTAAGAGGAAGGAAGTGAAGGCGTAGGCTTAGACATACTAGAACAGGTGCAGGGGGTGGTGAAGTGGTAACACAAGTGGGGCCGCATGGGCAAGGTCCTGGATTCACCTCCTGGGACTTCCCTGGTCACAGCGGGTATACACACACACATGCACAAGGTCCAGGCCGGCTAAGACTGGCTGACTCAAGACCTTGTTGAGTGTACTCTCCACACCCGCGTGGAAGAAATGAATGAATCAACTGCTTTTTTTTAAGTCCCAAAACATCTATATTGGTTATTTATTATTATATAATAAATTACCTCAAATCTTAATGACTACAACCACAAGCACTTATTATCATAATCTCTGTAGGTATGGAAAGTAGGTTGCCTGAGTGACCCTGAGTCAGTCTCTCAAAGGGCTGCAGTCATCTCAAGATTTACTTAGAGCTGAAGGATCCACTTCCAAGGTCACACAGCAGTTAGGTCTTAGGGCTACAGTTCCCTTTCCATACCATCAGTCCTAGGACTGTTCATCACACGACAGCCTGCTTCCCCCTGTGAAAGTTATCAGAGAAAATGAGCCCCTTTGAGATAGAAGCCATAGTCTTTTTATAACCTGATCTCATGAGAGAGAGAGTCCAGCCTAAACTCAAGAGGAAGGGATTATACCTTTTGTACCACTTTATTTCACTTAGCAAAATGTCTTCAAGGTTCATCCATGCTGTGGCATGTTCGAAGTTGTTTGTAAGGCAGAGTAATATTCCATTGCATTTATACAGGGAGTCTTCAGAAAGCTCATAGAAAATGTATATCATGAAAAAACTATTCATGGATTTACCAAAAAAAAATTATTGCCAGCAGACATGAGCACTTGTCAGAGACAGAGAGAGAGGGAGAAAGCACCGCCTTACCTTCAGTGAAACATGGTTATACTGCAAACCCTCCTCCTTCAATTATCCATCCTGTAAGGTCTGGACACACATGCATGCTTACACACAAGACATTTTTCAAGCCACTGGGGTCAGGACTTGAACTGAGGTCAGCCATAGGGGATCCAACTCCCTTAACCACTAAGCAGTTAGGTGAGCCCTGCACCAAAATAAACGTATACTTCAACTCCTTTTTTTTATTTTTTAACAAATTTTGAATTCCTTTCATATACCACATTTTGTTTGTCCATCCATTCAGTGGACATTTGATTGTTTCCATCCTTTAGCTATTGTGAATAATGTTGTTGTGAACATTGGTATACAAATACCTGTTTTAAGTCCCTGTTTTTATTTCTTTTTTTCTTTTTTTTTCGAGAGGTTTTTACTATAGGGCGCGTGCGCTCACCAAACAGACAGAGAGACAGAGATAGAAAGCGAGAAATCCCCCCCCCCCCCCGAGGGTGATGGCCACACCGAAATCCCTTCTCCTCCATTCTCCTCTCGGGATCTTGGGCACGCATGCACATACGCGGGGCGTGAGTTTAAGCCACGGATTCTGGGACTCGAACGCGGTCGACTACATGGGAGTCCCGCGACATAGCCATTACGCTAACTGCTGGTCCCAAGTCCTTGTTTTTATTTCTTCTACTTATATACCCACTAGAGGAATTGCTGATTCAATTGATAATTCTGTTTAAACTTTTGAGGAGCCACCAAATTGTTGCCATTTTTACATTCCTAGCAACAATGCACAAGGGTTCCAGTTTCTTCATCTTCACCAACACTTAGCTATTTTTCTTTTTAATAGCCATCCTAGTAGGTGTGAAGTGCTTTTTTATTGGTGTTTGTTTTGGTTTTGTTTGTTGGGTTTGTTTCCCTCTATGAGGGGGAGAAAGAAAGAGAAGGTTTTGCTGTGTCACAATCCTCCTGTCTCAGCCTCCCAATTAGCTAGGATTACAAGCTCATGCAACCTTTGTGCCCAGTCTATTGAGGCTTTTTCAGGAACCAATCCAGGCCACTTGTGTCCCATTCAATCCCCCAAGCAGTGATGCTACGAGTGTGCTGGGCCTTTATTGGGGTTTTGACTTCATTTCCTTAATGATTAATGATGTTGAACATCTTTTCATATGCTTGTCATTTGTTTGTCTTCTTTGGAGAAATGTCTATTCCAAGATAATGTGATTTGCCTTCCATTTTCTTGATAGTTTCCTTTGATGTGCACAATTTTTTATTTTAATGAAATCTAGTTTTTCACTTTTCAAATATTTTTAGTGTTATATAAAATTGTATGTATTATGTTCAACATGATGTTTTGAAATATGCATACACATTGTGCAATGATTAAATCTAACTAGTATCTATTTTTCTTGTTACTTGTGCTTTTGGTGTCATATTTCAGATAACTATCACCAAATCCAAGGCTATGATGATGTTCCCTTGTGTTTTCTTGTAAGAGCTTTATATAAAGTTTTTGCTCTTGTTTTTGTCTTTGATCTATTTTTAGTTTCATTTTATATATAGGTTAAGATAAGTGTTCAGCCTAATTCTTTTTGTATGTGGATATCCAGTTTTCCCAACACCACATATTAGAGAGACTGTTCTTTCTTCCACTAAACAGTTTTGACACCTTTGTCAGAAATCTCTTGACCAGAGATGTTAATTTCTGGGCTCTTAATTTTGTCATCAGTCTGAATGTCTATCCTTATGGGAGCACCACACTGTTCTGATTACTGTAGCTTTGTAATAAGTTTCAAAATCAGGAAGTACAAGTTTTCAACTTTGTGGGGTTTCTTTCAGGATTATTTTGACAATTCTGGGACCCTTGAAATTCCATGGGTTTTTTGTTTTGTTTTGTTTTGTTTTGTTTTTATCGTTTTGGCAAAAATTTAAAAATACACCATTAGGATTCTGATAGGGATTACATTGAATCTGGATGTAGTCATGGGTAGTATTACCCACATTGTTACCCATCTTAACAACATGATGTCTAACAATCCATGAACACAGGATGTCTTTTGATTTACTTAGGACTCTCATTTCCTTTAGTAATGTTTTACAGTTTTCAATGTACCAGTCATATCTGCCTCAGTTAAAATTATTCCTAAGTATTTTATTCTTTTGATACTATTATAAATGGAATTTTTGTTCTCTTTTAAGATTTTTCATTGCTAACATATAGAAATATAACTGATCTTTGCATGGTAAATTCATTTATTAGCTCTAAGAATTTGTGGGTACAATGTTGGCATAATTGCTGTCGCTGGACTCCCATGTAGCTGACTACAGTTCGAGTCCCAGACCTGGTGGCTTAAACTCATGTCAGGCACATGTGCGTGCATGCCCAAGATCCCAAGAGGAGAATGGAGGAGAAGGGATTGCAGCATGGCCACCCCCGCTGGAGGGTGATTTCTTGCTTTCTGTCTCTATCTCTCTCTGTCTTCCTGGTGAGCACACATGACCTATAGCAAAAACCTCGCAAAAAAAAAAAAGGAATTTGTGGGTGTATTATGTAGATTCTTTAGGGTTTTCTACATGTAAGACTCCGCCATCTGAAAATAATGATAGTTTTTATTCCTTTCTAGTGTAGGTGGCTTTTCTTATGTTTTTAAATTTTCTCTTAAATTTTGCCAGAGGGCACTTGGGCCTGCCAGAGAATGCCCATGGGGGAATGATCATGCTGCTATCCTTTCTCCATCTCTCCTTCTATTTTGGATTTTAGACACATATGCACATGTTTCTAGTATGTTTTTAAGCCATTGGGTCCAGGACTCGAACCACATAGTTAGCTACATCAAATCCAGCTACCCTAACCATTTTGCCACAGGCTGGCCCTTTTATTTCTCATCATTGCCTGATTTCTCTGGCTAGTCCTTTCAGTACTATGTTGAATAGAAGTGGTGAAAATGTGCAACCTTGTCTTGTTCTTGATCTTAGAGGGAAAGATTTTAGTCTTTCATCATTGAGTATAGTATGTTCTATATATGTCTCTTAGATTTAATCTATCACAAGTTGTTCAAGTCCTCTCTTTTCTTACTGATCTAATTTTTCTATCTATTATTGAAAGTGAGTGTTGAAATCTCTAACTTTAACTGGAAAATCTGTTTCTGTCTTCAGTCCTAAGAACTGTAAATTACACTCCAGCATCACTCAACTATAAGTTACAATGGTAGCTTTTTGTTTGGATTTTCTATACCTGCTATATAAGTTACCTATTTTTATCCTTTGTTCATTTTTACTTTGTTGTGATCTAAGTATAACCCTTCCAAAATATGTAGAGGAACCTTTTGGCTGCCGGGTAACAGATTCTCCTGAGATATTCTCTGTTTTTACAAGATGACAGGGAATAATGTATTAATATACCTTATTAATGAGCTAAAATTATACATGAGTAACCTATATTTATTAACTCTGTATGTTATTTTTTTTTAACAAAACAAGAAAAAAAATGTCTCTCAAATATTTAGGTCATTGAGTTAATTGATTTCATTTTCAAATGTTGAATAAAGACCTTTTCTCCAACCTCAAAATTGGTGTGCATTATTGAACAGTGAAATTATTGCCATGCTAGGAGATCAATGCGATATAATAAAGTCACATTTCAATAGCAAATGAATAAAACTAATGAATATTTTTTTTGCTCTAGGCATATATCAAGGACTCAATAAATAGTTGATTAATTGACCCTAAAGTAATTAGAACAGTTTCTAAAAATATAATGAATTATCATCTCAATCTTTTGTGTCTATTTGGAAAAATCAAGAGATTTAAGTTTCAGAAGATAGATTTAGCCTATTTCCACTCTCTGTTCAAGTTGACTGAGTATATTTTAGGTTCATTTTTATCCAATAACAGTACTGGCAATGAAGGGTAGCCTTGTGACCTAACAAAGGTAGTGCCAGAGAACAAAAATATGTTCTATTTTCCTATTTCAGACATGAAAATATCTAAATGATTAGGCCAAAGTTTGTCTTTCTTTGAAGAATTCCAGGAGATAAAACTTGTCAATTTCCAAACTCCTAATACATACTTAGTAAATACTTGATCAATTTTAGTATTTCTTCCTCTATTAAGCCATGTAATAATTCTGTGCTTTTTCTTTGTCCACTTGGAATCATAACCCAAGTTCTAATATTTGTTTTTCCATAGGCATGAAGAATTTATATATCTCCCTATTTAAACAAGCATTCATGTAGTTTAAACTACTTAATCTTTCTTTTTTTCATTTTTAATAGCTTACTGTAATTCTAACAAAAAGGAAAGTTTATAACAACTTTTAACCAGTGCCTGTGTCTTAGTCTATGTATTTCTTACAATCTTGGAGGCTGGTAAGTCCAAACTAATTTGCCAGCTAACCTGGTATCAGGAGACATTCCTCAGAGTTGGTTCCTACTGTGTGTACTCACGTGGCAGAAAGGCAGAAGGGACAAACAGGTTTTCTAAACTCTTTTATAAGGGCACAAGTAAAAAGCCTTTATGACATCAGCATCTCCTAAAGGCCCCACTGCTTAATACTGTTGCACTGGGGATTCAATTTCAGTACATGAATTTGGAGAAGACACACATTCAGACCATAGCACTGAGTAACCCCCAGTCAGGTTAAGAACATAACCAGCATCCAAGAAGTGCTTCCTGTTGACCCTTCCCCTCTCTTGCCTCCTCTTTCCTCCCAGTATCCTAACTATTGAGTTGTCAGAAAAGTCATGATGTATTTTTCTATTTTTCTGTATAAAAGTATGTCCTGACTTTTCGGGCGTGGTGGCGCCCGCCCTATGGCAAAAGTATGTCCTGACTTTTCTGACAACTCAGGATATTTTAATATATCCTTTTCTTAGGACTTTCTTCCTTGTTTTTCTTTATATTTTACTACCTAATTATATACTATCTAATTATATACTATCTAATTATATACCCCCTAATTATATAGTTCCATTTTCTTATTTTTAATTTAGGTAAGTAGAATCATTTTAATTTTCTTTTTTTTAATCTATGTACTTTTGCTCAACATTGTGAAATGGAGTCACATTATGTAAAGACCTTTTCTCCAACCTCAAAATTGGTGTGCATTATTGAACAGTGAAATTATTGCCATGCTAGGAGATCAATGCGATATAATAAAGTCACATTTCAATAGCAAATGAATAAAACTAATGAATATTTTTTTTGCTCTAGGCATATATCAAGGACTCAATAAATAGTTGATTAATTGACCCTAAAGTAATTAGAACAGTTTCTAAAAATATAATGAATTATCATCTCAATCTTTTGTGTCTATTTGGAAAAATCAAGAGATTTAAGTTTCAGAAGATAGATTTAGCCTATTTCCACTCTCTGTTCAAGTTGACTGAGTATATTTTAGGTTCATTTTTATCCAATAACAGTACTGGCAATGAAGGGTAGCCTTGTGACCTAACAAAGGTAGTGCCAGAGAACAAAAATATGTTCTATTTTCCTATTTCAGACATGAAAATATCTAAATGATTAGGCCAAAGTTTGTCTTTCTTTGAAGAATTCCAGGAGATAAAACTTGTCAATTTCCAAACTCCTAATACATACTTAGTAAATACTTGATCAATTTTAGTATTTCTTCCTCTATTAAGCCATGTAATAATTCTGTGCTTTTTCTTTGTCCACTTGGAATCATAACCCAAGTTCTAATATTTGTTTTTCCATAGGCATGAAGAATTTATATATCTCCCTATTTAAACAAGCATTCATGTAGTTTAAACTACTTAATCTTTCTTTTTTTCATTTTTAATAGCTTACTGTAATTCTAACAAAAAGGAAAGTTTATAACAACTTTTAACCAGTGCCTGTGTCTTAGTCTATGTATTTCTTACAATCTTGGAGGCTGGTAAGTCCAAACTAATTTGCCAGCTAACCTGGTATCAGGAGACATTCCTCAGAGTTGGTTCCTACTGTGTGTACTCACGTGGCAGAAAGGCAGAAGGGACAAACAGGTTTTCTAAACTCTTTTATAAGGGCACAAGTAAAAAGCCTTTATGACATCAGCATCTCCTAAAGGCCCCACTGCTTAATACTGTTGCACTGGGGATTCAATTTCAGTACATGAATTTGGAGAAGACACACATTCAGACCATAGCACTGAGTAACCCCCAGTCAGGTTAAGAACATAACCAGCATCCAAGAAGTGCTTCCTGTTGACCCTTCCCCTCTCTTGCCTCCTCTTTCCTCCCAGTATCCTAACTATTGAGTTGTCAGAAAAGTCATGATGTATTTTTCTATTTTTCTGTATAAAAGTATGTCCTGACTTTTCGGGCGTGGTGGCGCCCGCCCTATGGCAAAAGTATGTCCTGACTTTTCTGACAACTCAGGATATTTTAATATATCCTTTTCTTAGGACTTTCTTCCTTGTTTTTCTTTATATTTTACTACCTAATTATATACTATCTAATTATATACTATCTAATTATATACCCCCTAATTATATAGTTCCATTTTCTTATTTTTAATTTAGGTAAGTAGAATCATTTTAATTTTCTTTTTTTTTAATCTATGTACTTTTGCTCAACATTGTGAAATGGAGTCACATTATGTGTATAGTTAACTCGTTTACAGTGATATGTATGATTCCATTTTGGAGATAACCCATAATTTATCTGTTTTACTCTTACAGATATTGGCATGGTTTCCAGTTTAGGTGTATTAATTGCTTATGTACTTTGGGGCACACAAGCACACATTTCTATGGCTATAGATGCCTAGGAATGAAACTTCCATGTTATAGGAAATGTTTTGAAGTCTCTTTATATTAGAGTTTCAGTTGTTCCAATCTGTTGAGTATGTAGTAGCATTTATTTCTGGAATTTTTTTTTTTTTTTGAGAAGTTATTGCTATAGGGCACGTGTGCTCACCAGAAAGACAAGAGAGAGACAGAGAGACAGAAAGCAAGAAATCACTCCCCCAGGGCGGATGGCCATGCCGAAATCCCTTCTCCTCCATTCTCCTCTCGGGATCTTGGGCACGCACGCACAGGTGCCCAGCATGAGTTTAAGCCAACAGGTCTGGGAATCAAACCGCGGTCGACTACATGGGAGTCCAGTGACATATCCATTATGCTAAATGCTGGTTCCTCTTTCTAGGTTTTAATGTGTATTCTCTGATGACTGTCTTTTCATATGTTTATTGGCCAGTTAGATAATCTCTTTTCCGAAGTTCCTTTGTATGTATGTAAGATAGTTTTTCTAAAATCCAGGAGACATCATCATTATTATTGTTATTATTTAGTCAGTATTCATTCAAGTTTACTGGTATATATGTCATTTTCTTTGCTCTCAATTCTTCCTGCATCTCTCAAAGTTTATTCATTTTCATTGACATATAGGACTCCCACCATATGGATGTACCAGGTTCTTTCCTTTACTATTGATGGATATTTGGGTAGTTTGCAAGCATTGTTTTCTTTATTACTAACTTACTTAGTAACAAGTTGGTAACAAGTTATTCCAGTTTTTTAATAAATTATGTATTTCCATTTTATTTTTGACAGTTAAATCAAGGGTATTACTATATACATCATTTTCAAAGGAAAATTTTACATTCTTGGGTCCATTAATTGTTTATTCCCTTTGCTCTTCCCACCCACCCTCTATCATCTTCCCTCCCTTACAGACTCTGGTATTTACCGTTATCCTCCTTATTGTCATATTTTTGGATCTTTAGGTTTCTTTCATACAGTGCAGACATTCAGAATATATTGAGCAAGGATATACAATGTTTATCAAAGTCTGGCTTATTTTTCTTAGCATTAAGTCTTCTATAGTCACCACTTTTGAGTGAAATGACAGTGTCTTAGTGTTCTTTATGGCTTAATAGTATCCTATAGTGTGTCTGTCATAATTTTTCAACCCAGCTATCAGTTCTTGGGCACTTAGGTGGATTCTGTGTTATCAGAATTGCAAATAATTCTGCAATCAACACAGAAGTGCAAATGTCCTTTGAACTGAGTGTTTCCCTATTTTTTGGGTAAATACCAAGGAGTGGGATTACTGGATTATATAGTAATTCTACTTGTAGGTTTTTGCAGAATTTCCATATTATTTTCCACAGTGGCTATACCAATTTACTTTTCCACCAACAGTGTAGGAAGATTTCCTTTTTGCCAGAGCCTCACCAGCACTTGCCATTCTTTACGTTTTTGGTCATAGTCATTCTCACTGGAGTTAAGTAATATACCATTGTGGTTGGGGCCAGTAGGTGGCAAGGTGGTTAAGGGTGCTGGACTCCCACATGATCCACTGCGGTTCAAGTCCCAGACCTAGTGGCTTGCTTTCTCACCATCTCTCTCTCTCACTCTCTCACTCTGTCCTTCTCTGGTCAAATTAAATAAATGAATAAAGTTAAATCATTCTTTTTAGAAATCATTGTTGTTTGATCTCATTGCTCTTATGGTAAGAAATGTTGAACATTTTTTTCATTTGTGTTTTGACCATTCATATGGCTTCCTTAGAGAGCTGTCTATTCAGCTCATTTGCCCATGTTTAAATTGGATTATTCAGTTTTTATGGGTAAGCTGCTTGAGTTCCTTATACATGCTGGTTGTTAATCTCTCATCTGAACCAGTTTACAAATATTTTCTCCCACTCTGCAGGTTGTATCTTCACTGTTTTTAGTGTTCCCTTTCTTGTGCAGAAGGTTTTTACTTTGATGTAGTTCCACTTGTCTACTTATGGAATTAGTGCCTGTCCTTTAGGGTCTTATTTAATAAATCTTCACCTATATCAGTATTTTCAAAATTTACCCCTGTGTTTTCACCAGTAGTTTTATTGTTTGAGTCTTTACATTTGAATCTTTGACCTATTATGAATTGATTTTTGGTAATGGTGAAAATCAGGGTAAAGTTTCATTTTTCTGCAGGTAGATATCCATTTTTTCCAGCACTGTTTGCTTTTAAAACTTTCTTTTCCCCACTAGATTCTCTTGTATTCTTTGTCAAAGATCAGTGGCTATGTTTTGCAGTTTATTTCTGGATTCTGAATTATATTCCATTGATCTGTGTGTCTGTTTCTGTGCCAGTTCCATGATATTTTTGATCATTGCAGCTTTGTAATGTATTTGGAGGTTAAATAGTGAGATATCTCCTACTTTACTCTTTTTTGCATAGTACTCCCTTGGAGATACAGGGCCTTTTATGATTCTAAATAAGTTTTATGATCATTTTATTTCTGTGAAGAATGTCATCAGTAATTTGAGAAAAAAATGCATTGAATTTGTAAATTAATTGGAGTTAGAATTGATTGGATTATATTAAGTCTTCTAATCTAAGAAGATAGGACATCTTCCCATTTTTAAAAAAAATCTTACTCAATTTCTTTTTCAGTTCATAATTTTCCTTGTAGAGGTCTTTTATCTCTCTAGGGGTGTGTGTGTGTGTGTGTGTGTGTGTGTGTGTGTGTGTGGTAGGCAATTGTAAATAGAATTGTCTTCTCAATTCTGCTGTCTGTTTGTTCATTGTTATTGTATAAAAATACTATAGATTTTTGTATATTGATTTTGTATCCTGCCACTTTCCTGAACTTATCACTTTTAGGAGTTTTTTCATAGATTTTTTTTTTTAGGTCTTCTATGAATATATATCATCTGCAAACAGGGACAGTTTAGCTTCTTTTCCTATCTGAATGCCATTTATTTTAGTCTCTTGTGTGATTGCATTGTCTAGAACTTCCAGCACTACTGTGAAAAGGAGTGGAAAAAGTGGGTAGTTTTGTCTTGTTTCCCTTTTTAGTGGGAAAGCTTCAATTTTCCCCATTCACTATGATGTTAGCAATGGTTTATCATGTATGGCTTTTATTATTGTTAAGGAATGTTTTTTCTATATTTTGCTGAGGATCTGGATTATGAAAGGATGTTATATTTTATCGAATGCTTTTCCAACATCAACTGATACGATCATATAGTTTTTACCTTTCCTTCTGTTAATGTGCTCTATTAATTACACTTATTGTTTTGAGTATGTTGAGCCATCCTTGCATCCTGGGATAAAGCCTACCTGGTTGTAGTGTAAAATATTTTTGCTGTGTTATTGGATCTATTTGCTATCATCTTGTTGAGAATTTTTGCATCAGTATTCATTAGGGATATTGTCTATAGCTATTTTTGTTCTATCCTTATCTGCTTTTAGTATCAAGGTGGTGGAGGCTTCATAGAATGAATCTAGGGTTTTGTTTTGTTTCGTTTTTCCTTTTGTATCTTTAGAAATAGCTTAAGGAAAATAAGTGTTAGCTCTTTTTTAAGTTTTGTAGAGTTAAGAAGCAAAGCCATCAGGACCTGGGCTTTTCCTTTTTGCAAGACTGTTTATCACTGATTCAAACTCACTACTTGTTATTAGTCTACTCAGAATTTTTATTTCTGCCTGGTTTAATCTAGGTAGCCTGCATGTGTGCAGAAATTTTTCATTTCATCCAGGATATCTGGCTTGTTAACATATAGTCACTTGGCAATAGTCTCTCATAATGATATGTCTATTGTAATATTACCAGCTTTGTTAATGATCTTATTTATCTGATTCCTTGCTCTTTTTTTTTAATTATTTTAGCTAATGGTTATCGATTTTGTTCATCCTCTCAAAAAATAGATTTTTTTTTTTTTTTTTGGTATAGTTCTTTCATTCTCTATTTCATTTATCTCAGCTCTTTTCTTCTTTTCTGGTAATTTTTAGTTTTTTGTTGTTGCTTTCCAGTTCCTTGATATTCAACATGAAGTTATTTATTTGCCACCTTTCTGGGGTTTTTTTCTGGTAAACACTAATTGCTGTGAACCTCCCTCTAATTACTGGTTTTCCTGTATCCCAAAGATTATGGAGAGTCATGTGTTCATTTTTGTTGGTGTCAATAAATCTTTTTATTTCAATAATAGTATTTTCAGCAGTTTCGAAGTGATTCAGAAGTAGGTTGTTAGTTGTCATATTTTTGTGTATTTTCAAGGGCTTTTTCTGTTGTTGATTTTAAGTTTAAGTCCATTGTGGTCAGAAAAGATGCTGGATATAGTTTCTAGACTTTTAAATAAAAGTATAAAACAAAAAGCTTTTCGTGCCCTAATATGTAGTCAGTCTTTAAAAATGCTCCATGTGGGGGACCAGCAGTTAGCATAATGGCTATGTCGCTGGACTCCCATGTAGTCGACCGCAGTTCGAGTCCTGGACCCGGTGGCTTAAACTCACGCTGGGTGCATGTGTGTGTGTGCCCAAGATCCCGAGAGGAGAATGGAGGAGAAGGGATTGCGGCGTGGCCATCCCCCCTGGGGGGTGATTTCTCGCTTTCTGTCTCTCTGTCTGTCTCTGTCTGTCTGGTGAGCACACGCACCCTTTAGCAAAATAAAAAACCTCTCCCAAAAAAAGAAGGAAAAAAAATGCTCCATGTGAGGAAGAGTAAAGCATATTTTGTAGTTCTTTGGAGAAATGTCCTATAAATGTCTGTCAGTGCCAATTGGTTTATGGTATCAATTAGCTCCTGTGTCTCTCTGTTTATTTTCTGTCTTAGACGATCTGTCTATTGTGACAGTAGGGTGTTAAAATCTCCAACAATTAATATGTTGTTATCAATCTCTCCCTTTAGATACTGCAATCTTTCTTTTACATATTTAGATGCCCCAAATTTATTTTTCTTTTTCTATTACATATTTATGTAAATAAATGTCTTTTAATTATTTAATTTTATTTATTTATTCATTCATTTATTTTAATTTGACCAGAGAGAGACCAGAGGGAGAGAGAGAGAGAGAGAGGGAAAGCGAGACAGCAAGCCACCAGGTCTGGGACTTGAACTGTGAACGGCTATGTGGGAGTGTCCAGCACCTTAACCACCACACTACCTGCTGGTCCCATGTAAATAAATATTTATAATAGTTACATTTCCTTGCTGAATTATTCCTTTTAATACCATATAATGTTCATCTTTGTCTCTCTTTTTTTTTTTTCTTGGAGAGGGTTTTTTGGGGTGTTTTTAGTTTGTGCTTTTTTGGTTTTGTTTTTGTATTTTTGCTAGAGGGCGTGTGCACTTGCCAGAAAGACAGAGAGAGACAGAAAGACAGAAAGCAAGAAATCACCCCCGAGGGTGGATGGCCACGCCACAATCCCATCTCTTGCATTCTCCTCTCAGGACCCTGGACACGCATGCATATATGCCTGGCATAAGTTTAACCCACCAAGTCCAGGACTCGAACAGCAGTCAACTACATGGGAGTCCAGCGACATAGCCATTATGCTAACTGCTGGTCCCATCTTTATCTCTGTTTACTGTTTTTATCTTGAAGTCTATTTTTTCTGATATCTGGCCTCTTAAAATTTTTTAAATAGTTTTTTATTTATTATTATTATTCTTTGACCAGAGAGTGACAGAGAGAAAGGAAGAGTGAGAAAATAAGCCACCAGGTCTGGGACTTGAACCATGGCTTTCCCTGTGGGAGTCCAGCACCTTAAACACCATGCCACCTGCCGTTTTTTAATTTTTATTTGACTTTTTCCATCCCTTAACTTTTAGTCTACATATGTCCTTATCAATGAAGTGTGTTTATTGTAAACAACATATAGAGGGTTCCTGTTTTTTTTTTTTATCCATTCAGCTCATCTTTGTCATTTAATGAGAACATTTAATCCATTAACATTCAGTGTTATTATTGATATGTTTGGATTTATCCCTGTCATTTTGTTAGTCTTTTTTTTTTTTTTTCAAGTTGTTTTGTGGTGTCTTAATTTCCGTTGGTTTCTCTTTCATTTTCCTGGTGTATTCCTTTGAGTATTTCCTGAAGAGCCAGTCTAGTGTTGGTGAATTTTTTTCTCTTTTCGTTTATCTGAGAATGATTTTGCTTCTCTTTCCCATTTGAAGGATCATTTTTCCAGGAATAATCTTGGCTGAACTTTGTTTTTTTTTTTCTTTCAAGGTTTTAAATATTTATTCTCATTATTTCCTTGCTTGCATTGTTTCTGTTGAGAGGTCTGATGCTAATCTAATGGGCAGACTTGCCATTTCTCTCTTTCCAGTTTTAGATTGTCTTTGTCTTTGATTTTTTTTTTTTTGAGAAGTTTTCGCTATAGGGTGCGTGTGATCGCCAGACAGAGAGAAACATAGGAGAGACATAGAGACAGAAAGTGAGAAATCACCCCTCAGAGGGGATATGGTCACGCCACAATCCTTTCTCCTCCATTCTCCTCTCAGGATCTTGGGCACGCACGCATACGCGCCCGGCGTGAGTTTTAAGCCACCGGGTCCAGGACGCGAACCGCGGTTGACTATGTGGGAGTCCAGCGACATAGCCATTATGCTAACTGCTGGTTCCCTTTGTCTTTGATTTTTACCACTTTGGCTATGATGTGCCCTGGAAAGAACTGTCTTTTTTTTTTTTTTTTTTTTTAATTTTAGAGAGATTTTTGGTATAGGGCATGTGCACTCGTTGGAGAGGTAGAGAGACAGAAAGCGAGAAATCACCCCCCAGTGGGCATGGCCACGTGACAATCCCTTCTCTTCCCAGGATTTTGGGCACCCATGTACACAACTCAGCGGAGTTATAAGCTGCCAGGTCTGGGAGTCAAACTAAAGTCAACCATGTAGGAGTCCAGCAATGTAACCATTACATCATCTGATGGTCCCATGGAGAGGAATGTCTTAGTTGAATGTGTTTAGTGTTCTTTGTATTCTTGCATCTGAATCTCTAGATTTGGAAATCTTTTAGATAATATTTCAGAAAAGAGAGTTCCTATGCCTTTTCTCGTCTCTTCTGAAATACTAATTATGTGGATATTTGGGCACTTAATGATGTCTGGAATTTCCTGTCTGCTGTCCTCATTTTTAATGGTTATTTTTCCATTCTTTTTGGTGACTTGGACAAAATCAGGTTCTGTCTTCATAGTCAGAGATGCCTTCTTCTGCATGACCTATCTACTATTAATACTTTGAGAGGAGGTTTTGATTTCCTGTATTGCATTCTTCATCTCCAGGAGTTCCGTTTGCTTCTTTTTTGTGGTGTCTATCTCTTTATAGAATTCCTCCTTAATGTCATGGAATTATTTTTCTCATCTCCTGAAATTGTCTATTCTCTCTTGCATCTCATTGAGTTAATATTCTGAATTATTTTTCTGACATTTCTGTGATTTCTTGTGTTCTTCCCATTGTTGGTGGGGAGTTATTTTGTTCCTTTGAGGAAGAGATATCTGATTCTCTCCTTTTTCCGGGAGCTCTGCTTTGATTTTTAGGCATTTGGTGAAGTGCTCACTTCTTCCCAATTTTTTGGGATAGGTTTCTAGAGCCGTATACTTGGGGACTTCCCTATGGTGTGTGTGAGCACTGTGTCAGTTTCCCTATTCTGTATGTGGGAGTACTGGAATCCACAGTGGAAGTTTGGGGGTTTGAAATTTCAGAGTGGTGTTTCCTCTCCCTTTTCTCCCCTAGAGGAGAGAACTCCTCCAGAGCTGCAGTATCTTTAGGTGGTTGGTTCCTTTTCCAAACTCACCAGCCCCAACGTGGCTGCAGGCTGAGCTGGAATGGCAGAATGTGAGGTGGCAGCACAGGTTGCAGAGTGCACGGGCAGGATGCAGATGCCCTCTTACCTTGCTGTGGCTTGTTTGGTGGTGGGGTGGGACAGCAAACAGCACAACAGCCAAATGGAAAAATCCCTTCTTCTCTTCCACGAGAATGATGTGGGGCAGGATAGTGAGTGACACACATGCCAGCCTCTACCTTGCTCCAGCTGGTTGAGTGGGGGTGCACCGGTGAAGAGCATGCCAGCTAGATGGCTAATTCAATTTTGATTGTATGAAAATTTCTTCTTTATTTTGCTTCATTCATAAAGGAGGTTTTCACTGGGTAGAATTCTGGGTTTGCAATTATTTTCTTTCAGTACCTTGAATCTACTATTTTCCCAGTATTTTCTGACTTTTAATGTTGCACATTACAGTTAAATCAGATGTTAGGGTCATCAGGTGGCATAATGGTTAGGGCGCTCGACTCCCATATGTCCAGCTGTGGCTCAAGTCCCAGATCCGGTGGCTTGAAACTCATACCAGATGCATGTGCATACATGCCTGAAACCTCAGGGGGATAATGGAGGAAAAGGGATTGTGGCATGACCATCCCTTTCAGGGGATGGAGGGGAGGGTGATTTCTTACTTCCCCTCTTACTGTTTCTGTCTCTCTGAAGAGTGAACACATGTTCCCTATGGCAAAAAACCTTTAAAAAGAAAGAAAGAGAGAAAGAGAAAGAAGGAAGGAAGAAAAAAGAAAAAGATGTCTATCATTAAGGGTATTCCTAGGATTTTATTTATTTTATTTTTTTTTATTATTATTTTTTTTTTTGAGAGAAAGATTTTTGCTATCGGGTGCATGCCATCACTGGAGAGATAGAAAAACAAAAAGTGAGAAATCACTCCCCAGGATGGCCACACCACAATCCTTCTCCTCCATTCTCCTCTCAGGATTTTGGGCACACACACATATGCTCCCGGTGTGCTTTAAGTCTAGAACTTGAACCACAGTCGACTGTGTGGGAGTCCATTGATGTAACCATTATGCCATCTGCTGATCCCCCTCAGGCTATTTTTATGACTTTTTAAAATATCATTGTTTTTTCCAATTTTGTTTTTTCTACTTGTACTGTGATGCTTCTAGGTATACATTTTCCCACTTGGGCTTCTTTAATCAGTGAATTGATTTTTTTTCCCCCATCAGTTTTGAGTCATTTTTAGCCCCTAACCCATAATATATTAACTCTATCCTGTTTTCTCTCCCTTCTCTTCCTGGGATGCCAATTAAACATTCGCTAGACCTATTTATGCCAGACCTATTTATTGTATCCAGCGTGTCTCCTACTCTCTTCCCCACCCACACTATTTTCTTTCTCCATACTTTATTATTGATAGTTTGTTGTAAGGCATAGGCACTCACTGGAGACAAGAGAGGGAAAATGAGAAAGCACCTCCCCCCACCTCCCAGAGGGAATAGCCATGCCATGGTCATTTCTCCTCCATTCTCATGGGATTTTGCTCAGGCAGGCGCACATACCTGGTGTGTTTTTCAAGCCACTGGGTCTGGGACTTGAACTACACAGTCATGTGGGATCCAGCTACCTTAACCTCTACCTTAACCACCTGCTGGCCCTTGTGAGGATTTTGGACATGCGTGCACAACCACACAATCTGGTGTGTTTTTCAAGCAGCCAGTGCTGGAATTTGAACCAGTCGGTCATGTGGATCTGACTCCCTGTGCTCAGTGTTTAACTACTACCCTACAGGGCAGGCCCTAAGGCATCTTTTCTATAAGCTTAAATACTCTTGACTTCTATGCCCTTTCTCTAGAATCTAGTTTCCCTCTTTGTGCCCTCTTTGTTACTTTTTCCCCAAAATTCTTTATTGTAGTTCTTGTCATTTTAAAAGCAGTGACTGTAATTTATCAAGGTGTTACTGAAAACTGTCCCCTCCCCAGTAGTTCTCACATTGGTAAGCCATACCTGTGTACAGAGATTTTTACTGCCTGCCTGTGTTGTCAGACCCTTTGCTGTTATTTATTGTTTCTTACGGGGCACTGTTATTGATATGGAAGTACAGTCACTGTGTTTCAGTTTCAACTAGCGATTTATCAAACAAAGGACACCAAAGCACTAGACACAGATACAGGAGGTAAGGTGATCGAGATAAGTCCAAAGTCCTTGGTGTGCTGTCAAAGGTGGGACGTGTGGCAGCCTTGATGTCTCAAAACTAAAATTGGGAAAAGGAGGCTCACCCTCAATATAGGTGCCTTAGCATGTTAGAACTTCTGGGCACACAGCCTAGCTCTGAATTAGGGTTCTTCTAGTCTCTAGCAGTGTGACCCTGAATTATGACTCACATTTCTTCAGGTAGTAATTCCAGTTTGTTAGATTTTTGCTGTTGTAGTTAGAATTATTTTATTTATTTATTTATTTTAATTTGACCAGAAAGAGACAATGAGAGAGAGAGAGAGAAAGTGAGAAAGCAAGTCGCTAGGTCGAGGACTTCAACTGTGGCTGGCCATGTTCGAGTCCAGCATCCTTAACCACCACACCACCTGCTGGCCCTCCCCATCTCGTTAGCTTTTAACTGAGTTGATACATGTGGAGCCAGCCTGTAACATGCAATGCCTGGCATATGTTTTAATGCTCAGAAAAGGTTGTTTTCCTCCTCTAGCTTTAGAGTCACTCAGCTACCAAATTATTGCTGCCCTGTTTGTGTGTGTGTGTGTGTGTGTGAGAGAGAAAGTGAGAAAGCAAGTCGCTAGGTCGAGGACTTCAACTGTGGCTGGCCATGTTCGAGTCCAGCATCCTTAACCACCACACCACCTGCTGGCCCTCCCCATCTCGTTAGCTTTTAACTGAGTTGATACATGTGGAGCCAGCCTGTAACATGCAATGCCTGGCATATGTTTTAATGCTCAGAAAAGGTTGTTTTCCTCCTCTAGCTTTAGAGTCACTCAGCTACCAAATTATTGCTGCCCTGTGTGTGTGTGTGTGTGTGTGTGTGTGTGTGTGTGTGTGTGGTTTTTTGGGTTTTTAAAATGGAATTAGTCAGAATCACAAGCTAGGTAGCATCTAGGTTCATTTCCTGCTCTTAATTTATTTTTTAAAAGGAATGTGTATTTATTTTTAGTGTTTTAAGGCTTTATGATGATGTTGAATGTATCCCCTTAGGACTAAAATGCTCTAGTAACTTGGAAAAACAAGGCGTTGTGTTTCAATCAGGTACCACATTGACTGGTATCCATTTGCCCATGTCAACATCTGGGATTGTTCCTTTTTTTATCTTTGGTTAATTTTGTTAAGGTTTTGTGAATTTTCCCCCTCTATTTTTATTAAAGCATATTGAGCAACCCATAATTAACCTCTGTTACAGCCAGCGACTGAGGCAGTTGACGTGTGTGTCTTTTATGTGATTTCCTTTTTCCTCAATCCTTAGAGTGGGCAAACTTAGAGTTTTAAGCTAATTGGTTTTCAAAGAGAGGGGAAGGGAGTCAGGAAGCAGAATATTCTTCCATTGTGAAGGGCTTGAGGATATTTGGTTCAGAAAAAAAGCTCAGAGATGCTGCAGCCTTGCTCTGCTCCAGATGGGAGGTTTGGGGAGAGGCCAGCTGCTGTGGAGCAGTGAACCAGAGATCTTTGCGGGGAAAGGGGCCTTCCCACCAAGTGCTAAAGGGTCTTCTCCTCACATCAGGCCAGGGAGGTGACCCCAAAGCTGCTCACAGATCCACACATTTTTAAATATCACTCAGCACTTTTCAAGGTATTCTGTGTTCACCTGACTTCATCATCATCGTCATAGCTGGCAATATGGTAAAGATAAAAATATGTATGGTGCCTGAAGAGTAGGAAAAAAGCCCTCGGAATATAAATTCTGGTAGTGGATTAAGTAACGTGGAGGGTAAAGCAAAGCAAGCATTTGGACTGCCACTCCCTCCAGTCCTTAATGCTCTTCCAGCAACTGTTGGCTCTGTAATAGCGCACCCTGAGAACTGCTACACGGAGCCATTTAACTCCCGCCCATTTCCCAGCCCAGGAATTTGGCAGCTTCCCTTGCAGGTGGTCCGGTGGAGAACTCGGTTTCTTGTTCAGTCTGCATGCGCTGCACCTCAGAGGGAGGCAGCAGCAGTTAGGCTGGGGGGCCGGGAGACGGCTGAGGCAGCCTGTGCACGTCAGTCCAGGAGGTTGGCTGACGTCAGCTCTGAAGGGTAATTGCATTTTCTTGGCTGGCTAACAAAAGGAAAGTTACTGTGACGATGGAGGACTCCCTGGGAGCCCTACTAAGCATGAAGCGGGGGTCGGCGCAGAGTGAGGCCTTCACCCAACCCAGGTCACAGCACACTCCCTTCTCAGCTGGCTGGGTGCAGGCATCCTGACTGTGCCAGTCTCTTCTGCAGACGGTAGGAAAACGGAGAGCTGCTTTTCAAGGGCACAACGAGATACAGATGGGGATATTTTTTGTTTAGTTGTTGTTCAGTGAGAGAATATTGGAGTCCGTGGTCAAGCTTCCTCCCCAGAATATGTAAAGGTTTCTCAGAGGGCCCAGAGATAGCTCTCCATCTCATCACATCATTGAAACCCAGGATAGGAGCTCAACAGACACTATGTACCTCTCCTTCAGAAGGGCCCGTAGCAACGCCTGGGTGCCATTCCCCACGTTGGTAATGACTTCTAGGGCTCACCCTCAATATATAGACAAAACTACAGGGCCCAAGCTTGTAGACTCAGTTGGAATCATTACTGAGGAAAGCCTAGCTGTACCACAGGAAAGCAATTCTGTGTACCAGCATGCAAACTTACTAAACTGACATTCTATCTGGAATAGAATCTAACCTATGAATGAGTGGAAGAGGGTCTAAGACTGAGGGAAACAATGGCTGACCACTGAGGGAAACAATGGCTGGCCCCTGAGAGTGTCTACAGTTTTGCTCATTAGATACTCTGTTTTCACTTTGGTTTTTCTGCAGGGGTCGGTACCAGGAATTATTATAGAAAGATCGGCTACAGATTACAAGGCCCATACATGGTGAAGATGCTTAAATAACTGTCACATCAGTTCACATTCATGTGCTGTCCTCCCTGGAAGAAGACAGAGAATCAAGATTTCTTGAATTCTCAGCAGAGAGGCTGAGAGGAGCAAACTACCTACACCATCCCCCAGGCGAGGGGCTTCACTTCATCCAGCTGCTGCACAGGCTGGAAACTGCTTTTAAGGCTCGGACCAGGCAGCTGCTGACCAAACCCTGGAGCCACTCTCTCCTGTGTGTACCCAAGAAATCACTTCAGTTTTTGAGGCTTAAATCTTTTATCCAATTTCTAAATACTGCATGCGGCCTGCAGGTGACCTATTTTGATTAAGACACGGTGACAAAGACTAATTAACTCATTTGGATACCATAACTCATGAAACAAAGCTAATCATTGTCATTTGAGGAGCAAACTTAGGAGTAGGTTATTTGTCGCTCAAGGGACAAAAAGTCAGGTTGGATCATATGAAAAACGACCAGACTTGGATCTCTGGCCCTTAGCTACATAGGCATCTGTGCATGAGTTAAGAAAATGAGCTGTTTTTGTTTTTGTTTTTTATGGAAATCATCCTGGTTAATGCACTGGTGCTCTAAAATAACAGTGTGAAGGGGGAAAGAAGAATTGAGTTTGTGGGTTTATGTTTACGCCTGCCTGCGGCCACCTCAGCCTTCCCCAGTGGGGAGTTCATCATCCAAGTGGGGCCATGACAAAGAGCCTTTATTTCACATTTTTTATGGTCTGTACTTGGCACACTCTTGGCAGCTGTGGAACAGTCTGGGCAGCCACAAGTGTGGTGTCCAGAAAGCATCTGGCTCTCCCATTTATCTGTCCTGAGCATGCAGAATCTGACACACACGTGGCTGAGGCCGTGTGGCCTTAAGTCAAGACTGGCCACCACGAGGGCTGTTCCCTGCATTTTCATTCTTTAACGTGGATTCTGGTTTGTGTTAGAGAAAGGTAAGAGTTCACCTTTTGGGTGAAAGCAAAATAAAATGAAAAATGGGATGATTGGCTTTTTCAAAGATTCATCTCATAGAGCTGCCTTTCTGAAGCTTCCAGGTAATCTACGAAGAAGCCTTACTGAGAAGGTCAAGACCTAAGTTAGAGCATGGCTTTACCCTAGGCCCCTGGCTTCTGTGGCATTTTATAAAGAGTTAATAGAATCAATTCTTCTAAAAGGGTTTAAAAATAAAACATCTTTAACATACAAAGAAGAATGATGTGGGGTTTTTTCCTCTCTGTAAATCCAGTGCCATTCGCATGAATTTTGACAGGTTTCACTGTCTACCCATTGCACTGTTCCCGTTCCCTCCCGGGTACCGTTTGCCAGTTCATTAAATTGCTACACGGCAGCCGCGGTGGCTTTCTCATGGGCTCACTATGGAACTGCAGCGGCTTTTCTTGAGTGTAGTTTAGGGAGATTAGCTACATCCCATGCTCCTTTTTTTGGTGCCTTTTCCCGTATTAAAAAAAAAAGAAACTATTAAACTAATAAAGCGTACACTTTCCTGGCTGTAACATACCCATTTCCGGGGATAGAACCCAGTGTGTGCTGGGCAGGGCCCAGGCTTGCCTCAGCCTGCAACATAGCCCTGCATACACAAGAGTCACTGGGCCTCAGTTTTCTCTTCCTGTTTACCCAAATGAATCAAAATGCTTCATGTATGAGAGAGGCCTTTGTGAAGCTGTAAAAGGGCATTCACATGGTAAAGTTTGTTTTAATGGATGGCAGTTGAAAGCAAATTTTGAAACAGAAATGCTTACCAACTTGTACCTGATACCTATCAGTTATTGCCCAATCCTGATTTCCACCCCAAGATTCAGGAGATTCTTCTTTCTAGCTCATCCTGTGGCCTTTGCAAAGCTGCAGAAATTGGAAAGTTTTACCAGGTGTCAGAGCACCTCCTGCCTTTCTGCTGCTAGGAGCATTAGATTTTTGGGACTGCCAAGGGCTTCTCCTGCCATGCAGGTGTTTTATATCTCCACAGCCTGGCTCTCTTACCCTTCTTGAGACCTGCGTTCCCATGACCACCTCAGGAGAAAGATCAGCTAGACTTGATCCTACCAGCCTCAGCATGGATCAATCCAAGCAACAGCCTGTTTCTGATCCATACTAAACAATTCCTTAGCAACCACCCCAAGCCCAGTCAAATAGCTGTGATTTTATGTTCAGCTTTTTGCTAAAGTACTTAAAGAGTTTTTTTAAAAATGCACCAGCAGATGGAGTAACAGCTATGTTATTAGACTCACGTAGTTGACTATGGTTCAAATCCTAGACCCAGCAACTTAAAACTCATGCTGGGCACGTGTGTGTGTGTGCATGCCTAAAATCCCTAGAAGAGAACAGAGGAGAAGGGATTGTGGAGCATCCTTCCCCCAGGGGGTGTTTTCTCACTTTGGCAAGCATATATGCCCTAGAGCAAAAAAAGAAAAAAAAAAAATCTAGCCATATCAGAAACAGACTGAAATATATTTGAATAGAAAATGAGATTTTAAAAATACCTAAATACCTAAATCACCAAATGAAAAGAGCCTGGTAAAGCTCATTGTTTCTTAAAATTGGAAGTAATCTTTGTCCATTTTTCATCTCTTCTGACCCCAAAGTACTGAAAAGTACAATTTAAAAACCAAGTCTCTTTTGAATACCAATTTTCATTGCCAAAAGTTGTTTTTCTTGGGGGGAGGGGATCATCATAATTGAAAACACAAAACTTTGTTCTTAAAGAACTCCCAGACCCCTGAGTTCACAAAAAGAGAGAGCTCAACATCTGGGTTCTGAAAACCTGGGCTCCTCATTAACTGCGAAGCTTTGAGCAAGTCTCCTCAACTTTTTCAGCTGCGATTTTCCCATTTGCAACATGAAATGCTATAGGTAGTCAGATATGAGCAGAGTCCCGAGAGAACCAATGTAGGGGGCATCAATCACTGTTATCAGGGGTTGCAGCTAGACCCCCTGGCGCCAGGAAGGGAAGCTTATCTTACTTTTATAACTTGAGCTGTCATTGAAAGACCTGGGAAATGTAACTGTGATATCTTCCCCTCCCACAGCTATGCCTGTGCACTCAGAGACCATCCTAGGCGCCTGACCTGTACTTTACCTTCCACTGGAGGCACTAGACCTGCGTGGGCAGAATTGTCCCTGTGCGCATTCTCACACCTTCAAAGTCCACGCTGGGCATGCACCAGCATATGACTTCCCCCAACCAGGCAATGAAGTTCCCTTTACCAGACAAGTACATGGGCAAAACAAAAGCACAGAAAAACAAACAGTAGGGCTGGCTACAGTGATAGACCTCCCCTCCTAAATATTCATGACAAAACCCCACAATAAAAGTAACACCTCACCCCATACATGGTACAGTTGTCACTTGGTAGCTTGCCTGCCCAGATCCTCTTCTGGGTGTGTTATATTATTAAAACGTCTGTTTCATACTTTTATCCTGGCTGTGGCTTTATTTGCATCTCAGGACAGGTCTCTACCTTAGAGCTCTGGGCCCAAGAACCAAGCACCCCATCAGGTTGCATTCCCTTCCCCTAGCCAATAACATAGCCCTGTCACTCAGGGCAAGTATGAGAATCAAATGTGTCTTATTTGAGAGGTGCTGCATAAACCGTGACATTATATAAACATTTACTACTCCTGCTTTGATGAAGTGGCATCTCTACACAGTGCTGACCCTGACAGGTAATCTCTAAGCTTCCTCATCTGTAGAACAGGAATATCAATAGTACCTGCCTTGTACAGCAGACATAGGATTAAATGAACTCAAGTATGCTGAGTTCTTAGAACAAGGGACTGATGGAAAACCACCACTAGCTATGACTAGTAATATCTAACATACGCAGTATTTGGCTCACTTCTTTACTGAAGAAGTTTCTCATTTGCTAAGAGTAGAATCTCTGATTTTTCTAAGATTATCTTAAGTTTTCCTAGAAGCCAGTGTTGGGAAGATAGTATCTAGCACTGTAAGGCCCCATCCCCTCCATCCTGTAGTTGGTCTCAGTTTCATTCACATAAATCAAAGGTTATAGCTGTTACATCTATGCCTTAATGGTGAAGATACTAGCAAAAGGCCTTTCTAAACATCACTGTAATCCTGGAGGCTTCGCTACAAGTTGTCTGGTGTCAGCATTCCTCGCTGATTTCCTGTGTGGGCTGGCAGCTGTGTTCACTCAGGGAGTCCCTCCAAAGAAGTTTGGCAGGCTTTTATGTTGGGGGGCATGTTTTTCTGTATTAAAGTTGTGTACACCAGCAATATATTCGTGTCTCACTCTGAAAGCTGTTCCAAAAACAAGTTCACAGACTTTTTAAAGAAACTGATTTTAACATAGGTCATCAAATTTATGCTCATAAAATGTAGCAAGTCAGCTGCTTTTATCCATCCTACTGTAATCACCATTACCCAAATGTGCCTCTGTCTCTAACATACCTGAAATACCCTCCTGTCCACCTCGGGGTTTTCTCCATCATTCAGGAAGGGAACAACCATGTGTTGAGCCCTCACCATGCACTGGGCTCTACTTCCAGTCCTTCTCCTAGGTGATCTTGAGTAAACCTCAGCACCATCCTCAAAGTAGATGATAGTGCTTGTCATGTAACAAAGACATGGGATGGAGTCTTAGCCTCTGAGTAAAAAAATACTATAAAGAGGGCCAGCAGATGGCATAGCAGTTACATCACTGGACTCCCACGTGGCTGACCACAGTTCGAGTCCTAGACGCAGCTTAAAACATGCCAGGTACGTGTGTGTATGTGTGTGTGCCCAAAATCCCAAGAGGAGAATGGAGGAGAACGGATTGCAGTGTGGTCATCCCCACAGGAGGTGACTTCTCACTTTCCTTCTCACTGTCTCTGTCTCTCTCTGGCAAGGGCACACACCGTAAGGCAAAAGCCTCTCAAAAAAATAATAAAGGCTATAAAGCAACATGCACACTATGACTATTTTATGTAAAACTGAGGTAAGGTTGCTATGTTGCCTAATTGTAGCTGGTCCTAGTCCTAAAAACCTTGTGATTACATGTACTGCTGTGTGAATATACCCCAGAGCAGCCCAACATGGCAGCTCCATGCTTAGCCACTAAACACCAAAGATTCACACTCAAGCCAGAGACTCAGCCTCTTTTACTCCACTCTGCCCCACATTCGTTATACAGGGGAAAAACGATTTCACTCAGCTGTGTCAAAGAGGACATGAACAGGCCCTGATAAGTTTGCACGTACTTATTTTATTTTCGTCTTCACCGCAACCTGTGAAGAAAGGCCTGTTATCATCATCCTAACCTGTACAGTTGTAGGGAGTGGAAGTGAATGATTTCATTTAGAGAATATAAAGATCTGCTTTTAAAATTTGATTAAAAATAGCTTTTGGGTTATTTCTACGGAGTATCTGTGTTCATTATACCAAATGGGAAGGAGATAGGAGAGTACCTAATAAGTCATCCCCATCAGGGACCACTGTGCTGATGGCTGTCTCTCCTTCCATCTCTCCCTGCAATGAGTGCACATGTGCTCAGTTTTACGTAAAGTGTCATACTGTGTGTGTTGCTCTGTAGACTTTTTTACTCAACAAGACCTCAGTGAATATTTTTCCATATCAGTATGGATCTGTCATTCTTTGTCATACCCCACTGTCTGCTGGTGCCACAGTATAATAAAGCAAGACTTTTCTGTCTCCTTTAATTTTTTTAGTTGCCAGAGGGCGTTTGCATTTACTAGAAAGGGAGAGAGAGTACAATCCCGAATAGGGCATGGTCACACTGCAATGCCTTCATCCTGCCAGGGTTTTGAGTATGCACACACACCCAGCATGGTTCTCAGGCTGCTGGGGCTGAGATTCCAATTGCAGTCAGCCATGTGGGATCTGGCTCCCTTAACCACTAGGCCTCTCATATCCTTTTATATTGTCATTGTCACAATGCTTAACATCAGATATTAAACATGGGAGAGGGTGGGGGCAGTGAGCAAATTTGTTTACTCAATACTAAAGTTTGCTTCTTTGCATTTTTTTCTACCAGCATCACTCATCCAAGGCAGGTGTCCTTTGCATCCCTCCAGTTCGTTGTTCTCCCTTGGCCTCCCAGTCCTTCATTCATAAAGCGCCTTCAAGGAGGTGGGGGAGGAGCAAACCTGTCTGGTGCCTGGCCTTTCTCATTCAGAAGGCAGCAGCACATTAGATTGTGAACAAGTCCTATCACACAAAAATGTCAAGACGCCTGTTCACTGGGAGGCACTGGAGCGTGAACAGCCGTTATTGAGGTTAGAGGTGACCGTATCTCATCTTTTCTCCCCTGATGTAAGGTATGGCTTCAAATCAGATTCCCACACCAGCTGATCCCCGCAGAGAAGGTAGTCCTTTTGTCTCAGGACACATCTTGTCCACAAGGTCAGAAAATGTGGGTGCCAGGGAGACTACCTGCTGTCACCATGAGGGCCGGCCGGGGACAGACTTTCAGCACTGGGACCCCTCAAGAAAGAGTAGCCTGATTTTGCACTACCTAAGCCCCAGGTGGCTTCTGCCCCTGCACAAAGGATCACCTAGGTCTACCTGCAGATAGAAGAGGGTCAGAAAGGAGCACTTGTGGAAAAGAGGAAGGAATGACAGTAGTGTGTGAGGAGAAGCTGTGCCTGGCATTCCCTCACCACAGTTCTCTGAGGTAGGAATTATGGTCTCCATTTCACAAATGAGAAATGAAGGTTCAAAACAGGTAAGTTAATTAGTCAAAGCAACCGAGTTTTATTAACTCTGAAGAGCTGGGTATAACGCCGACAAAATCACACTTGCAAATTTGCAAAGATTCAAAGACTCATACTTTGATCAGTAGTGACTAAAATTTCTAAAACAGAGTTTCAGACTGGAAAAGGATTTGTCTTGAAGCCACATTTGCCTAACATATACTGCTAATCCCCCATCCTACCTCGTCCCATCACACTTATTAGCACAACTATCAATAAGCTCTTTGAAAAATTATTTAATGAAGAAATGTAACCAAGAGGTACATCCAAATACAGAACTTGAGAATAGGAAAATATGAAAAGAACCAGTGGTAATTCATTTACTCAAATAGAGAATCCAAACTAACTCAGGAAGTTACTGG
>NW_006159863.1:857648-883218 GCF_000334495.1 Tupaia belangeri chinensis | reverse complement strand
TCTGGGTTAAAAGAGAGGGTTTAATACTCACATCTAGTTTATTCCCACACAAAGCTCAAAAAAGACTAAAGTTTAGGAGACTTTTAGTGTCTTTTTTTTAACTTATTTAAAACATACTTAGTTCTTCCATAAGCAAAAGAGAGACAGAGATACAGCAATTCCAACAGAGTTTTGGTGCCACCACCTATCCCCAGCTTCCTTTCAGCCAGTCCCTAGGTCACGGGCATACAGGCAGTATACTCAGGGAGGTTTCTGGATGAGAACCCAGAACCTTCCTATGTGGGTCAACCTTTCAGAGCATAATCTTACTGCTTTGCAACCTTCTGGCCTCAAAGAAGACACTATACATATACATATATGTCTGTGTGTATGTGTGTGTGTGTGTCTGTGTCTGTGTGTCTGTGTGTGTGTATGTATATGAAGTCACAGAACCAAACGGAAAGAAGAGACAGAAAGGATAAGGTTTTAGATATAAAGCAGATGAACAACTAGTAACTGACTTTATTGAGATTGGGCAGTGAAGAACGTTCACAGCCATCATAGTGTATACCACAGAAATGTCAAAGGCCACAGAACCTGGTAGCATCGTATACCATAAGGAGCTAGGGAGGATGGGAAGAGGCCAAAATAAGAAGGGTGAAAAGTTGTTTGGTAGTACTGAGGTCCCTAGGTACTCACTGAACACTACCCCTGCCTTGGTCTGGAGGTTTATCTCTGGGCAAGCCTTACAGGATCTCTGGAGTGGAGAACTCCAGAAAGAGTTGAAGGGGTGGGTGATATAACTGAGGATGAGACGATTAAGTGGGCCTATGTGTGTCAAAAGTTCAACGCTGAGACTCCTGACCCTCTTACTCAGTTTTCAGAATGTTGCCACTGGACCTGAGTGGTTCTTCTGGAGATTCTGACCAACCCTAGTGGAAGGACCTAAAGGTATTATCATAATTTCTCAAGAAGCAATGCAGATGGACCACTTCGCAGCACAGCTTAAAATCAGTAACCCCACTGATCTCGGACTGAATATATGTCCCCCCAAAATTCACATATTAAAGTCCCAATCCCTGTGAGTATATATTAGGAGATAAGGCCTCTGTGGAGGTAATTAAGGTTAAATGAAGTCATAGGGCAGGGCCCTGATCAATAGCATTATGGTCCTTAGAAAAAAGGACACCAGAGCACATGCTCTTTCTCCCTCTTCTCTCTCCATTTCCCCCACCCCCACTTCCCCTCACTGTGGGGACCCAGCAAGAAGGTGGCCATCAGCAAGCCAGGAAGAGAGCTGTCACCATAAATCAAAGCCTGCCAGAGCCCTGGTCTTGGACTTCCAACCTATGGAACGGTGAGAAATTTAACATCCATTGTTTAAGTCTCTCAATCTGAGGTACTTGTCATAGCAACCCACTCGAACTAAGACAGCTACTGTCCACCCAGAGCTTCCTGCCACCTTTGTTGTGGCCACCCTCCCATCATGAGCAGACAACTGTGATTTTTCTGAGGAAAGTCTCTATTAGGGAAGACTGAAACAAACAAACAAACAGGAGAAAGTGACTGACAGAAAACAGATATTGGAGAAAAAAATCCCAAAAATTGTTAAGAGTTACAAAGAGATAGATGATCCATACCCATGAGACAAAAAGGTAAAGAAAAACTTTTTTTTTTTTTGGCAAAAGCACAAAAACCAGACAATGCAAGGAGAAACTAACAAAACACAATAGCAATGGGAAACAAATTCACTTCTCTCTGGCTAACATCAAATAGTTAAATAATAATAAGTAAAAATGCAGAACAGGGGTTTTGATCTCAAATGCAAGGAGTTAACTTAAAATGAGTAAAGTAGGTTTAAGAAAGACATTGAAAAGTTTTTTTTTTTCTATTTCTGCAAAAAATGTCTCTGGTAATTTGAAGGAGTTGCATTACATCTCACTCCCTGACCTCAAAATATATTAACAAGTTGTGATAACCAAAATACCCTAGTACTGGCAGAAAAACAAACATGTAGACCAATGGGACAGAGAACCCCCCCAAAAAACAGATAACCAATCTTTGATAAAGGACACAAGACAACCCAGTGGGGAAAAGAAGTCTCTTCAGCAAACAGTGCCGGAAGAACTGAATATCCATCAGAAAAAATGATACTAGACCCCTATCTCTCACCATTAACAAAAATCAACTCAAAATGGATCAAAGATCTAAAAGCCTCAGACTATGAAACTATTGGTAGAACACAGGGGAAACTCTTGAAAACATTGGAGTAGGAAAAGATTTCTTAAAGAAGACTCTAAAACACAAGCAATATTCCCAAAATAGATAAGTGGGATTAAATCAGGCTAAAAAGCTTCTGCACAGTATAGGAAACAGAGTGAAGAGACAACCCTCAGAATGAAAGAGAGTATTTGCTTCAATAAAGGACTGATAATCCAGAACATATAAGTAACTCAAGTCAATTACCTGCAAAAAAAAAATCTTATTTTAAAATGGGCAAACAAACTAAACAGACAACTTTTCAAGGAAGACATAAAAATGGCCAAAGGCATATGAAAAAATGTCCAACATCCCTATCATAAGGGAAAAGCAAATCAAAACCATAATGAAATACCACTTAACTCCAGTTATAATAGCAATGAAAAAAAAAAAAAGAATGAGTGCTGGTGAGGCTATGGTAAAAGGGGAACCTTCCTATACTACTGGTGGGGATGTAAATTAGTACATTCATTTGTGGAGAACAATATGGAGGTTCCTCAAAAACCTCTAAGGAGAGCTACCATATGACCCAGTAACCCCACTCCTGGGTATTTACCCAAACATAAGAAAACACTCAGCATGTGCATGTTTGTTGCAGCATTATTTACAATTGGTCAGACATGGAATCAACCTAAATGCTCAAGAACAAATAAATGGATTGAAAAAATGTAGCACATATACACTATGGAGTACTACTCAGCCATGAAAATAAACAAGATTCTGTTACTTGGTACACAGTGAATGAATATAGAAAAATTAATGCTAAATAAAGCAACCCAGACTGTGAAAGACAAACTTTGTATGTCTCTACTCAGTATATACCAAATGCGTGCACTCTAATGGTAGAAACTGAAAAAGTGGAAGGTATGATAGCAGGAGAGCAAATGTGATGTCAGTCAGAGATGAAGGGGTGGGTAGTGTGATAAACCATGTAGCAAGCCATAAGGATATACAACAATTAAATAAAAATAAATTTAAGGGGCCAGCAGGTGGCATGGTGATTAAAGTGCTGGACTCCCACATGGTTGACCAAGGTTGTGGTCTCAGACTCGGCAGTTTGAAACTCACAGTGGGTGTTTGCGCAAAATCCCAAGAGGAGAATGGAGGAGAAGGGATTGTGGCGTGACTATCTTCCCTGGGGGATGATTTCTCACATTCTCTCTCTCTCTCTCTCTCTCTCTCTTTTTCTCTGTGTCTTTAGCAAGCACATGTGTCCTATAGCAAAAATCTCTCAAATAAATATTTTTAAAAGAACCTTAGTAAAAAGTAAGAAAGAGACATGAACACAAAACCAAAATAAATTATGGTATAAGTATATAAAATGCTTCAAGCAGAGCATCATGATGTTTTTCCTAGTTGTTTTAGGATTATGAGTCCCTAGGTGGGGAATGGCAGGGCTCTCTGCTCCTACAGGGAGCTGGGATTTAATAAACTCTATGGATTAGATAAGCAGCAGTACTGAGCCAATAACCCAATAAACTAGCAGAACAAATCTATCTAGACACCTCACCATGGGAAGATGAGACGAAGTGTAAATGGAAAGGTGCTTGAAGGGAATTCCTAGAAGAGAAGGGGAGGCTGGTGCCGCCCTCGAGCCTGCTGAGGGTCTCCCAGAGAACCACTAAGGAAGATGCCAAATACCTATGAAATGAAGGTGTCTCGCTTCAGCTGCAGAATGGCAGTGGCTGTCATTGCCTGTCTCAGTGGAGCCTCCAGGGTAGGGAAGACAGGAAGGATCTGGAGAGAATTCAAGTCAAAGATACTGTGAACAGAGCCCGATGCCTGTCTCTGAAGGAGGACTCTTACAAAGGAGGCAAGCAGGGACCTCAGGGACAGTAGAACAGGGAAAGGGGCAGTGTTGACTTTGGGGGTAAAAATTTACATTTTCTCATGAAGCTGGAAACCCAGAAGACAGCAACCTCCTTAAGACAAGAGGAATGTCCACAGAGAGAAATGCACTTTGGACGCAGGTGAGGGGATCGAGATCACATCTGCAAATAAAAAGAAGCAGCGTGCTGTAGCATGGAGGTCCTTCAATGTCTTTTAAGACCCAGAAACACACCTTGTGAGATAGAGAGGGGCCAGAGGACTTCACTGCAGCCCCTCTGGTCCAAACATGCTTTACTCTCAGCCACTTCTGAGCCGCAGCAGGATGGGTAGGAAGAATGAAAGAGCAAGATGAAACAAGGGGATAAAAGTCAGTGGAGGCCTCTGTTTTCATTCCTGAGCTGGGGAGATGAGATCCTGCTGCTGTTCAAATAGCAGTGACATTCTGTTGTGTTCCATCAGCTCAGTCTATTCAATTAGCAGGGTCCCCATGGACCACACCGGGTTTCTCTTTTAAAGTGAAAAACAAAAACATGAATGGCAAATATTTAACTATCATTTTTGTTGTAGCATTCTGTTACGCCCTTTGAAAATAGACGCATCTTCTCTACCGAGATATCGATGCCAGAGGTAGCATTTGACATTTCTCTGCAAGTAGAAAGGATTTATCCTTGAATCCTTCCCTTGGCTTATTTAGTGGGTGAGGCCTTTCAACCACAGGAAAGTGTAGAATAAAGTAAAATTCACAGTCTCAATACTTGGTGTATCTGGTGTTTAAAGCATTACCTTACAGAGAATTGACACTTGAGATTTGACAGATCAGCTGTGATTCTGATGTAAAACGTGCAGTTTTTAGATTCAGGATTTGAACTTGAGAGGTACGAAAAGATTCAGCTAAATTCATGAGCATTGCTGGAAGTTTTAAGAAAACACAAGATTGGCACCAGCAGTTAGCGTAATGGCTATGTCACAGGACTCCCACGTAGTTGACCGCGGTTCGAGTCCCGGATCTGGTGGCATAAACTCACGCCGGGCACGTGTGCATGTGTCCCCAAGATCCCGAGAGGAGAATGGAGGAGAAGGGATTGCAGTGTGGCCATCCCCTCTGGGGGGTGATTTCTCGCTTTCTGTCTCTCTGTCTGTCTCTGTCTGTCTGGCGCGCGCACGCGCCCTATAGCAAAAACCTCTCAAAAAAAAAAAAAAAAAAAAAGAAAGAAAGAAAGAAAGAAAAAAGAAAACACGAGATTGGGGCCAGCAGATGGCGTGGTGGTGAAGGCATTGGACTCACATGGATGACCATGGATTGAGTCCTAGACCTGGCAGCTTGCCCTCTCACTTTCCCCTCTTTCGATCTCTGTATCTCTGATGAGCTACGTGCTATATAGAAAATTAAAATAATAATAAATTAAATTAAATTACCTTTTAGGGGCCAGCAGTTAGCATAATGGCTATGTCGCTGGACTCCTATGTAGTTGACTGTGGTTTGAGTCCCGGACCTAGTGGCTTAAACTCACGTCAGGCATGTGTGCGTGTGTGCCCAGGATCCCGGGAGGAGAATGGAGAAGGGATTGTGGCATGGCCATCCCCCCTGGGGGGTGATTTCTCGCTTTCTGTCTCTCTGTCTTTCTGGTAAGCGCATGTGCCCTATAGCAAAAACCTCTCCGCGCGCGCGCGCGCCCACACACACATACACACACACACACACACACAAACTTTTAAAAAAGAGAACATGACATTTGCCATACTTAAATTTTTAATGTATTACATTTATAAAATTTCTTTTTTTTGAGAGATTTTTGCTATAGGGTGCATGCATTTGCCTAAGCAACAAGAGACAGGAAGTAAGAAATCACCTCCTGGGGGAATGGCAACGCCACAATCCCTTCTCCTCCATTCTCCTCTCAGGATCTTGGGCATGCACGCACACACGCCCAGCATGAGTTTAAGCCACCAAGTCCAGGACTCAAACCATGGTCAACTACATCGGAGTCCAGAGACATAACCATTACACCATTAGCTGGTCCCAGACGTATAAAATTTCTAAAAACCTAAATCTTGGAAAGATTTCTCTTGTTGAAGTCATATATTGCCTAGTCAGGCATTTGAAAGGCATGAAGAGAAAATCAATCATAGTAAATGTACATGAAGGTATTAATATAGCTTATAAGAATTTAAGGAAAGTTATTTACTAGTTGAAGTAGGACTAATTTTGAAGATTCATATGTTTAAACTCCAACCAAACATGGAGAAATGCGGGGAATCACACTGCACTCTCTAATCTCATCAAATACTCTTATGACTGGAAGTTGCACAGCAAGTTTGACCACCTCAAGAAAATCCACATTACAAAACTGTTTGATAGCAGTACACTAACTCCATTCTTTTATTACTCAGAACCGACATAGCTGGGAAATCTACAGAGGGTGAGCAGAGCACTCTCAGAGATTCCAGGCAGCCTTCCCCAGGAAGGGCCATGAGTTTGACAGGGGAGCAGAAATGGAAAGAGGGACTGTCACTAGACCAAGTTCAGGGACAGGAAGAGCAGACCAGAGGTGGCTCGAGCTTCATGAGAGGGAGGCCCTCACCTTGTCTACCTGTACACTCCCAGAGCCCAGCACCTCCAGGTGCTCAGTAAATGTTTGCTGGAAGGATCTGAGGAAAACGTCCTCCTGCTGTAGAATTTGGAAGAACTATTAGAAATAAGCCAAGAGACTTCAGCTCTGTGGGTTGTGGTCAAACTGTGTTTTTTCTTTTAGGGTGTTTTTCTTTATGCAGTTATCCTACCTAAGCAGTTTTATATTGAGTCATTGGAAAAGCCATGACATATTTTCTGCTTTTCTCTTTTTTTTTTCCAGAGATATTTTTGCTATAGGTCACATGCGCTTGCCCCATAGAGAAAGGCAGCCAGAAGTCACCCCCCTCCCAGGGGGGATGACCACACCACAATCCCTTCTCCTCCATTCTCCTCTTGGGATTTTGGGCATGCACGCACAAGTGGCCTGGCATGAGTTTTGTCCAGGTCCAGGACTCAGATCACAGTCAATTATGTGGGAGTTCAGTGACGTAACCATGACACCAGAGGCTGGTCCCTTTTATGTTTCTCTATGAAAAATTCATCTTGACTTTTCTAACAACCCAATATTTTGTAACTTGGTTTCAATATTTTACTTGAAATGTTACAATTTAAAAGTTTTCTGTGTTTTCAAATGTCAGCATCAGTCTCTGGCTTAACACCTCAGGGTCTTTTTCCCAGTGTTTTACTCTCTGGCCCATTCTGCCCAGAAGTGCGACAGCTCCTCTGCCATCCTCTGACTCCTGTGACATTATACAGTGGAGCCTTCCCCCTGCCCCCTCCTTTTCCATCCAGTCGTCTGGGAGGGCGTCTCCCTTTCTACAGGGACAGTGCTCCACTCTGATCTGAGATGAATTGTGAATCTATTAGTGACAGCCGTGTCCCCTCTGCATGAGCGCCAGTCACCCATTTCCAATTGCACACTTGACATTTCTACTGTAATGTCCCACTGTCACCTCAAAGTCATCTAAAATTAAATTCCACCCCCTCCATCTTCACCAAACCACTGCTTTCTTGACCTCTAATGGTGCTAATGGCTTCGGCCTCCTCCCAACTACCCAGACTCCACGTTTGCAACCGCTTGGGACTTTGCGCTCTTCCCTGAGTGTGTAGCCAATTACTAAGCTCATTCCTCGACCTTTCTCTAGAATTCTTCAGTTTTGCACTGCCCTCACCACTTTTTAGGTTCCTGTTACCTCTGTTCCTCCTACCTGACCTGCATCCATTTTCTCTCTCCTTTGGTCTAACCTTCAGATTAACCTTCCCATGACAATAATAAAAGCAACAACCACCACTTGTTAAAACTTTGAATGTGCCATGCACATTCACAAACACATGCATTCATACTTGTATAGATCTTTACTTACACACATACATTCAGTACTCACAGCGATCTTCGTTACGTTATTCTCATTTTTTTTAGAGAGAGATTTTTTGCTATAGGGTGCATGCACTAACCAGAGAGATAGAAAGCAAGAAATCTCCCCGGAGGGGATGGCCATGCCACAATCCCTTTTCCTTTACTCTCCTCCCTGGATGCTAGACATGTACACACACATGAGGGATGTGAGTTTCAAGCCACTCATGTCCAAAACTTGAACTGCAGTTGACTACATGAGAGTCTAGCACCTTAACCACTACACCACCTGCTGGCCCTGTTATTCTCATTTTATAGATGAGAAAACTTGAGGCACAGAGAGGTTAAGTAGCTCCCCCAAGAAGTCCTAGCTAGGGGATGCAGAGTAGTAGGTAACACAGGGGATTCCCCATTGTCTACAGAATGTAGACCAAACTAAATCCTCCACAGAGTGGCCCACCCTCAGGGAAGAGAGATCTCTGCTTCACTGAGGTTGGTGAACTACAGCCTTTTCTGTGGCTACATATGCTCCTACCTCCTCCATCCTCTCTGCCTTCCTGGCCTGTCTGCCAAGGCAAAGAGCAACCAGCCCCTTCTTATCTTCCCTTCCAGGGCTATCTCAGCTCTCCAGTTCCCTGCGTCTGGACCCAGAGGGTACTGTCACTGGTACTGCTCAGTGTCTCTTCTCTTCTAGGCTTGTGAGCTCAAGAAGGACATGGCATTCCGGCATAGCCGATGTGTAGGGACCATCACATAAAGACGTTTTGCTCAGGGAGACTTCAGTCACATCAAAATGTAAATGCTCTATTATTTTTGCCTTTTGGATTTTATTTCATTTCATTTTTAATTACTGAGAAATATTCAAAATAGACCTCCTTCACCCTCACCCTATTCTTAGTCTGCAGCCTTTCTCTCTGAGCCTGGCTGATGGTGAGATATGGAGTAGGGGGTCTGCGTTGCATGTGACTTAATTTTTTTTTTTTTGCTTTAAATACTTTGATTTTTTTTTTACTAGGATATGCATACATGTGGTGCAAAATTCTGAAGGTGCAAAGGGTGTTCCATGAAAAATAAGTCTCCTTATACCCTGTCCCTCACAGCTTGGTTCCCTCCCAAAGGCAACTACTCGTCTTTTCAGAACTCTTCTATTCTCTGGAGATTTGGGGCATGCATCACATGTGCCCAGCATGATTTTCAAGCTGCTGGGTCCAGGACTTGAATTGCAGTCAAGTATGTCGGACGCCAGTACCTTAACCCCCATGCCACCAGCTAGCCACTATGCTTGATATTTTTGAAAATGAAAGTTCAATCATATGTTTTCTGTCATTGTGAGGATCAAGACACAAATATTAAGAATGATCCTGATGTTGGGACCGGCACATGGCATAATGCTTATGTCACTGGACTCCCACATAGTCAACCGCAGTTCAAGTCCTGGACCCAGCAGCTTGAACCTCACACCAGCTGTGTGAGTGTGCATGCCCAAATCCTGAGAGGAGAATGGAGGAGAAGGAATTGTGGCATGACCATCTCTCCTGGGGGGGCGGGGTGGATTTCTCACTTTCTCTCTGGCGAGCACACATGCCCTTTATCAAAAATCTCTCAAAAAAGAAAAAAAAAAAGATCCTGATGTAAAAAATGATATGTCCTGCATCTCCACTCTCTGCTCTTTGTAAAAGGGTCCATGTTGTAGACATTTCTGTACCTCTCTCTCCCCTCTCTGGTGCTGGTGCAGGGTCTGGGCTCAGTGGTCCAGTTGAAGGGGAGCTCAGTGGAAACCCCAGTCTAGAGCAAGAGAGGGAGCTGAGTGAGTGGAGTGGGAGGCAGGTGGTGACAAAGGGGAAAGATGGAGGAGTGGGCCCAGGAGAGACAAGTGGAAGCCATGTAGAAAGGCGAACCGCATTACTCACTGGGCATTTACCTCTGTTACCCACCAATGCACCCATGAGCCAATGACAGCCCACCAGGGAAAGTTCTCACGTCACTCTCAGCTTAGGGGTCTCACTTATTCAAGGCCAATATCCTGAGGCAGGGCGCTCAGTGCAGTCCACCTTCCCTGTAGTTTATTAACTTTGCAGTTAGGCTCAACTTGACCTCCCAGGCCCTGTTCTCACCACAGTCCTCCCATTCCTTGGAGAAAATTGCTTCTGTGATGACTCACAGGGAAGGAGCCATAAAACACTGAATCATCAATCCCCCTCTGACCTGCTCAGTAGCTGCTGCTTTGTCTTCTCTTCCAGAGACAATTTGGGATCTGTTTCTGTGATCTTGGCCCCACACAATGGCTGCTGGCTAAACCAAAATCAGCTGTAACCTTTGTCCCAACTCATTGTTTACTTGAAACTGGTTGTCACTGATAAATGCCATGGCTTGCCTGGCTACTAACCAAGTTGGAAAAAAAAAGAAAATCAGATCAACAAGAGAACAGACCTGTGCTTGGCTGAGGGCCATGTTGTTTCTAAATGATAAGCACGAAGTTCATGTCCCATCTCATGACTGAGATGCTATGGAGAAACCTTTCTGCAATGGTGTTTGAAAACTGTTTAAGAATTAGTTTGAATAATGTAACTTTGAAAAGCCCACACAAAGGGGAAATGTGACGTTCATTTAAGACATATGATCTTCTTTTCTAAAAAATACCCCGCAATTCACATGCAAAAGAGAAGAGGAGGAGGAAGAGGAGGAGGAGGAATCTAGAGACATACATTACATCTTTCACAAAAGTTAACTTAAAATAGTTCACAGATGTTAAATGTAGAACACAAAACTATAAAACTCATAGAAGATAACATAGGAGAAAATCTAGATGACCTTGAGTATGGCACTAATTTTTCAGATATAACACCAAGGGCATGATTCATGAAAGAAGTTATTGATCAGTTGACCTTGATTAAAACTAAAAATTCCTACTCTGCAAAAGATGCTACCATGAAAATGAGTCAATAAGCTACCATCTGGAAGAAAATATTTGCAAAAAGCATTATCTGATAAAAACAAACAAACAAACAGAAAAAAAAGAACTTTTAATCTAAAATATACCAAGACTGTAGTGATGTATAGAGTCTGCTTGCAGTCTACTCATTTTGCAGAATTAGGCTTTGAGTTTCATAACAATAAAAAACAAACAACCAGGGACCAGCTCTGTGGTACAGAAATAATGCACTGCTCAAGAGGAGCCAGATCCCACATGGGGACCACCATTCAAATCCCCAGCCCAGCAGCCTACAACATGCCAGGCACACACTCAAGTGCCCAACGTCCAATAGCTGGAGGCCTGAACAAGGGGATGGTAGTGTAACCAGACCCTGTGGAAGGTGTTCATCTCTTTCTTTCTCTTTCTCCCACTCTCACTGTCATGTGAGTGTATGCACACTCTATCATGAAGAAAAAAAGAAAATGAACCACCTGATTAAAAACTGGGCAAAAGACCTGAACAAACACACTTCACAAGAGAGGAGATACATGTGACAAATAAGTGTACAAAAAGATGTTTGTTCCAGGGACAGCCAAGTGGTGTGGTGATTACCTTGGCTGGGCCCACATGGTTAACTATACAGTTCAAAAACATGCCGAGCACATGTGCACATGTGCCCAAAATCCCGAGAGGAGAATGGAGGAGAAGGGATTGCAAGATGATCATCCCCTCTGGGGGTGTGCTTTCTCACTTTCTCTTTCTGACTAGTGCATGAACACTCTAGCAAATTTTTTTAAATGGAAGAAAAAAAGATTTTTCACATTATATGTCCTTAGGGAAAGGCAAACTAAAACAACCAAGAGAACATATCTACTAGAATGTCCAAATCTAAAACACTGACAATACTAAATGTGGATGAGAATGTGGAGCAACAGGAATGCTCATTCATTGCTGGTGGCAGTGGCAAAACGAAACAAATTCTTTCTTTACTATTTAGCAATCATCTCCCTGGTATTTACTCAAATGAGATGAAAAGTTATATCCATGAAAAATCTGTACACAAATTTATAATCACCAAAAATTAGATGCAACCAAGATGTCCTTCAGTAAGTAAATGAATAAACCGTGGCACATCCAGACAAGGGAAGGTTATGCAGTGCTAAAAAGAAATGAGCTATCAAGTCATGAAAAGATGTGGAGGAAACTTAAATGCCAACTAATAAGTGAAAGAAGCTACTCTCTAAAGGCTCCATACTACGTGACATTCTAGAAAACCATGGAGATAGTAAAAAAGATCAGTGGTTGCCAGAGATTAAAGGAGAGAGACGGATGAATAGGCTAGCCCAGAGGATTTTTAGGGCAATAAAACTATTCCGCATGATGAATGCAATGGTGGACATATGCCATTACATATTTACCCAAACCCGAAGAATGTACACCACCAGGAGTGAACCCTACCTGTGGGCTCTTGGTGATAATGACATGTCAGTGTAGGCTCATCAGTTGTAACACACATGGCCAACTGTATGGTTCAAGTCCCAGACCCAGCAGCTTGACACATCAGGTTTGGGATGTTGATAGTGAGGGAGGCTAGGTGTGCATGGTACGGGGGTGATGGGAACACCGTACTTTTTGCTAAATTTTGCTGTGAATTTAAAGGGACTCTAAATAATAAAATAGATGTTTAAAATCATAAGGGGTAAGATTTTAAGAACAAATTAATATTTAAGGACACTTGAAAAAAAAATACCCAGAAAAAAATATCCAGGAGAGAGGCAGGACAGGAGGGGCTGATAAGGATTCTCCTGTGCTTTAGTTTAAGAGTAAGATTACCAGGGTTATAAAGAATGAGTGTTTGGGACCAGCGAATGGCATAATGGTTATGTTGCTGGACTCCCATGTCATTGACTGCAGTTCAAGTCCTAGATCCGGTGGTTTAAACTCACACCAGGTATGTATGCATGCACATCCAAAATGCTGAGAGAAGAATGGAGGAGAAGGGATTGTGGCATGGCCATCCCCCCAAGGGATGATTTTTTGCTTTCTCTCTGTCTCTCTGGCGAGTGCACATACCCTAAATTAAAAAAAAAAAAAAAAAAAAAAAAAAAAAAACCACTCTCTAAAAAATAAAAGAGTAAGTTTTTCTGAGCAGCCCTTGGCATTTCCAACAAAAACCTCGAATGCAGGGAACCAGCAGTTAGCGTAATGGCTATGTTGCTGGACTCCCACGTAGTCGACCGCGGTTCGTGTCCCAGACCCTGTGGCTTAAAACTCACGCCAGGCATGTGTGCGTGCATGCCCAAGATCCCGGGAGGAGAATGGAGGAGAAGGGATTGGGGCGTGACCATCCCCTCTGGGGAGGTGATTTCTCGCTTTCTGTCTCTATGTTTCTCTCGCTCTGTCTGGTGAGCGCACGCGCCCTATAGGGAAAACCTCTCCAAAAAAAAAAAAAAAATTTTAAAAAACCTCAAATGCAGGCTCAGGTACAGTGGCCCACAGATAGCACTTTTCCTTGGGGGGCTGGAGGCCATATGGGAGGCCCAGGTTTGGTTTCCAAACCGCAACATATACAATGCAATTGTGGGAGCCTGTAATTACAGCTAGCTGGAAGTCTTGGGTAGGAGGATTACCACACAGTGAGTCCCTGTCAAAAATATCTCTGTCTCTCTCTTCTTCTTATAAAGGAAAAAACAAAGCTGAGGTACATATCCTGACAATAAGCACACACAGAAATCCCTCAGGCCAGGGAATGATGTAGTCCTTCTCCAGACAAATTACAGTCTGTCTCAACTCTGTCTTTGCACCTGTTGGGATGTGTGGTGTGTTCTCCTCTGGCCTTTTAAACAAAACCATCCGTGTGTAGCACAGTCATTGTTTTTTGCAAACTGGGTTTTCTCCTTGTATTTTTCCCTTGTTCTCTCCCTACTCTAAAAGGCCACATTCTGAGTCTCAGGATGTAAACTTTTATCACCAGTTTTTTTTGGTTGAATTAACAAGTATATTGGCCAGACTGTGAAAGCCATTAGGGAACGGATGCTCAGCCCAAGGAGGCTCTGCACCAGGCCCGTCAGCCCCTTGTGCCCAGGACCCTGGTTCCCAACTCTACCTGCACATTTGAATCACCTGGGAATTATCACATCTCAACCTGGATTTTTTACATGATCAAGAACAAGTGGGGAAAAAAAAGAACAACTGTAACCATTAAAGAATAAGAAAAGGTCTGGCCAGCAATTTGGGCAGATCTACATATGTGAATAGCAAACCAAGCACAAAATCAGACACATTTGTACATATTTGTATGTACCTCAGTTTATACTTAAAATATATACATAATTTGAGGATATGTACCATGGGCATGTTATGTCTACAGAAAAAGATAAAAAAAATGTTCTCCCAGGTAAACACATTTAACCAAAATGTAAAAAGAATATATGTTCCATTTTTATCATCATAATCATATTAATATTAATGAGCAAAGTGATTGCAATATAATGCTAGCTGGCGTGTTTCTGGATGACAAGATGCAAACTAATACATAGCTTATGGCTGCTCTGTTTTCTTGAAGTATTCTGTTGTTATGTTATTTTCTCTTGTAAAATCATATGCAGAGTTCCACATCCACAATCCTGGATTCATTCACTCTTTAATTGGGAATACAAGCTATAAATGTATTTATATTAATTTTTCTTCCTTTTTAGAAAACAACTTGATGGGGATAGATTCATATACTATACAGTTCAACCACTTCGAGGGCACAATGCAGTGGTTTATTCACGGAGTTATGTGACCATCATCCTTCTCCTCCATTCTGCTCTCAGGAGATGGGACACACCACACATACACCCGGTATGTTTTTTAAGTCATGGGGTCTGGGTCTCGAACTGCAGAGTTGGCCACTGAGATTCAGTGCCTTAACCACCACACCACCTCCTGGCCCCGAGAATTTCTTAATGTGTTTGTTGGTTTTTGGGGGGAGAAAAACAATGTCTCCTTGGGCCAGCTCCATGGCTGAGTGATTGAAGCAGCTGGATCACATATGACCAAACACATGGTTCAAGTCCTGGGCCCAGAGGCTTAGGAAACACACTGGGTACATGTGTGTGCATGCCCAAAATTGCAAAAGGAGAGACAGATAAAGGAGAAGGGATTATGGTGTGACTATTCCCCATGGGAGGTGCTTTTTCCTCCCCTATCTCTCTGGCACTCTCCAGTAAGCCCATGTGTTCTCTAGAAAGAAAAAAAAAAAAGGAAAATAAAAAAAGAAGAATGTCTTAAGTCCTTGGCCCATTTTTAAATTAGGTTGTTTGCCTTTCTGTGGTTGAGTCTGTTTTTCTAACTGCTTATTGTTTCTAATATGTACCTGTTAGAAAGACACAAAGGTAGAGGTCACGTTTCATGTCCCCCACTGCCGTGACTGTGGCAAGATGGACAGGTCTAACTTAGACCACACCGCTGCATTGCGTTGCTCTGTTGTCCCTAACTGCAAGTTGTATTATTCTTGTGTCGTTGGAGGATTCACAGTAAAGACCCTCATTCACTCTGCACAGCACTGTAAGACAGATCTTACAAGGCGTAATCACTGCTTGAATAGAGTTTGATGTAAGGAAATTATTGTTAATTTTATGAAATAAAGGGTCTAATCCTCCCCTTTCAATTAAGGATTTTCTTTTTTTAATTCAAAATGAATACGTGCCCCCAAAGGAGGTAGTCAGAAATCGTTGGTATCATTTACAACCTAATCTTGACATAAAATGTAAGTTCCAATCAAGTATGCTATGTTTATATGGAGAAAAAATATCGGATTGATTCATCGCCAACTGCTGAGACATCAGGAAGATACTCCCTGAGGAAAAGAATTGACCCGCGGGGTCTACACCCACTTACCTGAAAAAAATAGCCTCATTCACATGCATCACAGTGTTCCTGTGAGTGGGTTATTCTGCCATCCGTATTGGAAACAGCCAGGGTGCTGGATAAGAGTGCATAATCCCAGGTCCCACCCTGCCCTAAATTGGACTTCCTACAGGCAGGCACAAAATCTGAATTTTAACATGCTCCCTATGTAATTCCTATGCAGGGGACAATTTGACAAAACGAGGCAGGAAAACTTTTATTAGCCTCTATAGAATTTTATAAATTCAATGAACAGAAAGAATAGTCATTTCCAAAGTCAATAGATCAGTATGGTAAGAGCTCCCCCTTCCAACAGGTATGTAAAAATTTTTTTAAAAAGTTTTGCCGTATATCATGTATGCTCACTGGAGAGAGACACCATGATGGGGAAAGTGAGAACTCACCCCCAGGGAGGATAGCCATGCAGTCATCCCTTTTCATCCATTCTCCTCCTGAGATTTTGGGCACATGTACACCAATACCTGGCATGAGTTTCAAGCCGCCAGGTCTCGCAGTCAAACTGTGTTTGGCCACGTGGCAGTCCAGTGCCTTAACCACCACACCACCTCCTGGCTCTTGTATGTGAGTCTCTTTTTCTAAGAATTATTTCATTTTTTTTTATTTATTTACTTTATTTTTTTAATTTGACCAGCGAGAGAGACAGAGAGAGAGAGAGAGAAAGAAAGAAAGCCACCAGGTCCAGGACTCAAAACCGTGGTCGACCATATGGGAGTGTCCAATGCCTTAACCACCATGCCACCTGCTAGTCCTCTGTATGTGAGTCTTTTAAGAGCATTGTCAGGTTAGAATTATCATGATTATCTTATTTCTAGTTATCATCTGTCTATGAAACTGAAGTGCGATCTAGACCTGCCAATATCCATTAACCTCCAGTATCTCCTCATGTATTTACTTTAGGGAAGTCTTTTTCTGTTCTTGTCTATATACCAGGGGAGCTAAGGACCCGTGTGGGTATTGAATACATTCCTTTAAAAGTTTCTCTCACAACTTCTAGTTCTAGGAAGCATTCCATATTAAAGGACCATTCTAGGTGGCTGGTCAAATTAAACAAATAAAGATAAATAAAATAGTCCTTAAAAAAAAAAAAGGACCATTCTATAATAAAAGAGCAAAAACAACCAATGATAAGGGGAATCTAAACTGAATCACTAATATGATGGAATATTTATTTATTTATTTATTTTATTAGGGAAGTTGTTGTTACAGGGCGCATGTGCTCACCAGAGAGACAGACAGAGAGACAGAAAGTGAGAAAGCGCTCCCCACCCCCCAGGAGAGGGATGGCCACACCACAATCCTTTCTCCTCCAGTCTCCTTTTGTGATTTGAGGCATACACACACGTGCACCCAGCATGAGTTTTAAACCGAGTCTGAGACTTAAACCACGGTCATCTACTTGGGAGCCCAGCGACGTAACAATTACGCCATCTGCTGGTCCCCTAATAAGATGGAATATTATGCACTTATTAAAATATTTATGCAGACTATGCAATAACAGACAATGTTTATAATGTGGTGTTAAGGAAAACAACCTACGTAGAATCTGATGATAAAGCTGTATTATGGAAAAGACAAATACAGCAGCTGGGCAATGACACTACAGTAAATTGCAACACTGTGTCAGGCTGACCTACATGGGAAGGTCCTGGGTTTGTGTCTGGAGACCTCCCTGAGCACGCCAGGCACTTTGTGCCCATGATCTGGGGCTGGCTGAGGCTGCGGGTAGATCACAACCTCAGGACCATGTTGGGGGTGCTTATTTCGCTTGCTCTCCTTCTCTCCCTTATCTTTCTCTCTCACTCATGGAAGAAATAAACACACCAAAAAGAAAATACAATACAAAAATGCATCAAGTACATTCCTGCGACCATCCCCAGTGGCCATGTTTGGGCAATATGACTTCGGATATTTTTTTTTCTTTGTTGAAAATGTCCACCTTCAAAGGCCATACATTAGTTTTATAATGTAAAAGCTTTTTTTCCTAATAAAAGAGATATTCTATTGCAGTGAATATTTATTTCTTCTTCTCAGTTCAAGTTCTCTGTAGGTTTAACGGCGACCCTCTATGTTGCCTGTAGGATTGTTCACCTAATCAAAAAAGTCAAGAAAAAAAATCGAGGAATCACATTTCTCTCTTTCATCAATCACTGGGCTGGCTCGAGAGGGGCAACATACTCTAGGCATGTACTCTGAATGCCGACTGCTGCCACATCGAAGGCTGTCTCCTGAGCAGGACGCGGTGTTTTCCTGGTCAATAATTCAGGGACAGAATGGAGTGGAATTTAGTCCTCCGAAAGCAAACAGTCTTGAATATTGGGTTCTAGGCCTTAATTTGCTATCAATTGCTGTGTTCTGCTGGGAAAATTACTTCCCTTCTCTTGGCCTCATTTACCTATGAGGCGCTGAGACCTAACTAGGTCCTTAATGTCTTTTCAGCTTTAGCAATCATGAGGTTAACATTCCATGGAAATTACTGTTTTGTATAAAATATCCTCTTCTGAGGGACCAGCAAATGGCATAAGGGTTACAGTACTGGACTCCCATGTAGTCGACTGTGGTTCGAGTCCTGGACCCACCAGCTTAAAATTCACACCAGGTGCAAGTGTGTGTACCCAAAAACCCAAGAAGAGAATGGAGGAGAAGGGATTGGATGTGGCCATCTTCCTGGGGGCTGATTTCTCTCTTTCTGTCTCTCTGGTGAGCACATGCACCCAATAGCAAAAAATCTCTCAAATAAATAGATAAAATATCCTCTTCTCTGTATATGAGAGTGTGGGATCTTAAGAGAGAGACAAGGAGAAGTTATCCTCAAGAAACAATAGACAAAGGCTATTGAATCGGCTGTGCAAAGGGAGAAAAATGGTACTATTTAGAGACTGCAGTCATGTGATATGTGAGCAAGGATGTTCTTTGCAGTGTTTTTTATAATGGTGAAAATGTAGAAACATGTCATTTTCTAACACTAGAGGAAAGACTGAATAATTATGATACATTTCAAAATATAATCTTCGACAGGCTTTTAAAATTATGAAGATCTGAACCAACTGGCATGGTTGTTTATAACAAATTAAGTGGAAAAATCTACTTATAAGAAATGTGTAAATATTGGGCCAGCAGGTGGCATGAAGGTTAGGGCAGCTGGATCCTACATAGCTGATCACACAGTTTGAATCCCAGGCCCAGCAGCTTTAAAATTACACCAGGCACATGTGCTTACTTGCCCAATATTCCAAGAGGAGAATGAAGAAAGGATTGCGGTATGGCCATCACCCCAAGGGGTGATTTCCCATCTTCCCTTTCTCTCCCTGTTGCTCTCTGGTAAAAACATGCACCCTCTAGCAAACTAGAAATAAAAATAAAAAATGTGTAGATATACCTTTTTGAAAGATGTACACCTATATACACCTCTTGCAAAATTAATAGTGATTATTTTGTGGTGATTAGATAACTCTTAAGAGTTTTCTTTGGGGATTAGGACCACTGAAGACCATCTGCCAAGACTTCACCCTCCCGCCCTCCGATCTAGCCAGGAGCCAGGACAACCCAATCAGCAGCCATCTATATCTGAGTTCTGAATGGCCACATTCGTGCAGTGTGCTAGTGTGGTTTTCATTTTTTTCTTAAAAATATTTTTTAATTGTTTTTGTCTTGTTTTTTCTTTTTTGTTTGTTTGTTTTTTCTTTTCCTTTCTCTTTTTACTTGTGTCACTTTTTCTGCTCAGTCCTCAGACATTGATTTTCTAGACAGGTCTAGGTGCTCAGTAGCCAAATAGCTGAATACTTTTAGGGTCCTATTAACCCTCAATTTCCATTGAATCAGCTGTGCAAAGGGAGAGAAACAGTACTGTTTAAAGATAGCAGATCACCTCCTCCTCCATGCCTCTGAATGCTCAGATTTAACTCCAGAAACTAGGAAAAAAATTATAATCAATCAGATGACCAAAAACCACCTCAGAGGCACAAAAAATATGAGGAACCAAGAAAATATCTCTCCTCTAAGGGAAAAGGGTAACTCCTCTTCCTCCACAGACTATGCAAGGTAACTCGTGGAAATGTCAGATAAATAATTTAAAATATTCATAATGACAAAGATAATAGAGCTGCAAGAGAAGAGAGACAACGAACTCCAGAAAATGCAGGAGGAAAGAGACAAGGAGTTCCAGGTGAGGAAATTCTTGCACAATCTGAAAGAGAACATACACATCATAAAAAAGAATCCAACGGAATTGTTAGAGATGACGGCTGTAATACAGGAAATCAAAACCTCCCTAGAAAATATCAAAAGCAGATTCAATCATGTAGAAGATCGAATCTCAGATGTAGAAGATAGAAACTCCAACCTAGAAAAATTCAGCAAAAAGACTGATAAAATAACCCAAAAAAGTGAGAAAAGCATATGAGTAATACTAGATACCATTAAATGTCCAAAAATCCAGATCATCGGTATCCCAGAAGGTAAAGAAACTAATAAGGGCATTGATAATCTATTCCTTGAAATTCTGGAAGAAAACTTCCCAAACCTAGAGAGGCATGCAAATATCCAGACCCAAGAAATACAAAGGGCCCCACATAGAATCAACCTAAGAAGATCTTTCCCAAGGCACATCATAGCCAGACTGGCGAAAACCACAAACATACAAGATACTAAATTTGGCAAGAAAGAAACATCAAGTTACTTTCAAAGGATATCCCATCAGGCTAACGTTAGACTTCTCATCAGAAACAATGCAAGCAAGGAAAGAATGGGAAAATATATTCAACGTGTTAAGTGAAAAATAATTTCACTTAACAAGAGTACTAGACCCAGCAAGATTATCTTTCATATGGGAAAAAAATAAACATGAAAACATTCTCAGATAAATAAAACCTGAAAGAATTTACCAACACCAGACCAGCTCTCCAAAAAATGTTGAAGGGAGTGCTATACCAAGAAAACTAAAGTCAGACACACAGAAATAAGAGTACAAAAAACAACCAAGAGAATGGCCAGTCTATTTTTGTCTTCGCTTGAACTATTGATAGGTTCCTCTACCTACTATTTAAACTGAATCCTAACCTTTCTCCTGACTTTAAGTTTTAAGAAAATTTCTCTTAACATTTTTTGATTTTGATCTATTAAAACTAAAGAATTAAAAAATGCATTAAATAATACCTATTACACCTATTTAATGACTGCAGTAAGCGATAGATATATATATAGATTTATCTATATAGATATAGATATATATCAGCTGTACTTGCTATTGAAAGTTTTTAAATTAAGATCTTTAATGAATCAATAAAATGTGAAAAAAAAGAAAGACATAGAAAACAACTGTAGATACAGAGACAATGTGGGAGGTGGGGGGGGAGGCTGGAAAAGGGTAATAGGTAAGGAATCAAGGGGCAGGGGGGAAGCAAAATATTTAAGAAACAAGAAATAGAAAATGTGGACCAGCAGATGGCAAAATGGCTACATTGCTGGATTCCCATGTAGCTGACCACAGTTCAAGTCCTGGACCCAGTGGTTTGGACTCACGCTGGGCATGTGTGCATGCATGTCCAGGATCCCAAGAAGAGAATGGAGGAGAAAGGATTGTGGCAAGGCCATCCCCCCTGCGGAGTGATTTCTCGCTTTCTGTCTCTCTGTCTCTCTCTGTCTTTCTGGCAAGCACAGGTGCCCGATAATCAAAAGAAAAAAAAGAAGAAATAGAAAATTATCTGTTCCCAATAACACGCATGGTAATATCCTTGATTGAACCAATATACAATGTATTCTGGATGGAAAAATCTCATTTTGTATACTGTATTGCTGTACAGTGAATGAATACAAATACATTTTTAAAAAATTTTTAAGAAGGAGTTTTCTTTTGGTACACTTGTAAGTTCTAATTTTCTGTAATGAACATGCCTTGTTTGTGTAATTAAGACAAATACTTGGGATATATCCGAGTTCTCCAGAGAAATAGAATCAGGAGGAGATATCCCCAATATACACATTCTCACACACAGAGAGAGAACAAATAGGGTAGGTATATGTGTAAAACAGAACCAATAGAATATGTACATAAATACATACATGTGTATGTGTGTGCAGACATATATACACACATATTCATACGTAAATGAGATCGTTATTACTGCCAAACAGTGCAGTTATGAACTACATAATTAATTCTTCCCCAGAGTTAGAAAATGACATTGTTTCCGCATCCTCACTATTATAAACAACACTGCAAAGAACATCCTTGCTCCCGTATCTCCCTGTCCTTTATTGTTTCTCCTTACACCATCAAGCAATTCAGAGTAATCACGAGGCTTATTTTAAGGAACTGGCTCATGTGATTGAGGGGCAAATTTGAAATTCATTAAAGAGTCCAGCAGCCAGACAGCTCAGACAGAAGTGGACCCTGCAGGCTTGATAAAGGCTTTTTGCGTCTCTGGAGAACCTAGTTTTTTGCTCCGAACGCCTTCTGCTGATAGGATGAGGCCCACAGATCACTGAGAGCAAGCTCCTTTACTGAAAAGTCAACTGACCATCCATGTGTACCTCATCTACAAAACATCTGGCCCACAACGCTTACGGTTCACGTCTGACCAAATAACTGGGCATTTGGCCTAGCTGAGTGGACATAAAAAACCATGACACAGGAGAATTCCAATTTCAAGGAATAAAGCACAAGAACAAGATGAAGACACGTCAGTTCACTGGGATCTCAGTGGGCCTGGGATAGGCAGTCTGGTGTGATGAGGGGCGAGCAACCCACAGGGGCCTGGAGAAGCCCCCTTTCCAAACCCTGTATATGGTGGGCACGCGTGGTGAGAGTGAGGAGGAAAAGGAGGCCAGAGTCAGGGCAGAAGGTGAGCGGTGCCCAAAACGCTCACCCCGAGCATCTTCAGTTACCAGGTTCATCAGCTGCCTATGAAGTAGGAAGTAGGGACAGGGAAGACAGTCACCAGAGAAGTGAGGACAGATCATGTGCAGAAACCTAACGTTGTCCTAGGCTGGGGAAGATAGCGTGGGTGCGGTTTTTTTTTTAGACTCTCCGGGGCGGGGGGGGGTGGGGGGGAGCCCCCAGTGACATCCAGTGTTCGCCCATCAAGCCTGAATCTAAATGGTTTCACAAGGTGCTTTTTTTACCCTTGCTGAGAGCAATCGAGTGACACAGACTGATGTGACATAAGTTTTGTATAGATTTTTAGGTCATTACCAGTTCTAAATTACCTTGCTGAATGATCTCACCGCATGGAGGAACAGGCACGGTCAGTGGGGTTCCAGACTATCGACTGATTACTCTGCCCCAGAAGCAAGGCTCAAGAAAGATGTTAAAGAAAGTGAAATGTTAAGAGCACCAACGGCCATTCTAAAACACCCAAATAAAACCTTGCTGCTTCATTTGAGGAAAGGACAGTGTGAAACCCGATGATCCTGGTCTCTTAATGTATCATATTTAGCAAAGGAGAAGGAGAAAGGTAGTCTCTTTTCCATTGATCAGTCCTGACAGACGAGGTATTGAAAGGTTTCTAACTCACTCTCCACAGGGCAGACTGCTCTCTGGCTGGGATTCTAATCTCTCTCTGCCTTTTCAAAAGCTAGCAGGTACCATGTGTTTTCTTATCTTCACGCTGTTTCTGCCTTACTTCTATAAACAGGAAGGAAAAAAAATCATTAAAAAAATATATGGTGGGACCAGCAGGTGGCCTGGTGGTTAAGGTACTGAACTCCCACATGGCCGACCACAGTTCAAGTCCCAGACCTGCTTTCTTACTTTCTCTCTCTCTTTGTCTCTCTCTCTCTCTGTGTCTCTGTCTCTCTGGTGAACACATGTGCCCTATGGCAAATTTTAAAGAGATAATAATAAATAAAATTGAATAAATCATTCTTTTTAGAAATGTGGCAGGGGACTCTAGGTTTCAGATGATATTAATAATTTGAGGTATATGCTTTGCCTCTCCGCTCATACAAAAATCTATTAAAATCATTCAGAAATATTAATAGAGGAGGAAACATCTTTAGGGGGACTGGAAAATAGTGAAGTGATAGGGCCTAACGTTCTGAAGATTTCCAGTAAAAAACTGAAACAGGTGGGAACAGGCAGACATACTGGGAGAGTTTAAATGGGTAACATTTCTCTGGAAGTGTCATATTATCTATAAATGCACACACCTAGTTCTGCAGCCACTCCCTCTGGAATTTATCCTTAGGAAATCACTGGGCGTGTATATGAAGATGTACATTGTGATGATAGCTGCATTTTCACTTTTTCATATTTTCAAGGCTTGTTAAATTTCCCCTCTGTCCTTTAACTGTTTTCCATTCATGCTCTCACTCTAAAAGTTGAAACCAATAAAAGAAAGCATTTTATTACCATGACTATGTAAATATAGTTTCATGCTGGGCTGCACAGCAGGTTAGAATTACAATTATTTCTCTGTGGGTTCAATTTTACAACACCAGGCCACTTGCAAGAAAATATCTCTAATTTGGGAACAAATAGATTCTCTATTGTTATACCCCATCAGCTTCTTAAAATGATGCTGCATTTTATATTGACTCATCTGTTTCTTATGCAGTTTTTCCCTTTTGTAATTTCTGATTTCCTTTCCCTTTTTAAAGTCACTTGCCTTTAGATTCTCTACCTTCCTCCCTCCATCCCTCTCCTTCCCTCCATCCCTCTCCCTCCCTCTCCCTCTCTCTCTCTCTCTTTATTTTCAGGGGATACCTGTGCTTGCCAGAGAGAGACAGAGGGCAAAGGGGAAGGAGAAAGCATCCCCCCCCACCATGGGCCGTGGTCACACCACAATCCCTTCTTATTCATTTCTCCATCCAGTTGGGATTTGGTGCACACATAAGCACATCCAGTCAGCGTTTTTTCAAGTCACCAGAGCCAGGATTTGAACCATCATCAGCCATGTGGGATCTGCCTCCCTTAACCACTAGGCTAAAGAGCCAGTCCTACAGTATCAATTTTTTTCTTCTAATATTTTAGTCATGCTCTCCAGTCTATCCTTGGTCCTCTTTTTCCTTATAGACCATCACTTTAAAAGCTTACTGCACAGCTATTATTCAAAACTTTCCTGCCCTCACCTCTAGGGTTGTAATCTACTATTTTCATGCTTTCCTCCTTCCCTGGCTTCCTCTCTTATTTTGCTGTAAACATCCTCAAGTAACTTCCTAAGAAAGCCAGATAAATATTAGAAAGGGAACTCAATAGTCAAGCCTACAGAATTTTTTTAAAAAAGATACGGAGAATATATTATAAACAAATGTATTAATTTTGAAGACCTAGTTGAAATGGCTCAATTTCTTTAAAAAGTAGAGCCAAACAAAATTGATTTTTTGCATTTATTTATTTATTGTTATTATTATTATTTATACATTCAATCACTATACATCACTTAGATTGTAAAGAGACTTTACCCACCATGATATACACCTCAGTCCAGCCCAGTTGAGAATACTATACACAGTCTCATCAACAGATAAAAACCATATCTGTGGGACCAGCAGTTAGCATAATGTCTATGTCGTTGGACTCCCACATAGTCGACCGCGGTTCGAGTCCTGGACCCAGTGGCTTAAAACTCACACCAGGCGTATGTGCGTGTGTACCCAAGATCCCGAGAGGAGAATGGAGGAGAAGGGATTGCAGCGTGGCCATGCCCTCTGGGGGGTGATTTCTCGCTTTCTGTCTCTCTGTCTCTGTTTGTCTGACGAGCACACACACCCTATAGCAAAAACCTCTCAAAAAAAAAAAAAAAAAACCATA
>NW_006159863.1:847983-857582 GCF_000334495.1 Tupaia belangeri chinensis | reverse complement strand
TTTCCCTCCCACACTCTCCTTCCACTTTGTCTATAGTGTCCATAACAATTTTCAGTGCTTTTATGTCCTTCAGTCTTTCAGTTTCTACCATAGAGTGCAGACAGTCAGTATGTTAGTTTTAGGGTATACAAATAGTTATAAAATATATGCCACAACACGGGGTGACAACTAATTGGGAGGGATTACAACATTTGGAAACAATGCATAATTAGCAGAGTTAAGTGATCAGAAACAGATGAGGCATGACTGTAGCCCAGTTTCTCATACCCTCTTGGCCAGGAGAATTTAGAAGTACCCTATTTATTTCATATTCCAATCATATACAACTATGGACATTTGGAGGTTTATTTGTTACAGCAACCAGCACTGTCCTTAATAGGAGACTGAAATTTTGAAGTGTGGTGCTGCCAAAATGAACACCAAAATATGTATCCTTGGCTTGGCAACTGAGGGACAAGCTGTGAGAAAATAGATTCATACACCACAGGGGCCCAGAGGGTGATGTGTAAAGACACAATGCTCTGCAAGTCTGTCCATCACAGGAAGGCTCCCAGTTCAAGTCTGGAGGCCTCCCTGAACTGGCTGAAGCTGGAGGTAGATCACAGCATCAACACCTCATTTTAGGTGCTCTCTCTCTCTCTCTCTCTCTCTCTCTGTATGTGTGTGTGTGTCTGTCTGTCTGTCTCCCTTGTTCATGAATTAAATACATAAGCTTATATTTTGAATTCTTTTAAATATTTTGTGGGCCAAATCAATGTAAAGCAAGTCATTTGGTAAAATTGTCACCTATAATAACTTGTCAGGTAAACCATGTGCCCATTCAAGCCTGTAGTTTTAAAGAAAGTAGTTGGATGGGCTGGAGCATTAGTAATGTCAGTTTTTATTTGCTGCATTTAGCAGATATTACAAAGAAGCACTGAGCACAAACAAAAATGTCTGGCTTGAGAACAGACAAAATAGAGCATAAAAATTTGAGATAAGAGTTAAAATGATCCATCAGATTTCTTAAGTACTCAGAGAGACTCAGTGCTGCAGTGAAGATCCGATTAGGAGTGCTGTTTATAAGGTGGCTCCCAATAAACTGAAAAAGAAACCCTTGAGGGTGAGGAAGGAAACAAGTAAGGCAGGCCTCCAAAATATGTCTGGACTATCCTGTCTAATTCATGGTCAAGTGCCAGAAATGTGGCTAGTCCAAGTTGAGATAGGTTCCAAGAGTAAAATACCAAGATTTAAAGACTTGGTCTAAATAACATGTGTAAATTACCTCATTAATAATTTTTTCAGGGCGGACAAGTGGTTAAGGTGCTGGACGCCCATGTAGTCAACCGTGGTTCAAATCTCAGACCCAGTGGCTTGCTTTCTCATATTCCCTCTCTCTCTGGTGAGCACGTGTGCCCTATTGCAAATTAAAAATATTAATAATAACAATCATTTTAAAAATAACATGTTTTTATTGGCTACATGTTGAAATGATATGGGGGCACAGGGAGGTACAGCAATAACACAACATTCTGTAAGCCTAACTCACACGGAAAGGTTACAGGTTCACATTCGGGACATGTTAGGTAAGCATGTGCCCATGATCTGGGGCTGGCAGAAGTGGAGAGGGATCACAGCACGAACACTTGTAGGGATGCCTGACTGTTTGTCTTTGTCTCTCTGTCTCTCTCTCCCTGTCTTTCTTATTCACGGAGAAACTTTAAAAAAAAAAAAAAGGTGGCATTTTAGAATTGTATTGCCAACAGAAAAAAAATTTGAGCAAGAAATTCCTGTACACATGTGGTTCTGATCCTGGGCTCTCAAAATTTCTTTTCTTTTTTTTTTTTTTTTTTTTTTTTTTTTTTTTTTTTGGAGAGGTTTTTGCTATAGGGTGTGTGCACTCACCAGACAGAGAGAGACAGAGAGACAGAAAGCAGGAAATCACCCCCCAGGGGAGATGGCCACGCCGCAATCCCTTCTCCTCCATTCTCCTCTCGGGATCTTGGGCATACACGCACACGCGCCTGGCATGAGTTTAAGCTACCGGGTTCGGGACTCGAACCACGGTCAACCACATGGGAGTCCAGCGACATAGCCATTACGCTAACTGCTGGTCCCTCAAAATTTCTTAAAAAGGTAAAATTCTGGGGCCAGCAGGTATTGTAGTAGTTAAGGTGCTAGACTCCTACATGGCTGACCACAATCTGAGTCCTGGAGCTGGCGGCATGAAACTCACACCAGGCAATGTGCATGCATGCTCAAAATCCCAAGAGAAGAATGGAGGAGAAGGAACTGTAGCGTGACCATCCTCCCCAGGGGGTGATGATTTCTTGCTTTCTGCCTCTCTGTTTCTCTGGCAACCACCAATACCCTATAGCAAAAATCTCTTTAAAAAAAAAAAAAAAGTAAAACTTCAAAATCAAATACTATCATGTATCTAGCATAAATCATTCTTGATTCAGATATAAAACTTATAAAGAAATTAAGAACATGATAGGAAAAAAAGAGGTACCTGAAACTTTTTATTAATCAAAGTCAAAACAATACATTTAAGACTTGGTCTAAATAAGGTTTTATACGATAACTATCTCATTAATAATTTTTTCAGAGCCAGCTCAGTGGTTGAGGTACTGGACTTCCACATGGCCTCTTAAGAGAGCAATACCTTATAGTATTGAACCTATGTAAGCAAAAAATTTGAAACAAAAAGTGTATGAATATGCTTGTTGTAGAAGGTTAACTATTTTAAGCATTGAAGATGAAGGGCTTTTAGATCTGCCCAAGCTATGAAATCTTGGTACCCAGTTATATCTAGAATAACATGGTAGTTAAAATACTAAACTATTTTCTGCTCTGTGCAAAAGGATTGATTCTATTTCTTTAATGTGCTGTGAAGATAGAGCAAGCAGCTAGGCCAGCCACACAACACAAGTGTACGAGTACCTTGATATCCTGGTTGGCTGGGACTAAGGGTGGGATTGTGGCATGAAGACTGTTGGGGGGGGAACCAGCAGTTAGTGTAATGGCTATGTCGCTGGACTCCCATGTAGTCGACCGCGGTTCGCGTCCCGGACCCGGTGGCTTAAAACTCACGCCGGGCGCATGTGCGTGCATGCCCAAGATCCCGAGAGGAGAATGGAGGAGAAGGGATTGCAGCGTGACCATCCCACCTGGGGGGTGATTTCTCGCTTTCTGTCTCTCTGTCTCTGTCTGTTGGGCGAGCACACGTGCCCTATAGCAAAAATCTCTCTCTTAAAAAAAATAAGACTGTTGGGGGTACCTGTGTCCTTTTCTCTCTCCCCTCTCACTGTCTCCCTCTCTCATGGAACAAATGAGTGAAGAAATAAAAAAAAAGTTAGCATCTTCTTGGTATTGCAAAAGAAGTGTAATATGCCAATAATAGGGATGATTTCTCTTGAGGGCAGGTCTTGTTATAAAGGGAAAGCTCTTGGGTCAGCCAGATCGTGTGGTGGTTAAGGCACTGGATTCACATGGCTGACTCCACAGTTCAAGTCCTGAACTTGAAAAACTCACCAGGAGTGTGTGCACATGTGACCAAAATCCCAAGAGGAGAATGGAGAAGAGATTGCAGCGTGGTTATCCCCTTTGAGGGTGAGAGGTGCTTTCTCTCTCTCTTTCTCTCACTCTTACTCTCTGTCTCTCTCTGGAGAGCTCACACACCCTACAGGAAATTTAATAATAATAATAATAATAATAGTAATAAAGAATGGAGAGTCGTGGGTATATTTCAAAATGTTTACTTTTCTTTTTTGCCAAGCATGTGGCAATACTAATCCTACACTAGCATGTCATACTTATAGAATTTGAGTTCTAAACTCTTAATACTAAACATATAATAATACTAACTTGTAGGTTCAGTGTGAGGGCTCTGGTGCAAACATTCAGCTCTGAAGCCCTGATGGGCTCCTCCTGTCGAGTGTGGCCATGATCTCGTTTGTACTCCAGGGCTGGCCCACCAGCCATGTTAATGCTGGGGCTCATCAGATGGAGACCATTGTGGCTGCTCGGCCTTTTGTATTCTGAGCCTACTGGCCAGAGATAGGAATATTTTGGGATATTTAGTACAATTTTTAAAATAGTTTTGAAAATTAACCCTAGAGGACCAGTAGGTGGTGTGGAAATTAAGGTGCTAGATATCACATAGCTGAGTACACAGTTCAAGTCCCCAGACAGGGTAATTTGAGAATCACCCCAGATACGTGTACATGCCCAAAATCTCAAGAAGGGATTGTGACATGGCCATCCCCCCATTTACAGACCCAATGTCCATTTCACGACTTTTTCCACTTACATCTCTCTCTCTCCCTGTCCTCTTTCTCTCTCCCTCTCTCTAGCAAGCATACAGTCTCTATAGTAAAACGGAAAAAGAAAAAATTAACCCTAGATGTCTGATGACCTCCCTATAAGTTTTGGCTATAGATTTTAGGCTAACGAGCTTTCTGATGAACTCAGAATACCTCTGCAACTAAAAAAACACAAATCATTGAGAATCGCCATTGGGTTAGTTAAAAAGATTAATTATTAAATGAAATTTTAGTTTAGAATAATGTGTGTGCTCACCAGAGGGAGCGCCCACAGTGGGGCATGGACATGCAGCAACCCTTTCTCCTCTATTTTCCATCTCATTGGAATTTGGAGCATGCACTCGCATGGGGCTAAAGTGTTCTTCACACTACTGAGGTCAGGATTCAAACTGTGTTCAGCCATGTGAGATCTGACTCCCTCCCTTAACTGCTGGCCAGCCCTGTAATATATATTTTTTAAAGTATTTTAACTGTCAGAGGGTACATGCACAAGACAAAAGAAAAAAAAATAAGGTGAGAGAGAAAGCGCCCCCTCAATGGGGCATGGTCATACCATAATTTCTTCTCCAGTTTCCCATCCATCAGGATTTGGGACATACATACATGCATGCACCCAGCATATGTTTTTTAAGCCATCAGGGCTGGGATTAAAACTGTAGTTGGCAACATGGGATTCAGCTCCTTTAGCCACTAGGCAATGAGGCTGGTCCCAGAATAATTTTTGACTTACAAGAAAATTGAAAAGATATTTCAGAGAGTTCTCATGTGTACTTTCCACGGGCTGTCCCTAAGGTTAACATTTTACATAACCATGGTATATTTGTCAAAACTAAATCAACAGTAATACATTACTATTCATTAAAACTACAGACCCAGGGCAGTTGGTGGTATGGAACTTAAGGCAGCTGGATTCCATATGACTGTGTGATTCAAGTCCAGACCCAATGACTTCAAAAACATGACTGGTGCATGTGCGTTTGTGCCCAAAATCCTGAAAGCAGGGAGTTGGAAAAGGAACTATAGTGTGACCATCCCCTACAGAAGATGCTTGCACTCTCTCTCTGTCTCTCCAGCAAGTGAATATGTCCTCTGGCAAATTAAAAAACAAATAGATAAAAAAAATGATAGACCCAATGCCAATTTCACTACTTTTCCCACTAACATTTCTTTTAAGTCCCAGGATCCAGTCTAGGGTTCAGCCTTGAATTTACTCATCATGTCTCCATAGTCTTCTCTGATCTACAACAGCTTCTCAGTTTTCTGTTTTCATGACCTTGAAAGTTTTGAAGAGTAGTGAGTGGTTAGGTGTATGGTACAATGTTGACTGTTTTCTTACTGTTAAACTGAAGTTATGGTCTCCCAGTACCTTGGAATAAACCGTATATGGAGAGAGGGCCTTTAAAGCGATCATTAAAGTAAAATGAGATCATCAGAGTGGGCCCTGATATGACTGGTGTCCTTATAAGAGGTGGAGAGTAGAAGGCAGACACGCACGGAGGAAAGGCTCTGTGAAGACCCAGGGAGAAGCTGGCCATCTACAAGCCAAGGAGGGAGGCCTTGTAAAGGCCAACCCTGCCAAACTCCTACCAACACACTGACCTTGAACATCTCACCTCCAGGATCATGAGGCAATATATTTGTTTTGCTTAAGCCACCCAGTCTCCAGCCCTAGAAAACAAGCACACTAGTCATTTGGGTCTCTGTGGGAATCCTGCTCTCATCAGAACACAGCAAAATCCTCAGGCTTCCCAGAGCGTGGACGCAGAGAAGGAGAGTAATAAACGCAGCACCATGGTCCAGCCTCCGCCTGGTAGGGAACAGGATTACAGAGTAGCAAACACTGTTTGACCTTCAGGGACTGAACAGCTTTCTCTGTTTTCAAGTATTTATTTATGTGTGTCTTTATTAGGGCTATCTTTGGATTTTCCTTTCTAAACTCCTCCAGTATTTCTATTGAAATAACTTACATTAGTGTTCTATATGAATCAGATTATTCAAAGTGGTGTTTTTAAAATGATTTAATTTTATTTGTTATCAGTATTCTTATTTTTAATTTGACCAGAAAGAGAGAAAGAGAAAGGGAAAGTGAGAAAGCAAGCCACCAGGTCTGAGTTTAAACAGCAGTCAGCCATGTAGGAGTCCAGCACTTCAACCACCATACCACCTGCCGACCCTAAAGGAGGTGTTTTGATCAGGTGTTTAGCTGTAGGAATATACATCATTTCACTTCTGATTATAATTTAAAGGTACAATCAAATAAAATCTCTTTTTGGAATAAAAAGTAGTCAAATGGGTTTGAAATGTCCCCTGAAGCTTGTATTTAAGACCTCGATCAGAACTCACAAATGTGTTCTTTTGTCTTGATTTTGTTTTTTTAGGTTTTTGCCATAGGGTGCATGTACTTGCTGGAAAGAGACAGAGAAAGAGAGACAGAGGAAAAGTAAGAAATCCCTCCCCATCCTTCCAGTAAGAATGGCCATGCCAAAATCCCTTCTCCTCCATTCTCCTCCTGGGATTTTGCACACCTGTGCAGCGTGAATTTCAAGTCACTAGGCCCAGGACACAAACCACAGTTGGCCATGTGGAAATCCAGCCCTTAACTACCATGGCACCTGCTAGCCCTGCCAATTGTTTTGCAGACAGATCTATGCTCTGTCAAAGCCAATGCTGGCCATGACAAAAATCACTTGAAGTCATTAAGTCAGAAGCTCTCTTTGTTCTGGGACTTTCCAAAATTATTGTTATTGGGAGCAAAGGCAACGTAATTTCCTGTTTTTCCTTATGTGAACCTCACCAAGAGAAACAGGCTCAGCAGATGTCTTTCTCCTATCTGTTCCCAGGCAGAAACAGTCGTGCTGGGAAGAATTTTTAAATGGGCATTAAAGGTTTCTAGTACTATGATGGTGTCACACATTCTATTCAGCAGCCAAACGAGTATGCTTGGCCTTTATTTGCTGAATGTCACTATCTTAAGGCTTATTGGGCATCATCAAAGTGAAAGATAGAAAGACAACATGGAATCTCGAACTTCGTCAACCATTGTGCAGAGACCTCTTCCTAAAGTGCATGTTGGAATCATCAACTCAACAATACACAGAAAATTGTTCATCTTTAATGGAACTCATGATGAACCTAAACAATGCATTGTTGAAAGTCATGAGACACCACTCCCATGGGGAACTACATTATCCAAGAAGATTTCCAATGGATCTACATCCACCAGCCCACACTGACTAGTGCCAGAAGGTCTTGGAAAGTACCCAGAGACAAACTCCTGGATAGAAACTGACCCCAATTTGCTATGGATTATAACTATGATGGTTCATTACCCAGTCATTTGCATTTTACTTAGTAAAAGACTTGGACTGAAAATGGGTCATTTTGGGGGCAGGTGTCATTGGCAGCTACATAAACCACTCAGTGACTCTGGAAGTATTCAAGAGGTTTCCCAAAATAGTATCTTTGGACACTACAAAACTACGTGGAATCGCTGAACTGGAATATTTGCTAAACTCCCTACTGAGGTTTCAATTCCATTTCCTTTAAGAGGTGTCAAGGGGCCATCACTGATATCTTGGAGGTGATGGAATTGATGTAGATGTTCCTATCAATTTTGAGGGCTGATTCTTTTTTACTTTCAGAAAATTACAATGAGTTGTTCTTCCCTTTGTTTAATGCCTTTTGTCCTGCGTTCATCAACTCTAAACCAATTCCTTATATGGAAATTTTCAATACTGTGGCTCAGATCACTTTTGACACTATAATTTACTACTTTTGGGAAATTAAATCTTTAATTTACATATCAGCAGCATCCTTGCCTAATCTAGCTTGGCACCCAATTTTTTTTTAATTGCCAGAGGGTGCATGTACTCAACACAGACAAAGAAAGAGAAAAGGAGGAAACATCCCTGTGAGGCATGTCACACTACAATTTTTCCACTCCATTTCTTTATTTTGTTGAGAATTTGGGCATGCACATGCATGCACCCAGCACGTTTTTCAAGTTGCTAGGGCCGAGTTTCAAAGCACAGTTGGCCATGTGGGATTTGGTTCCCTTTATCCCTAGGCTACAGGGCCAGCCTTGCACCCAATTTCTGGACATTTTATTGCTGAATATGTTCTCATAGGGACATGAAACTTCTTCATATTATGGGCCTCCAAACTTGTTTACCTTCAATATGGGTTTTCATAATGAATATCATAACTTTTCCAACATTTCTGCAAAAAGCCTTCTCCTTGTTAGGAAAATAGAAGCCGAATACTGTGACAACTTCCACCTTGGGAAAAAGTACCGAGTGATTTTGTGATGGAGGATACAATAAAGGCCTCCTCAAGAATGAAGAGACATCCAAAAGGAGAGGTGGTACTAGAGTAAATGTCATTCCAGCTAAGGGAATTCCTCTCTGAAACTTTAAAACAGCTGACAAAGTAGAATTTTTACAGTATTACGCTAAGAGCAGTGATATTTAAAAACTATCCTGGTACAATTTCAAAGCAGGATCCGAGCTAATCCGGATTGAAACTGTGAGCCTATCTCTGTAATGTTCAGCTTTACTCACCAGAAATTTTTTCATTGTATTATCATTACTGAGGATTTTTCACCCACATCAGTCATTCCGTAAGAATGCATAAGGCAACAAAGCATTTAAAATACTACTTCTATAATAGTACATTATTTTTACCATAAAGTTGACTTTATTGGGGCAGCCCCATAGCATAGTGGGTAAGCACTGTGCATAGGGGCCAGATCGCAAATGGCCTACCTTGACTTGAATCTCAACCCTGGTGGCGTGAAAAGCATACCAAGTGCATGTGCGTGTGTGTCCTAAATCCCAGAAGGATGGAGAGATGGAGAAGGATCTACAACTTGACCATTCCCCTTCAGGGGTGCTTTCTTTGCCCTCCTCACCTCCAGGCAAGCCCATGGACCCTCTGGCAATTAAGAAAGTTTTACTTTTTTACTTTGGGGACCAGCAGCCACTGGGCTCCCATGTAGTCGACCGTGGTTTGAGTCCTGGACCCGGTGGCTTAAACTCACGCCGGATGCATGTGTGTGCATGCCCAAGATCCCAAGAGGAAAATGGAGAAGGGATTGTGGCATGGCCATCCCCCCTAGGGGGAGTGATTTCTTGATTTCTGTTTCTCTATCTCTCTCTTTCTGGGGAGCACATACCCTATAGAAAACAACAACAACAACAAAAAAAACGCTCCCAAAACAAAACAAAAGTTTTACTTTGTTAAAATAGCTAATCAGCTGAACTTTTCTTTTCTTTTTTTTTTTTTTTTTTGGGGGGA
>NW_006159863.1:845147-847905 GCF_000334495.1 Tupaia belangeri chinensis | reverse complement strand
CCAGGGGGGATGGTCACGCTGCAATCCCTTCTCCTCCATTCTCCTCTCGGGATCTTGGGCACGCACGCACACGCGCCCGGCATGAGTTTTAAGCCACCGGGTCCGGGACACGAACCGCGGTCGACTACGTGGGAGTCCAGCGACATAGCCATTACGCTAACTGCTGGTTCCCAATCAGCTGAACTTTTCTGATGTTGCTACAAGGTGTGTGTGTGCCCCATAGAGAGAAAGAGGAAAAGTAAGAAAGCACCCTCCAGGAGGACAGCCACACCACAACCCCTTCTCCTCCACTTTCCTGTTAGGATTTTGGGCACACACACAAACATGGTGCCAAGTGTGTTTTATAAGCCGGATCTGAGATTTGAACTGCACAGTTGACTATGCAGAATCCAGGAGCCTTAACCACCACACCACTGGCTGGTCCAAGCTGAGCTATTAATCACAGTGAAAAATATTTATCACATTTAATGTCTTTACATTTTAAAATACAGTAACCTGGGTGTTGAGCTTACTTTAAAATTTCACACATGTCATAATGGTTACATCACTGGACTCCCACATAGTCAACCATGGTTCAAGTCCCGGACCTGGCATGTGTGCATGCATGCCCAAAATCCTGAGAGGAGAACAGAGGAGAAGGTATAGTGGCATGGTCATCCCATCTGGGGGGTGATTTCTCACTTTCTGTCTCTCTGTTTCTCTCTATCTCTCTGGCAAGTACACATGTCCAATAGCAAAAACCTCTCTACAAAGAAAAAGAAAGAAAGAAAGAAAGAAAGAAAGAAAGAAAGAAAGAAAGAAAGAAAGAGGAAAAAAGAAATTCACACACACACAAAACCCAAGTTACAAAAGTATAAGAGACTGATAAGGGCATCTTTTACACTGCAAACTAAATTACTCATCTTTAATTTTTACTGTTGTTTATAGGAACTGCATTAGACACTGCTCAATCCTTAAAGCCTTACTCACAAAGTATTTAGTGAATTTTTAAAATGTATATTCTCAGGGGCCAGCAGGTATTATGATGATTAAGTTACTAGACTCCCACCCAGATAACTGCGGTTCAAGTGCTTTTTCACTTTCCCTTTCTTTCTGTCTCTCTCTGATAAAATAGGTAATAATAATAATAATTAGTAAGTAAAATTAAGCAATTCTTAAAACATAAAAATATATTCTTAAAAGCTAAATTGTTATTCATAATTATTTCTTTGAAATAAATATATATAACCATGCCTTTTCTGATGACTATATATATTTTTTCCCTTATCATAAGGGAAATACAAATTTATGTTTTTCTGTGCAAAAATACATCAAATTATCTGACAACTCAATATATATTCAACTAAGATGCCAAGAAATATTTTATGTCTACGTTAAGAGGTTGTATAATATATGCGAATTTTCCACTTGCAGTAACAACAAAAAATTTTGCTTTTGAGAAAATATAATTTTTATATTCCATTTGTTCTTTCTATGATGGTGATGACTGGCTTTGGCCTTAGCTTCTGCTAAATGTTGAATTTTAACACTTGGCCACAACCACATTCAATATTTGGCATACCTCAGTGATATCCACTGAATCAAAATATCCGTTCTCCTACAATGTATATGTGAAGCAGCTAAGACTTGCATTTTTAAATCAACTTGACACTCCTGAGCAAGTAGAAACATTAGCGCCACTGAAAGGTGTCTAAATGCCCAGGGTTCTCGCCTCCAGTTTTCCCAAGGTGCCTGCAGAGAGCAGGATTCATGAGGGCCCATGAGAAGTCAGGCCGGTGTCTCTCCCCCACTGAACCAGCGCACAGTACCAGTGATGCTGCAGAGATTGATGTTTGGTGTCAGAAATCCAGACACACAAGCAAAACCAAACCTGTGAACATTAAAGCAAACAGAAATGGATCTTGGACATCCAGGGGAGAAACCAGCTGGGGTACAATGAACTCTCCTTAGGCCACTTTCCAAGTTTCTGAAATTGGCCATTTTGCTTCTCAGAAGACTTGTGTGTATCGTTGGGCAATTTCCCTCACAAAATAAAAGCAGGAGTACACAGGGCTCAGACACCAACAAAACCTCCTGTGTCTCTTCCGGAGTTAAAACAATAAAACTTGATCAAGGTGAAAGAAATTGTCTGAATCACGACTTTGGCAGAATGAAAGGGCTGTCATTAAGCAATGTTTGTTTTCGCTTTTCCTGTCTTTACTTCAACCTCTGACCCTTTGCCAGAAAATCCCAGGCTGACATTACCCCAAAGGAAAAAGGTTGTAGAGAAACACAGGGGAAAAATTTTCTGCCTTGTGGTTTTAAAAACCCAGTTGAATTCTATTTCCGTACAGACTGATCCTTTGTGATGACACGATCAGAAGTGGACAAAATACAATTGACCCCTGAACAATATGGGGTTAGAATCACAGAGTCCCCCATTAAAGTAAAAAACAAACAAACAAACAAACAAAACACAGATAGCTGCTTTTCTTTTTTTAATCACACAGCAGACGATGTAATGGTTACATTACTGGACTCCCATGTAGTTAACTACAGTTCAAGTCCCGGACCTGGTGGCTTAAATTCACACTGGGTGCATGTGCATGCATGCCCAAGATCCTGAGGGGAGAATGGAGAAGGGACTGCAGTGTGGCCATATCCCTTAGGGGTGATTTCTCATGTTCTATCTCTCTGTTTCTCTCTGTCTCTCTGGCAAATGTCTGCACCCTATAGCAAAAATCTCCCTTAAATAAAAATATCACACAGCACAGAAAGC
>NW_006159863.1:843768-845116 GCF_000334495.1 Tupaia belangeri chinensis | reverse complement strand
TCTTTCCCTGCTGCTCTGAAGGCGATGCAAGCTCAGAGGAACCTCTCTTCAATACGCTTTCATCTTGGCTTCTGTTTACTTTCTCTTAGCTCTTTTTAGTTCAACCTGATGCTCCTTCTCTGCCTCTGTCCTTCCCTCCTCTCTGCCTGAGGTTTTAGATAACCTCAACTACGTAGCTCCCTAGGCCTTGTTGAGGAAGTTATTAAAAATAATTTTAAAATTAGAGGACTGGCACTGGATACTCCCACATGGCCAACCATGGCTTGAGTCCTGGAACCATGGTGACTTGCTTTCACACTTTCCCCTCTCTCTCTCTGGTCAAATTAAAATAAATGAATGAATGAATAAATGAAATTGAATAAAGTTATTTTTAAAAAAATAATAATTTAAAAAGTAAATTTTTTTTCAAGATAATCATAAGGAAGAAAAAAACAGATGTACAGTATTTTTTTTAATCTTTGTGTAAGTGGACCCACATAGGTCAAGCCCATGTTGTTCAAGGGTCAACTGTACTTGGAAAATGGTTTTTAAGACACAGTAAAGAACTGCGGTTCCTGGAAAACAAAGATGAGCCTTTGACTGCTCTAGGCCAGGCATGGATGGCATTTCCCAGAGTGAATGGCACAGCTGGAAGCAGGCAAAACTGAGTTGACTCCCTAAATTGGGGAGATATCCTAGAGTCTAGAGGGACAAAGGAAGCTATAGTGCAAAGGACAGAGTAATAACCAAAGGGAGAACTCTGCAGAAGATCCTCCTCAGGTATTCTGCACACCAATCAAGACACACTCATGAAGAAAGACCTGCATGAAAGGATCTGAGGAAACAGCCCAGTGATCACACTGGACCGGGAATAGCCACTGGGATCAATAGCGGACTAGACACTGAAGCTTGACAGTGATACCTTCAGATGATGGCGCGCTCCCCTTGCAGTACCTATTTTGAAATGTGTGTGATGCTGTGTACCCCCAAAAAGGAATTCATGGGCTGGGAACAAACTAGTGGCCCCACCTGCCATTATTCTCAGGGCCCCTTATGGGAAATGTATGCTTCATGTCTTCCCAACTCTTGGCTCTGCAACTCATGATTTCTAAAAGGAGAACACTCCTCCAGGGGATACCACAGATTGCCACTGAAGTCTAAGCTGTGACTGCCACCTAGGTACTAAGGTAGCTTGGGCCAATGGCCCACCAGGCAAGAAGGAGAGATACTACCCTGACAGGGCAATGGACACTGCTCATCAGAAGGAGGTAGGGCTGTTGCAACAAAATGGGGGCCAGAGGATCTTCTTTGATGTCTCTCAGCACTTTCTGTTCCCATTTTGACAAAATGGACGAGCATGCACAGCAGG
>NW_006159863.1:840153-843282 GCF_000334495.1 Tupaia belangeri chinensis | reverse complement strand
TTTAGAAAATTCTGGGAGGGGTGTGAGGGTTCTTTTTTTTTTTTTTTTTTCTGGAGAGTTTTTTTTTTTTTCCCTATAGGGCGCATGCGCTCACCAGAAAGACAGAGACAGAGAGACAAAAAGCAAAAAATCATACACACACACACACACACACACACATATATATATATATATATATATATATATATATATATATATATATATATATATATATATATATATATATATATATATATATATATATATACACACATATACCATGCCTTTTCTGATGACTATATATATTTTTTCCCTTATCATAAGGGAAATACAAATTTATGTTTTTCTGTGCAAAAATACATCAAATTATCTGACAACTCAATATATATTCAACTAAGATGCCAAGAAATATTTTATGTCTACGTTAAGAGGTTGTATAATATATGCGAATTTTCCACTTGCAGTAACAACAAAAAATTTTGCTTTTGAGAAAATATAATTTTTATATTCCATTTGTTCTTTCTATGATGGTGATGACTGGCTTTGGCCTTAGCTTCTGCTAAATGTTGAATTTTAACACTTGGCCACAACCACATTCAATATTTGGCATACCTCAGTGATATCCACTGAATCAAAATATCCGTTCTCCTACAATGTATATGTGAAGCAGCTAAGACTTGCATTTTTAAATCAACTTGACACTCCTGAGCAAGTAGAAACATTAGCGCCACTGAAAGGTGTCTAAATGCCCAGGGTTCTCGCCTCCAGTTTTCCCAAGGTGCCTGCAGAGAGCAGGATTCATGAGGGCCCATGAGAAGTCAGGCCGGTGTCTCTCCCCCACTGAACCAGCGCACAGTACCAGTGATGCTGCAGAGATTGATGTTTGGTGTCAGAAATCCAGACACACAAGCAAAACCAAACCTGTGAACATTAAAGCAAACAGAAATGGATCTTGGACATCCAGGGGAGAAACCAGCTGGGGTACAATGAACTCTCCTTAGGCCACTTTCCAAGTTTCTGAAATTGGCCATTTTGCTTCTCAGAAGACTTGTGTGTATCGTTGGGCAATTTCCCTCACAAAATAAAAGCAGGAGTACACAGGGCTCAGACACCAACAAAACCTCCTGTGTCTCTTCCGGAGTTAAAACAATAAAACTTGATCAAGGTGAAAGAAATTGTCTGAATCACGACTTTGGCAGAATGAAAGGGCTGTCATTAAGCAATGTTTGTTTTCGCTTTTCCTGTCTTTACTTCAACCTCTGACCCTTTGCCAGAAAATCCCAGGCTGACATTACCCCAAAGGAAAAAGGTTGTAGAGAAACACAGGGGAAAAATTTTCTGCCTTGTGGTTTTAAAAACCCAGTTGAATTCTATTTCCGTACAGACTGATCCTTTGTGATGACACGATCAGAAGTGGACAAAATACAATTGACCCCTGAACAATATGGGGTTAGAATCACAGAGTCCCCCATTAAAGTAAAAAACAAACAAACAAACAAACAAAACACAGATAGCTGCTTTTCTTTTTTTAATCACACAGCAGACGATGTAATGGTTACATTACTGGACTCCCATGTAGTTAACTACAGTTCAAGTCCCGGACCTGGTGGCTTAAATTCACACTGGGTGCATGTGCATGCATGCCCAAGATCCTGAGGGGAGAATGGAGAAGGGACTGCAGTGTGGCCATATCCCTTAGGGGTGATTTCTCATGTTCTATCTCTCTGTTTCTCTCTGTCTCTCTGGCAAATGTCTGCACCCTATAGCAAAAATCTCCCTTAAATAAAAATATCACACAGCACAGAAAGCTTTACTCAGTTGAGGTACACATAGAGGAGAAGGGGGATGGCAGACAGGTACAGAAAGGTAGATTGAGTTGGATACAACCACTTCTGTCTACTCAGAAGTTTTTTCTAGGGTCCCAGGCCTGCTTTCTTGGGTTACCCTAGAATGAAGTTGCAGCTTCAGCAATTGGTGCTAGAAGGCCTATTAGAAATGTAGAACAAGGACCAGCAGGTGGCATGGTGGTTTGGGCACTGGATACTCCCACATGGCCAACCATGGCTTGAGTCCTGGAACCATGGTGACTTGCTTTCACACTTTCCCCTCTCTCTCTCTGGTCAAATTAAAATAAATGAATGAATGAATAAATGAAATTGAATAAAGTTATTTTTAAAAAAATAATAATTTAAAAAGTAAATTTTTTTTCAAGATAATCATAAGGAAGAAAAAAACAGATGTACAGTATTTTTTTTAATCTTTGTGTAAGTGGACCCACATAGGTCAAGCCCATGTTGTTCAAGGGTCAACTGTACTTGGAAAATGGTTTTTAAGACACAGTAAAGAACTGCGGTTCCTGGAAAACAAAGATGAGCCTTTGACTGCTCTAGGCCAGGCATGGATGGCATTTCCCAGAGTGAATGGCACAGCTGGAAGCAGGCAAAACTGAGTTGACTCCCTAAATTGGGGAGATATCCTAGAGTCTAGAGGGACAAAGGAAGCTATAGTTCAAAGGACAGAGTAATAACCAAAGGGAGAACTCTGCAGAAGATCCTCCTCAGGTATTCTGCACACCAATCAAGACACACTCATGAAGAAAGACCTGCATGAAAGGATCTGAGGAAACAGCCCAGTGATCACACTGGACCGGGAATAGCCACTGGGATCAATAGCGGACTAGACACTGAAGCTTGACAGTGATACCTTCAGATGATGGCGCGCTCCCCTTGCAGTACCTATTTTGAAATGTGTGTGATGCTGTGTACCCCCAAAAAGGAATTCATGGGCTGGGAACAAACTAGTGGCCCCACCTGCCATTATTCTCAGGGCCCCTTATGGGAAATGTATGCTTCATGTCTTCCCAACTCTTGGCTCTGCAACTCATGATTTCTAAAAGGAGAACACTCCTCCAGGGGATACCACAGATTGCCACTGAAGTCTAAGCTGTGACTGCCACCTAGGTACTAAGGTAGCTTGGGCCAATGGCCCACCAGGCAAGAAGGAGAGATACTACCCTGACAGGGCAATGGACACTGCTCATCAGAAGGAGGTAGGGCTGTTGCAACAAAATGGGGGCCAGAGGATCTTCTTTGATGTCTCTCAGCACTTTCTGTTCCCATTTTGACAAAATGGACGAGCATGCACAGCAGG
>NW_006159863.1:837637-839718 GCF_000334495.1 Tupaia belangeri chinensis | reverse complement strand
CCACCTGAGAGAGACTAGGTGACCAGGTCCAGATCCCCTCAGGGCTGAGTCTATGTTACACTGTTGGGTCAGCCCCGGAGCCAATCAAGGCACTAGCTGAGGTTGAGGGGATCCAGAATGGAGAATACAGAACAGAGAGGATAAGAATCAGTGTGCCCAGAGACCAGCTGCACATGAGGGTGTTATAGCTCATCCCAGATTTTCCTTCTTCTAAATTTCCCCCAGGAAGAAACATTCATTAGCATCCTGGAATAACGGTTCCAAGAACAAGATGAAGAGGCAGAGCCAAGCAGCATGACGGTGGATTATAGTAGACACTGGGACGCACGCGCACAGACACACACACACACACACACACACACACACACACACACAGATCGACAGCCACTGAGGGCTACTATCCTTCATCCGTCAGCCCCAGAAGGGATTCCTCAGTTGCAGAGAGCTGCCTTGTCTTCCCAATATCACATCTCTTCTCAGGGAAGACAACATCTACTGCCTGACCACCGCGGGAGGCTAGCGCATGACCATTTCAATCTAACTTGGGAAAGGTTAAAGGGCTATTCCCACTTCGGAGCTCCTCATGGGGTGGGCAAGGTGGTCACTGGGCCTGCATCATAGTCTGACATCTTTCTGCTCCCATAGCTATGGATCATATAGTATTACTCAGTCAACATCCTACATCTCAGAATCTGCCTCCCAGAAATCCAATCTGCAACACCAAGATCACCAGCCACTAGGTAGAGGAACTGGTTTTTGGTGCAAGGAGTGTGGGTTCAAAGGCTCCCTCATAACCATTGCAGTATCCACTCCCCTCAGGCCAGGGAAGTTACTGATAGAATCCACCCCAAGGAGAAGGATAATGAAGAGTTTGAGACTTAAGTGATGTGACTGAGTTTTTTTATTTTCATTTAATTTCATTTTCATTTTTTTCTTTTCATTTTCAAGAAAATGAAATTTGAGATAGAAATTATAAGGGAATAATTCTCTTCTGTATACCTGAATCTTAGAAGTCATACCCATTACAAAGTATTTAGGACCAGTGAAATTTCATAACTATATTTAAAGAACTAATCAGTTTTATAGCACATATATAATCACATAGCCATTTCTATATTTTCCCAGGAACTATCTAGAATTCCAGTCTATAAAAATTTTTCTGTGTCCAAACATCAAGACATGGCATTAAAGAATAAATATCTACAAGTCATTCAATTAGAAGTCTTTACTTTTTATTTTTTAAGTTTATTTTCCCGTATGGTACATTAATTCACCAAAGAGAGAGAGAAAGATAGTGAGAGGGAAAGTGAGAAATAATCCCCCAGCGGGGGACAGCCATGCCACAAAACCCTTCCCCTCCATTCTCCTCCTGGGATTTTGGGTATGCGCACACACACACCAGGCATGAGTTTCAAGCTGCCACAGTCCAGGACTCAAAACATAATCAGCCATGTAGGAGTCCAACACCTTAACCACAATGACCCCTGCTGGCCCCTAGAAATCATTCTTATTCCTCTGTGGGGCAAAAGATAGAGTCTTCGCCTGCTCCCCACCCACCAAGAAAATATCTACATCAAATATCTGGAACCTGTGAATCTGATCTTATTTGAAAAAAATATTTAGTTTAGCAGATGCGATTAAGTTAAGGATATTGAGAGGATTATTCAGGTGGGCTCTATATCCAATGACATGGAGAGAGGCAAGGATTGCTTTGAGTGAGACAGAAGAGGAAACGATATAGACACATGAGGAGAAGCGATGGCAGGGCAAAGACAGATTGGAGTTTTGTAGCCCCAAGCCCAAGACTGCGAAAACAACTACCAGAAGCTAGACCAGGCAGAGGATGGAATAGATTCTCCCCAAGTTCCTCAAAGGGATTGCAGCCCTGCTGGATCCCAGACTTCTGACCTCCAGAACTGTGAGATAATACGCTTCTGTTGTTTTAAGCTGCCAAGTTTGCAGTAATTTGTTACAGCAGCCACAGGACACTAATACATTCTCCCCACCTACTGCATCAGAATCCACCCATGGCTGTTTATGAAGTATTTCATACAGCTCTCCATTCTTCAGCTGGCCAAAGA
>NW_006159863.1:799154-837606 GCF_000334495.1 Tupaia belangeri chinensis | reverse complement strand
GCAGGAATAGCAGGACTTCCCTGTATATAAGCACTATGGGTACAATTACTGCATAAACGTTGCCCACAGCTTAGACACAAGAATATCGATCTGCCTGTGGATGTGAAATATAGCTCTTCTCTTGAGAGTGTGCAGGGAGGGGTAGGCGAGGGGATGAGTGTTTAGACTTTTACATCTTGAGCCTATTCAACCAGAGCTATGGTCAAGGTCAAACAACTTAAAAGCCCGTAGACAGTCAGTCTTAGATGCAAAGAATTGATCTTACTGGCATTCTGATAATAAAATAAAGAGTAAACCATTTGTTACCCTATGACAGGCAGCTGATTAGCACCAAGCTGGGAACCAGACTTCCTCTGTGATCCTGTTTTCCACTGTATTAGAGTTGATTCACCGGCGAGCATGTCTGAATGAGGAAGGCGACACTGAGAAGGGAAGTCAAGGAGCGGTATTGTTCTTTCCCCTACAGTAACAGGAGAGTCATCTCACAATGCAGCATTCTGACAGTCACATTGTGTGGAGGGCCTATTGTTCTCTCCCCTCTGGGATCTTACGGAAAGACTCAGCCTTATCTGTGGAGGCTCAGAAACCTCTAAGGGGCTATTTAGGAGCCCCAAATCTCAGCATCCTCTCTTTGGGGAGTTTGGGGACAGGTGAAGGTGGGAGTAAAGAAATGAATAAAAAATGAGTTTTTCTAAAGCCTTCAAGAAGTCTCCCAAGTGATGGAAAAGTATTTAATGCAAAGGTTTAAAAGTGAATAGGCAGAAATGAATAAATTATATGTCATTTAACCCTTCAAACAACCCTAAGTCAGGTGTTATTGTCCTCGTTTTACAGATAAGGCAAATGAGGTTCTAAGAGGTTAAGGGACTTGAAGCCAGAATTAGAACCCACACCTGTCTGACTCCTAAGGCCCTGCCCCTGAAACTCCCCATAGTTCCTTAAAGTCCAATACACACGTAAGTAGAAAGGGGTAGGTTCAGCTGGTGGCATGGTGGTTAAGGCAGCTTCATTCCACAGGGTCATCTGTGGTTCGAGTCCTGGACTCAGCAGCTTGAGAAACATGCATCCCCAGCATTCTGAAAGGAGAAATGAAGGAGAAGGGCTTGTGGTATAACCATTCCCCAAGAGGGGTGCTTTTTCAGTTTCTCTCTCTCTTGCCTCAGTGAGCACACACACCCTCTGGCAAAATTTAAGAAAAAAGAAAGGAAAGAAAGAAGGAAGGAAAGAAGGAAGGGATGGATGTGTGGGCCTCTTGGGAGGGAAAGCCATCAACCCTATCTATCCCACAGCATGTGAGATGGGAGGTCATTCATAATGTATTCATACAGTATATTGGGTTCTCTCTATCTTCGACCAGTAAATACCTTGGGCACAGAACATGAAAGGGCACAGTTGTCTCTACCTTCAAGGAATTGCGGTCTAGAGAGAGAAATACAAGCCAAACAAAGAAGCCAGCAAAGAGGGTGGTGTGAGCAACAGAACGCAGGTGCAGTCCACACCGAAGCTCAGAAGGCTTCTACGTGGAGGTGGCATTTTACCAAATGGAAGAAATGTGATCGTGTAAGCAAACAAATTTTATGCTAAAGGTCAGATACATGGGCCTGGCCTAGATTGGCTGAGGCCACATGGAAGGCCTAGGTTCAATCCAAGGCCCACTCCAAAGAGCTGGGTACAATGGCACATGCCTGCAATTGCAGCTCCTCAGGAGGATGAGGCAGGAAGATTGTCCAGAGTGTGGTGGGATGGTGGTTAAGGTAGTTGGGTTCCACATGATCAACACTGCAGTTCGAGTCCTAGACACAGAGACTTGAGAAGCATGCCAGGCCTGAGTATGTGCCCAAAATCCTGAAAGAAGGGAGAAATGAAGAAGGGATTGTGCAGTGACCATCCTCCATGGGGGCTTCTTTCGCACTCCCAACCCCTCTGGCACAAAAAAAAAAAAAGTTAAAAAGACAAAGGTCTTGTCTAAAAAACAAAATGAACTCCCCTGCCCCCCCTACACACACACACAACGTTAGAGAGGCAAGACGAGATACGACGATGCTTTGATACTGTACAACATGTAAAGAATTGTTTGGAGAGAAGTCCATTAGAGAAATAAATATCAGGAGCCAGCAGATGGCATGGTGGTTAAAGCCTGGACTCCCACATGGCCGATTGTGGTTCAAGCCCCAGACCTGGTGACTTGCTTTCTCCCTTTCCCTTTCCCCTTCCCTTTCTCTCTCTCTCTCTCCCTCTCTCTCATTAAAAAAAAATAATGATGATAAATAAAATTAAATAAATATTTCTAAATAATGATAAAACCAATTGGACAGACCCCAACTTTTGTACTATTTAGGAACCCACCACATTTGTCCAGAATACAATTAGCTTAACTCAGCCCCTCAGATCATTATGGATCTAAAATCAAAAAAGATTCTTTAGAATCCCTAATGCTATTACACATAAGTTTTTATTAACATTTTATGTAATGCTTTCAGTTATTGAAACTATCACAGAGAAATCAGCGTTAACAGTGAACTAAAGCTAGGGCATAGGTAAGTGTGGTTTATGGAGACGAGGTAGGAACACAGACTATTGTGTGATACAGTGTGCAGTGGGAACGTCGCCTTCTGCAATGGTGATGTAGACATACATTCCCCATGCCTTCTGCTAAAGACAAGTAGAACACCAGACACTGCATGTTCGACAGACAGAAGACGACTTTAAAAGGTGGAGGAAAGAAGACCAGCTGTGTAGAGACTGTGGTCTGAAGAACCTGGTGGTGAGCGCCTTGGGTTTTCTTTTTGCTTTACGTACTGTGTACTTGGGACTCAAAAGTTGCTGACTCAGAAGCACAAATAGGTACAGACAGAAAAAACTTCTGCAGAAACCTGCTGCTCTAGCCACGGGACCAGGAAAGGGCCAGCCGAGCAAGACAGAAACTGTTTAGACCAGTGTTCGCCAACCTTCTTGGCACCAGGGGCAGATTTTGTGGAAGACAATTTTTCTATGGATGTGGGAGGGAGATTTTGGGATGAGTCAAGCATGTTACCATTGATTGTGCACTTTATTTCTGTTATTATTACACTGAAGTCTATAATGAAGAAATTATACAACTCACCATGATGCAGGATCACTAGGAGCCCTGAGCTTGCTTTCTTATAACTAGATAGTCCCCTCTGGGGGTGATGGGAGACAGTGACACCCGAAGTGTGTTGCTAATGTCCAGTCTACCCTGCAATCTTGTTTTTATTGCTGTCACTGCAGAAAACCTTGCTTCACAAAGTTGGATGTTGAAAATGAAAGCAGGTTTTTCGGTGTTTTTGTGGCAATCTCAGGGTATCCCCTTTTAATCTAGAATGTATGGAGATTGGAAGTTGTCTCATACATAGTTTTAAGGCCACTGTCTCCTACAGTCTTCAGCAGTTGGTCCTCTTTTGGCACGGACAAAGTTAATTCACCGGGTTTATCCACAAATTAGTAGCAGATTCATTCCTTCCCGGTACGGGGGGATTTTTTTTGTCAGTAAGTAATACTCAAACTCTTTTGAAAGCTGAGATAAGTGACCACGCACTAACTGGGGGAAAAAAAAAAAGGCCCTGGGCTTAGTATCTTTCTAAATCTCTGCTTATTTTAGAAACATATCAAAAATCCTGATGTTCACTCATCAAACCCATAATCCCAGTTTGGTCTGACTACAGTCACTTTACCTGCTGACTTGAACACAGTTGTCACTTTCCCCCAAGGTGACAGATTGAGTTTGTTGAACACTTTGAATATATTACACAATTGAGCAAGTTTTGCAGACCATTCTGTGTCCCGACCTGCAGGACAGTCGAACAGGCTTCCTGAGGGAAGGAGTGAGAGACGGGATGAACGGCGCAGTGTTACAACACGGAGACGACACAGTGTCACAGCTATTCAGGGTTGTCCGTTTATTGTGGGCAGCACGGAGACAACACAGTGTCACAGCTCTTCAGGGTCGTCTGGCGATTGTGAGCCAGGGATCATGGTTATATACATGTTGGTGGGCGGTGATTGGTTAAATGAAGAACTGTGAAAGGTGGGTTTATGATTGGTTGCTTTCGTGGACCAATCATGAGGTGCCAGATATGCAAATCTGAGGGATTCTAAGCTCACCGATTTGCTATAGGAAGTGGCCAATCAGAGTAAGGTTTTGAAGGTGAGGTTTTGAAGGGGAGCCAATCATTGCCTTTGTCATTGTGTAATTGTTTGCTCTCTGAGAAACCAGCAATATTCACTGGTGCACAGCCTCCCACAATTCTGTGTCACTGCAATGCGCTAGTGGTGACTGTTTTTCTAAAGAAAATCTCTGGAGTGACACTCATAACTCAAAAGCTCTGGCCAATGACCCACCTGTAGAAAGTCAGCTCAGTTCTGTGTATAAGAAAAGACGTGTGCACTCCATGTCTACCTCCTTAGAGAGAGAACAGATGTGAGTCAAGGGCATACACTTTAATGTGAGTGATAATTTGAATCACATCCTGCAAAACACTGTTAAGTTCAAGTGACGTTTTCTGGCTAGACAGCATTTCTCTATGGATAACACCAGGCATAGACTCACATTTAGAAGCGACTTCTTTGACCTCAGTAATAAATCTAGAAAGCTATCTAGTCATGGCAGCTGCTCTATCCATGTATATACTAATACAAAATGGCCAATTCAGTTTTTTGATATGTAATCATTCAATGACTTGAATAGTTCTACAGCCATGGTATGGGTTGGCAATAAAATACACATAACATGCTCTCATGCAATCCTCTTGAAAATATGTACCACACCAAAATAAGCATTGTTACCTTGTGGTTAACATCGGTTGACTTGTCAACCTGGATTTCATACCACAGTGACTCTTCAGTCCTCCCTAACAGTATGGCTCAGTATCCTTTGCTATTTCACCAATTCATCTGGTTATGATGCTACCCAAAAGAGGAATGCAAGCCACCTTTTGAACTCCAGCCTCCCCTAAAAGTTCATGGCCTTAGCAGTAGGCAGGATCAACTCTTCACCAATGGTAAAGAACCTTTCAGCTTTCGCAATGCAGTTAGCCACTAGAAGTGATGCTCTCAGTGCAGACACATTTGAGGAACTGGTGGCCTTCAATAATTGCTTCTGTTCTTCATGTCCATGTTATTTTTCTTTTGAACAGTTCCAAAGGCTTGTCTTTTAATGCAGAGTGCTTGGTGTCCACATGACGAAGTAGTTTTGAAGTTTTCATGGCTTTGTTGGACAGCATTGCCATATATTATACAAAGATGGTTTGGAAAATGTGAAACACCTCTTGCACCTGTAATTTAAGTAGGACTCTCAGTATTTTTTCAGTGCAGCTTTCTTTTGGTTGGTAGTTTTAGAGTCTTCTGCTGTCTCATCATTGGGTCTTTCCTCCTTTTCAATAGGGTTAGCTTGTGGGCTTACCAAAACTGTGACTGAGACAAGTGTGTCTTGCATGAAAGAAGCACAGATGAAAGTGGTAAATAAAATAATGGGCAGGCCACACTTAGGCTACATTAAGTGCTGAATTCTGACTTAAAGCCTGCCACCAGACGCAGCTGTACAATTGAAATACATCCACTCATTTGCCACTATAAACCCTGCTACCAGGTGCAGCTTAATTGTCACTTGACACGCATTAATAGGGTTTTGATATGAGTTGGCAAGCAATTGATTTACGGACTATGTGTAGTCCAGCCTGTCTGCTAATGTTAATCAGTATTTGTCGCAACTCTCCAGTTCTAGCGTCACTGCCTCAGCTCCACCTCAAATCATCAATCATTGGGACCAGCAGATGGCTTAATGGTTATGTCACTGGACTCCCATGTAGTCAACCATGGTTCGAGTCCCAGTGACTTGAACTAATGCCAGGTATGTGTGCATGTGCCCAAGATCCCAAGAAGAGAAGGGATTGTGGTGTGGCCATCCCCCTTGGAGGGGGGGCTGTTTTTTTTGCTTTCTGTCACTCTGTCTCTTTGTGTCTCTCTAGTGAGCACATACATCCTATAGCAAAAATCTCTCTTAAAAAAATCATCACTCATTAAATTCTCAAAAGGGGTGTACAATTTTACATGCACAGTTCATAATGGGGTTTGCGCTTCTATGAGTATTTGCCACAGCTGATCTGACAGGAGACGGAGCTCAGGAGGTGGTGTGAGTGCTCGGGGGACAGCTGTAAATACAGATGAAACTTTTTTTGCTCACACACCGCTCACCTCCTGCTATTTGACTCAATTTCTAACAGGCCATGGACCAGTACCAGCCTGCGGCTAGAGATTTGGGGATCCCTGTTTTGGACAACTGCTCCAGCCAAACACCACAGAAAATAGATAGGTCCTCATAATCCATTCCAGTAAGGGTTGAGTGGGAAAGCCTTGATGTCCTACCTCACTAAGCTATAAAGAGCTCCCCCAACACACATACCCCCCACATACACAAACAGATGATGTCCGAGAAAGCTAAATACAAACTAGGACATAAACCCTTCCAGGTGATAACGATATTTATGATCACATCCCCACATCTATGTTGTCAGTAGAGACCACATTGGACATCTGGACTTCCACCCCCACCTGGCAAGACATCCTTTGCCCATACCTTTGGGGTGTTGCCAGAGGCTGGCTGGCAGAAAGGCAGGACTTTCACCACTATGCAGCAGTAACAAAGCCAGCCTCCCATCCCCAGATAAAAAGTGTCAGTGGTGACTACATGGGAAGCAGTAATAAGGTACTCAAATCTCTTCCAACCAATTTGGTACCAATGCTAACAATAACTTGTATCTACGTAGCAGTAACAAAGAGCCTCCTACCAAGGTGTGTAACAGAAGCTGAGAAAGAAAGCTAGATGTTTACCTCCACCTGGCAACAGTGACGCAGTATCCCCTCTTCTTTTGGAGTGATGGTTAAGGCAGGGATTCCACTTGATAGAGTTGGAGTCTTGGACACAGCAATTTAAAAAATGTGTAGTGTGTGTGTGTGTGTGTGTGTGTGTGTGTGTGTGCGCGCGCGCCCCCCCCAAATCCCTAAAGGTGAAACAAAGGAGAAAGGAATACAGCATGATGATCCCCTGTGGTGGAGGAGTGAATTCTTAGGGGAGTGACCACTCACCTCCTACCCCATCTCTTTAGCTCATGTGCCCTCCAACAAATTAAAAAACAAAGAAGAGGAAAAATCTCAAATCAATAATCTAAGTTCCCATTTCTGGGTTTTGTTTGTTTGTTTTGTTTTGTTTTGTTTTTTGCCTTTTTATTTTGTTTAGAGACATTTTTGCTATAGGGTACGTGTGCTCGCTAGACAGAGACAGAAAGAGAAAAACCACCCCATAGTAGGGATGGCCATACTGCAATCCCTTCTCCTTCATTCTCTTCAGGACTTTGGGCACACACACATGCGCCAGGCATGAGTTATTTTAAGTCACTAGGTCCAGGAATAGAACCATGGTACACTTCACGGGAGTCCGGCAATGTAACCATCTGCTACATTAGGGACCATCTCCTAGTCTCTAAGCTCCCATTTCAAGAACCTAGAAAATTAAGGGCAAAACAGGAAACAAAACATACTAAGCAGAAATAAAGAGCAGAAAGCAATGATATGAAAACAGAAAAAAATAAGACTTAAAGTTGGAATTTAAAAAATATATATATATATTGATGAAATTCAAGACTGAGAAAGATAGAAGACAGAAATCACTAGCATCAGAGATGACACGGTAGTTATCAGTGCGGATCCTACAACCATTAGAAGGAAAAGAAAATCCTATGAAGTGACCAGAAATTAGCATAATGGCTATGTCGCTGAACTCCCATGTAGCCGACAGCGGTTCAAATCCCGGACCCAGTGGCTTAAACTCACACCGGGAATGCGTGCATGCATGCCCAAGATCCCAAGAGGAAAATGGAGGAGAAGGGATTACGGTGTGGCCATCCTCCCCTGGGGGATGATTTCTTGCTTTCTGTCTCTCTGTCTTTCTGGCAAGTGCATGCTCGCCAAAAAAAAAAAAAAAAAAAAAAAAAACCCCCAAAAAAAAAAAAAAAACTTAAAACAAAAAAAAAAAAACTCTCCAAAAAAAAAGAAAATCCTATGAACAACTTTATGTCCATAAGTTTAGTGACTTACATGAGACAAACCCAATTCCTTAAAAAACAAAAACTACCACAACTCAAACAGTATTAAATACAACATCTGAAGAGATCTATAACTACTAAAGAAAATGAATTTGTAATTTAAAAAAATCCCACCCAATCTCCAGGCCCAAATGATTTCACTGGAAAGAACTCCCAGACATTTAAAGAAAACAATTATATACAATTTCTTCCAGGAAGCAGAAGAGAAGGGAAACATTTCCCGATTCACTCTCTCAAGCTATTATTATCCTGAAATCAAAACTGAACAAAAATAGTACGAAAGAAAAAAAAAACTGCAGATCAATATCCCACATGAATATAGATGCAAAAATCCTCAAAGAAATACTAGCAAATAGAATTCAAAAACATTTTAAAAGTTATACATTGTGGCCAAGGGGGATTTATTTTAGGACTGCAAGTTTGAGTCAATATTCAAAAAAAAATCAATCAATTTAATTTACCATATCAACAAACTGACAAAGAAAATCCCGTGGCTAACGGATGCAGAAAAATCACTTGACAAAACTCAATGCCTATCGGGACCAGCAGTTAGCATAATGGCTATGTCACTGGACTCCCATGTAGTCAACTGCAGTTTGAGTCCCAGACCCGGTGGCTTAAACTCACGCGGGGTGCTTGTGTGTGCGTGCCCAAGACCCCGAGAGGATCCCAGCCCTTCCTGAGAATACCAGCACATGCACACACACCCTTGGGACCAGCAGATGGCATAGTGGTTATATCACCGGAATCCCACATAGTCAATCATGGTTTGAGTCCCAGACCCGGTGGCTTAAACTTGCTTGCCCAAATCCTAAGAGAAGAATGAAGAAGAAGGGATTGTGGCATGGCCATTCCCCCTGAGGGATGATTTCTCACTTTCTGTCTCTCTGGCAAGCACACATGCCCTATAGCAAAAATCTCTCTCTTAAAAAAAAGGCAATAAATAAATAAAAGGAGAGTGCCCCCTACCTCACATTCTTTCTTTCTCATACACATGCATAGGAAATAAATACCTAAAACAAATATTAGGTCATTGGGAAAGTCATGTCATGTTTTTCTATGCAAAAATGTGTCATGACTTTCCCAATGACCCAATGCAAACCGATAGCCACCATACAATCCAACAACGTCTTAGCTGGGCATTTATCCCAAAGAAACGAAAGTTTATTTTCCCACCAAAACTTCTACACAAAAGTGTATAGAAGCTTTATTTGTAATAGCACAAAAATTCAAAGACATTTGAATGTCTTTCAACAGGATCCTGGTCAGTTAAACACTGTGGTATAGTCATACAATGGTACACGACTAATGTTAGTAAAAGAGAATGAACTATTGATAACTATTGATAGCAACCTGATGAATTGTCAAGGAATGATGCTTAGTAAAAAAGCTAAACTCAAAGGATTAGCTCCTGTATGATTTCATTTACATAATATTCTCAAAATGACTTTTTTTTTCGCAATAGGGTACATGCGCTCACCAGAAAGGAGAAAAAGGTGCAGAGAGAGGAATTGCGGAAAATCACCCACCTCCCAGGAGGGATGGCCATGCTATAATCTCTTCTTCATACCCCTCTTGAGATCTTCATACCCCTCTTTTTTTTTAAAGAATTATTTACTTTTATTTATTCATTCATTTATTTCAATTTGATCAGAGAGAGCACAGAGAGAGAGAGAGAGAGAGAGAGTGAGAGAGCAAGCCACCAGGTCCAGGATTTGAACTGTGGTTAGCCATGTGGGAGTTTTTCAGCATCTTAACCACCACACCCCCTGCTGGCCCCAAGATCTTCATACCCCTCTTGAGATCTTGGACACACACACACCTGGCTTGATTTTCAAGCCACTAGGTCCAGGACTTGAACCACAGTCAGCCATGTGGGAATCCAGCCACCTTAACCACTACACCATTAGCAGGCCCCCAAAATGACCAAATTATAGGAGCAGTAATAAGATTTGTGGGGCCAAGGTGACTATAAAAAGGGCTACATAAGGGTTCCTTGTACTGAAAGACATGTTCTGTACTTTGCATCAATGTCAATCAATATCGTGGTGAAGATATCGTACTATAGTTTTACAAAAGATGACTATTGGAGGAAACTGAGTGAGAGGAGCATGAGATCTCTCTGTACTATTTGGAACTGCATATGAATCTAGAATTATCTGAAAATAAAATGTAAAACGAAATTCAGTGGAAACACAGAATACAAGATCATATATACAATAATTGCAACTATGTGAATATATGGAGAATAGAAGGAATACATAAAACTGAAAACAGCTGAATTTGGAATAGAATTATAGAAAATTTAAGTTTCCTAAAATTTAAAATTCTTACCATTTTACTGTCTTTGATGATGTGTCTACGGTATTTAGGACAGTACTACGCTGACTGTTTCAGTATTTACCATCTTGTATAAATACCAGCTTTTACTGTTTATTACAAGAGTAGCAAAAACTATACCCAACTTAATCTATCAATGAGTCATAAAATTTCTAACCTTCAGTTTTTTTAAGAACAATAACATTTTTCTGGGGCCAGCAGTGTAATGGCTATGTCGCTGGACTCTCATGTCGTTGACTGTGGTTCGAGTCCCAGATCCTGTGGCTTAAACTCACACTGGGCACATGTGCGTGCATGTCCAAGATCCCAAGAGGAGAATGAAGAAGGGATTATGGCATGGCCATCTCCCCTTGCAGGGTGATTCCTTGCTTTCTGTCTCTCTGTCTCTGTCTTTCTGGAGAGCGCATGCACCCTTAGCAAAAACTTCTCAAAAATAAAAGGAAGAAGAATAACATCTTTCCTATCTGCCTCACGGCATTATTAAATGAGGCTCAAAATGGTAAGTTGCTAGCTGTCACCCTGACACAGATGATAGGTTACACAATTCCAAAGCCACATTGAGACCCACGTTCGGTCCTCAGGTCCACCTGGACACTGCACGTGCCCAAGCGGCCCTGTGATCCTGGCTGGCTGGGGGTGAGGTGCAGATCACAATGTGGCGAAACCCTGTCAGGGTCTCGGTCTCACCTTCTTCTCATCTCCTCCTCATTTTCTAAGGAAATAGATGGATGAACTTTAAAAAACAGACATGTGGCCATTTGGCCATTTGTCCTAAAGCCATTTGAAAGAGGATTTTTAAAGTTTTATTGTGTATTTTACTGTTGAGCCAACAGAAGTTGGAGATAAAGGCAATTCTGTGCAGCAAATCTTGGCGACAACACAACAAATGCTTCTCCAGAAGAGAGTAGTGTCGGGACCAGCAGTTAGCATAATGGCTTTGTCTCTGAACTCCCATTTAGTCAACCACGGTTTGAGTCCTGGACCTGGCAGCTTAAACTCACGTCAGGCGCGTGTGCGTGCGTGCCCAAGATCCCAAGAGGAGAATGGAGGAGAAGGGATTGCGGCATAGCCATCTGCCCTGGGGGTGACTTCTCACTTTCTGTCTCTCTGTTTCTGTCTTACTAGCAAACGCACGCGCCCTATAGCAAAAACCTCTCAAAAAAAAAAAAAAATGGAAGAGAGTAGTGTCTCTGAAAGGAGTAGCCCTGCGGGGTGTCCCTCAGAAACGCATGATAGCAGCAACGTGGCAGAGAAGAGGGTGGCATCTGAGCTCCCCCAGGATGTGCCAGGTACAAAGGACAGAGTGTCAATGCCTCTGTAATGGGGGAATCCTTTCCTTTCGTAGTAAAGGACAAATGTCACCTGAAACTTCACAGTGTGGGTCCATTCATGCCGCTCACTTTCAGCGTTATTCCTGATGTTTGGAGTTTGAAAATGTTCTTGCAGTTAGTACTTGAAACTCATCATAGCCCTCATGCTTTTTAAACTTCATCTAGCTGCTTTTGTTTAACAGCTTTAATTGTACAAAGTATTTCTAGACTAGACTGGCAGATATTTCAGTTTCCATTACGTATGTACTAATGGCACGTGTTGAGTAACTCGACCCTTCCGGTTCTGTATATACTAACAGATTAATATTATGTGTTCACTTCATTTTGACATCTCAAACCATAATGTTATGATAGAAAATCATCATCACGATACATTTTGACAAGATGTATTTGGACACAGAAGAATAAGTTAATCAGTACTTTATATTCTAAACTTGTTAAAATTAAAATTACATTCAGACTATTTTTTTTAAAAAAAGCACATAAGATGCTTCCAATCTGCAGATCCATTCTAAAACCCGTGCGGTGCACAAATGCAAAGCAGTCTCCATCTTAGACATTCAAGGCACAGAACTTCATTGACTAAAATGGACTGAAGCAAGGAATTCATTAAATTTATCTACAGTTACGGGCTGTTTCAAATCTCCCTCAAAACTCACACGTTGAAGTCTTTATCCTCAGTACCTCAGAACGTGATTGTATTGGGGGGGGACAGGATTTTTAAAGAGGTAATTAAGGTAAATGAATATTTTTGGGTGGGTCCAAATCCAATATGACTGGTGTCCTTATGAAGAAGGGAGATGAGAGCACAGATACCGAGAGGAAAGATCATGTGAGGACACAGGAAGAAGATGGCCTTCTGTGAGGCAAGGAGAGAGGCCTCGGGAGAAACTAGTCCTGCCCCACCTTGACCTCAGACTTCTAGCCTCCAGAACTGTAAGAAAATTAATTCCTTGTCTCTGTTGCCCAGATTCAGTCTTTCGGGGAAAAAAAAAATCACGTCCAACTCCTTCCATGTGACCTTCACCTCCCTCCAAGGAGGGTTGGCCTCACCCCCCTTGTTCAATCTTCTCCATGAGCCCCTCCACTTTGGGAGCCCATTCCTCAGCTCTCCCACTCAGGTCACACTCATTTCCACCTTCAAGCCTTTGTTCTTGCTTTCCTCCTCTCTACTCTCCATGCCACACTTCACCCCTCTCTGAAGGTTCCGCAGACTACTGAACCTCCCGTCTGGGCCACCTCTCTGTGCCTCAAGACCCTGTGGACTGTCATTTCATTGGCTTCATTGCCCTTCCACTCCCAAGACTCAGAATGCTCCCAAAGGCAGCTTCTACCATGCACAAAGTCCTTCCCTGATAAGACAAGGAGGTGCTTCTCTCACGCAAAGTGTCTTTTAAAATAAATGAGTAAACAAGGGCCCAAGGGTTTTTTCTTGAAAGTTGAATTAAAGGAGCTGTTTGAAGATGCTTTTTCATTTAAAAATGTACTAGGATGTTAGCTTGAGGCTTTCTTCTGAAAGCAAGAAAAATACAAATTTCTTCTTAAAAGGTGAACATTCTATTTTTATGGATTTAATCTGACCCTCAGGATAGATACTCAATAAAATATATCTGTACTTTTCTCTAAGTTAAGCCCAGAGATAAGTGGATGCTGGCCTTCAGCAATGCAGCAGCATGACCTCAGGACAGTAAGGTCAGAGGTCAGTGGTGAAAGGGCAGGAGGCGCCTACAAAGCAGACTGAAGTGAATTCTAGAGAATTATTTCATAAAGCAGATCATCAGTGAGCAAATTCTCAAAGGACATTCAAAATGTTCATGGAATAGTCATATTACGAAAAAACTGTGCATGAATTGCAATTTTTTGCACCAAAATAAACTCCTACTTCAATCCCATTTTCCTGTGAATATTTTTAAGTTCCTTTGTACTCCTCTAGTGAAAATACGACAGCTGGAAGTTGATTCAGCACCACAGATACACTGAAACCAAGGGCACACCAAAATAGTTTTCAAACTATTTACAAGAAAAAAGATGTAAGAATTGGCATAAAAATATAAAATACTACAGATGCTGATTAAAAGAGGGATGCAGGGAGAAAGTTGGTTCTACAGGGCAGTCATTAAACACTGTGTGAAGGAAATCCACACAGCCAACCCCGGGGCCTTGAAAATATACTGGGTATGTGTGTGTGCATGCCCAGGGTCCTATCCAGAAAGAGCAGTGGAGGAAAGGGCATCGCAGCGGGCCCTGTAGAGGTGAGGCTCTCTCCAGTTTGCACATACACCCTCTGGCATTCAAATCAACATGGATACACCATGGTACAGAGGGTAAGAATCTGTACACACACGGAGTTCAATGTGAGCCCTCTACGAAATCTGCAGCTCTTGTGATCGATACCCTGCTCACCCTCATCTGCCACGAATCTGACGAATCCGAAGCAAACTCTCAAAGCAAATATGTAGGATTCGAGCATAGTGACGTCAATCTGCCTTATTGCAAGGAACCAAAATCACTGGCGGTTTTCCCCACAGGTCACCTGCTTAATATAGCTCTTGAGCTACAAGCCACCTAACAGTGCCTTGGGTTAAAGGCCTGCAGTGACAGGGAAGTTCATGCTCGCCTGGCATTTCCTTCCCTGTCTTTCCTGAAGAAACCTGCAGCCCCACCCTGGAGTTCTGGAGCCTGCCGCCTCAGCCGAAATGAGCACACGTAAGAGGCTGAGGAGAGATAAGTAAAAGTGATGGGCTTATTCAGGAAGCCGTGGAAAACATCAGTGATAAAACGTAAAAGTCAGTTTTAATACTGAGAATATGGAAGTCAAAGCTTTTTGGTGTCAGATTGAGTGAATAGATTAAAAATGCAATCAGAAACGGCAAGGACTTGGTAATGACTTAAGCAGACCCTCCCACTTCTGTGACAGCAGCCCAGTGAGCCTGCTAAAAATGCAAATCAGACCATTCGTTCCTCTGCTTAAAACTCTTCAGTGCACTCTTCAAATAAAATCCAGACCTCTCACCCTGGCTTCGAGACCATACACCTCTCTTCCTCCAGCTCACTGTCCTCTAAGCGTACAGCTCCCACAATGCATCACGTTCCTTCTGGCCTCTGAGTCCCCGTGCAGGCTGTTCCCCGCATCTGCAGTGTGCTTCCCCAGCTGGCATCCTTCACCTCTCGACTTAGCTGTTCTTTCCTCAGAGAGGCCTCGCCTGACCATCCCACCCAGGTAGCACCTTCCTGTGTTAGTCCTACCCCCACACCTGTGTATCTCTCTGGACCACTAAAGACCATTGGTGGAGCTACTTACCTATGTCCCATCCTCCAGCCACAAGTCAGCTCAGGGCAGAGATCCAGCCTACCCCTACTCACTGACAGATTCCTGTCCAGAGACACCTGCCCATGGGTTGCTCAAGCTCCACACATCTCTTGAGGCAGGCACTGAGAAGTCCTTTGTTCCAGACTGTCTAGGGATGTTTGTATGAGAAACAGGGTTGGAAGACAGAAAATGTCTCTTTCCAGAGAAGTCAGATTGGCATATTATCCAGCGTAATGAAGATCATAAACGTTTATGTTTCATGTCACCCAATTTGTGATATTTTGTTATAGCAGCCCTGGGAAACTAATATACATATTACGGATAATATGTATTATCAACATATCTAATATAGGTGATATATATATATATGTATTATCTATATTATATACAATATATGTATATATATATATAAAATATATAATACTGCCAATATACATCTATGATATGTAATACCACCAATATACATTTATGATATATAATACTGCACATATAAACATATAATATAAAATATTGCAAACAACAGCACCAGAGAAAATTGCAAGCTTCATGAAAATGTACAAAATGAAAAATGAAAGACTCCCTCCCTTCTCAATCCCCACCCCCCAAATTAAATGACTATTAATAATATCCCTCCACTGTTTTTTAAGCTTATTATGTCGTAAGAGAGAGAAAGACAGACAGGGACAGGCACCCCCTAACAGGGTCTCCCCATGCAGCAACCCACCCCTAGTTTCAGTTGACCAGGAACATGGGAAGACCCTCAATGCCCAATGTACTCAGAAAAGTTCCTGGAGGCGAGACCAGGAGCCCTTACATGTGAGTCCCAATGAGCCACCGCTGTGCCGTAGTGTGGCCCCAAATTTGTGTTGTTTTAAGTCATTGAATTTGTGGTGATTTTTTATGGCTGTCATAGGAAACTGATACAATGTGTGTGAGAATGACAGGGGCAATTGTTCTATTTCTCCACCCCTCTCCCCTGCACTCAGCCTACAGAAACAGAGAGCTGAGGTGTTTTATTTTACTCTTATTTTTATTTTTATGTTTTTAAAGAGAGAAATTTTTGCTATAGGGTTCATGCACTCACTGGAGAGATAGAAAGTGAGAAATCACAGCCCAGGAAGATGGCCACACCACAATCCCCTCTCCTCCCTTCTCCTCTCAGGATCTTGTGCACACATAAACATGTGCCTAGCATGAGTTTTATGTCCCTGGGTCTGGGACTTAAACTGCAATCGACGATGTGGAAGTCCAGCAATGTAACCATAACCGCATTTGCTGTCCCCCACTAGGTGCTTTTCTTAAGAAGGCAGAACTGGACCAGCAGGTGGCATGGTGGTTAAGATACTAGATTACCACATGGCTGATTAAGGTTTGAGTCCTGGACCCAGTGGCTTAAAATCACAGCAAATAAGTAAGTAAGAAAAAAAAAAAGAAAGAAAGAAAGAAGAAGAAGAAGGCAGAACCACAGAGGAACCCTAGGAGAGACCCTGAAGCAAGAGTTGCTAGAGCCTAAGAGGAAATGGGATGGGGTGGAGATAAATAACTGTGTAATTAAAAAAGAATCAACAGCTGAGGGAAAGAAATAAAGTAACAAACTGGATTTTTTTAAAAAATAAATTTTAGCATGTAACAAACACCAGCAGGCTCTCCTCTACCTCTCCAGGACAATTTCTGCCAAATTAATATTTACCTAAGTTTTATGGAATTGAAACTAGGAAATGGCACAAAATGCTGATTCTAAGTCACAGTGAGTTCAAGGTTGGCCTGGGGTTTCCACATGTGCCCGTAAGGGTGTGAGCCCATCCAGGATTAAATGATCCCTTTAGGACCAAGCCCAGCATGCCCCTCAGCTGTTGGTCCACCGGAAGGTTTCAGGCCCAGAAGTGTAGAGACTCTCCCAGGATGAACCATGATGGTCTGCAGAGAGAAACTGGCAGAACAAATCTGAGGTCAGCATTATAGAAGAAATGTCCCACTCCTGCTGAGGTTTTGGGGATAGCACACAGGCAGAAGTTATACTGTGGAAACTTAGAGTGCAGTCTACAAAATTCCTTCATGAAATCCCAGACCGGAAGGAAGTTGGTGTTGACCTATGTCCCAGTGGATGTCTTAATTTTCTGGGAAATGGATTTTTTTCCTAGGAGAAAGGAAGTACATGGAAGGTGGCTAGTGTAGGGTCCCCACGCTGTGTCCTGGCCCACCCACAGAAGGCTCTGGCTGGCTGTGGAGCAAACATGGAGCCAAGACTGAGGCTATGAGCTTTGGGGCCTAGAGACTTTTGTAGGGAATGCAGGACCAGAGACCATGAAAGAAGCCATAGGAATGTTGTTGGGATGTTTGGTGGGTTGGAAATGATGGTCACAACATTTTCCAGCATCTCCCACCATGAAGTGGTCTCTATTCTCTGTCTCTTGAATCCAAGCAGGCCTCAGTATTTGCTTCGGTCAATTAAATGTAGTAGAAGTGATGCTTTGTAAAACTTTCAGAGCTTAAGAGGCTCAGTTTCCACTTCTTTTTACCCAATCACCATGTACAGCAGTTGAGTAGAGACAAGTCACATGGAAAGAAAGATTGTGAAGGATGAGAGTTCATGAGCAGGGGGAGTTACAGAAAAGAGACTCAAGATATCCCAGCAACAGCCAGTACCCAGGATCCATCATTTGAGGGGGGTCAAACTATATCCCTCAGCTTGGCAGATTCCAGCTGATGCTACATGGAGCACAGAAGAACTATATCCATTGATCCCTCCCCAATTCCCGCAGCAATAAATCACAAGCAATAAAATCATTGTTCTTAACCAGAGTTCTGGGTGGAATCACAAGCAACAAAATAGTTGTTCTTGACCACAGAGTTCTGGGTGTTTTGTTACACAGCAATGGATTGCTCATACAGGGTGAGAAGACAAGGAAATGAAACCATACCTCAATTAATTAAAAAGTTTTCAGAGCCCAATATTGGAAATTGTACAGGAAGTCAGACTAGATAACTGGGCCATCTGACTCTGCATTTCAATTTCACCCAAAAAGAAAGCAAAATCTGACACCAAATTCTTGAAGGATAATTTTAAAGATGAACTGGGGCTTATGGATTTTACAAGGTATATCAAACAGAAAGCTTCCTAGAATCCTCTTTAGAATCATTCTCAAATAATTTTCACTAACTGCAACTGCCAAAGTCAATCTCTCCTCTTCTCCTTTACATATATACACACACACACACTCATGTACACACATATCACACATACAGGCACATGTATATGCACACATGCACACACATGCACACATGCTTATCATGCATGCTATGTGTACACACACATACAAAATACAGCACACATGCACACATTTCCCTACCTCTTTGCCACACCACTGTCCCTGTACCTCCTCCTGTGTCACTCACTGGTTATCATCTCCATGGCAGGGACCCTCCCTGTATTCCAAAACCCCCTGGGCAGCATAACCACTTCTTCTTGGACTCTCTTTCATTTGTGAGAGCAGCTACTTAGCATACTGAGTCAATTCTCCATTTCATGACGTACTCAAGCCACCATGGCCACCGTCTCCAAGACAAATTCCGTGTATTTTCAGATCTTTGCTTCCTTTTCTACAGATTCTACAATCCAGCACCAGGGCGTCCTTTCCATTCCAGCTCCAATGTCACGTGCTCACAGCCTCTTTCCACTCTCCACTCGTGCCCCCCACATAAACACACCGGCTGGGATTAACGGCTATCTCCGTCGACCCTTGTGTTACCCTCCTATCTTGTTCTACACAAGTCTGGTTGCCTCTCTAGTTTATAATCTGCTCAAATCAAGTGTTGTGTCTCATTAATCTTTGTAACCACCACGGGCTCTAACTCAGCACTGTGCACATGGCAGGCATTGAATAGATGTTTGTCAGAATGAATGTAATTTAAACTAGGTCATTAATTCAGGTCTGTTCTGGGTCAAAACTCACACTAGCTGAGATAAGCTGGAGACATTTGCACACTGAGTCAGTCCAAACTGAAAATAACATTAAATAGTAACTAATTTTATGTTTCAAAACCAGAAGGATAATGAATTTCATTTGGAATAGGTGTGACCTTTTTCCTCTATTTTCCCAATTTTCATAAATAAATGTGTGCTCATTTTATAATAAAAATTGATATTTAAATGAGTAAATTAGAAAACACAAATCATATTCCCACTTATGACATTATGTTCACTGGGTGATTTTTTTTTCCTAAAAATGCTATTAAGACAGATATACTTGTTTCTACAGCCTGAGGGGGAGAAAAAAATCATTCACCAGTTTCCTGACACGATCAGCAAATTATTACACCAAAGAGAGGAAAATGACATTTGGTCCAGCTCTCTACAGACAGAAGTCAAGCATCTAAAAGCCAATCAACTCATGTGACCAGCTGGCTAGCTCTCCTGCCTGCAGCTGATCCCCAGGATTTAATCTCAGTCCCACATTTAGAGATGAAATTCTCCCATCACATCCTATCCAGTTGATTTGTCAAATGGCTCTCATTTTATTCTCCAAAGTCTTTAAGAAGTTAAACTTCCAGAAACATCTCTATTTTAATTTTGAGAGACTTCACCCTGATTTTCCCATGAGGGTCTAAAGTTGTCTTTAAATTAAAATAAGATCTAACTGCTCAGTGGAGCATAAGAATCCTTCACCTGGTCCAGTCTGCCTTATTTGCTTCATTCCCAGGTGCTCCTGGGACCCATGTTTCCCCATTTAGTCCATAGAGCATTCATATCAGAATCACCTAGGCACTCATTGAAGTGCACCCCCCTGCATCCACATACTGATCCCTAATTGAAAACGAGCTCCCCAGCTGATGTTCCAGGCCGCAAACACTTGAGTAACACTGTAGAACCCAAGGCGTTCTCCCTTCCTTTGACACAGCATGTCAGCACGCACCCTCTGCCTGAAACACCCCACTTTCTTCTTTGCTAATGTCTACTCATTTTCTAGACCTCAATCCCGTGTCACCTGGCCCCTGAAGCCTTCACTAGCACTCCTAGTACATTTTCTGCTGCTATAACAGACCACCACACATGGGGTAAATTATAAATAGAAACCTATTTGACTTACAGTTCCGGAAGTTGGTGAAAGCCCAAGCATATGGCACAGGTATCCTGTGAGGGTCATCCCTATGGTAGACAGCAAGCGGCAGAAGTGGGTGCCAAAGATAGAGAGGACCGTTTTCATAACAAGCCCACTCACTGATAACCATCCCACTCCCAAGGTAGTGGCATTAATATATTCGTGAGGGTGGAGCCTTCATGACCTAATCACCTCTTAAAGGTCCCACCTCCCAGTGCCACTACCTTGGCAATTAAATTTCAACAGGAGTTTTAGCGGACATTCAAATCATTGTACCCTCCTCGGTAGAATGCATTCTTTCCCCCACTGATATCCACATTTATCACTTTGTTGTAGTTAAATACTTGTCTGACCTCGGCTGGACAAAGGTTCTTAAGAATAGAGAACTGCCAGCACAGGGCCTGGTGGAGGTGAGTATGTTACAGGAGAGATAAGAGGAGAACTAAGTTAGGGTCAGGTCAGGAGAATTGGGAAGGACAAGTTAAAGAATATCACGTGGGTGGTCCAGCCACCAGTATAATGGCTAAAGAGGCCGAATCCCACGTGACTGACTGCACAGTTTGAGTCCCCAACCTGGTGACTTGATAAGCACACCATGCATGCAAGTATGCATGCATGCCCAAAATCTCAAGAGGAGAGTGGAGGAGAAGGGACTGTGGCATGGTCATACCCCCTGGCGCATGCTTTCTCTCACTTTCTCTCTCTCCCTGTCTGGCAAACACACTCACTCTGCAGCAAAATAAAATAAAAATAAAATAAAATAAAAATAGAAGTATCACATGGGCGGGCCAGCTGGTAGTGCAGCGGTTAAAGTGGCTAGATTCCATATGTTCGACTGCTTGAGTCCTGGACCCAGCAGCTTGAAAAACACACCAGGCATGAGTGCATGCGTGCCCAGAATCCCAAAAGGAAGGCGAGATGGAGGAAAAGGGATTGCAGCATAACCATGCCCTATCTCTCTAATTCTCTCTCTCTCTCTAACAAATTCAAGAAAGAAAAAGAAAGAGCATTACCTGGGATAAACGTGTTCTAGAATGACAGCACAATGTGCTGACAACACCACAAACTCTCACATCCAAGGAGAGTGCTAAAACCTTGTCCTCAGTGCATGAGCCCAAGTAAGACTCTGAATCTCCATTTCCTCATCTGAAAACAAGGGTGGCACCACCTGCTGCCTAGCTAAGGTTGCCAGAAAAAATGCAGAATACCCCCATTCCATTCGAATTTCCAGCGAAGAACTCTTTTTTTCAGGATGTCCAATGCAGTATTCGGGTCATACTGTTACTTTACATTTTTATTATTTATATAAAATTCAAGTGTAATGGTACATCCTATGTTATTTGCTATTGGCAACCCTGCGTAGGGGTGTTGCAAGGATTAAAGAAAATGGTGACAGAAGCCTGTTAGTTGGACGTATACAGTAGGCACTTAGTGGTAGAACTGATTAAACAACAGGAAACCATTAGCATTATTTGAACCGGAACACGACAGACCATCCATCTCAGAGTTTCTAAATTTAGCTCTGGCCAAAAATAATTATTTGAGATTTCTTTATGTGTCTGCGAGTAGAAAGTTGAATACATTTAAGATATATCACGTAAGTAGCTTTCAATTATAGCTTTATCTTTTCCAGGTTCTACCCCAGCAACCCTATAATCTAGCATTTTTGAAGTGTGTAAAGACTCTGAGCATAATGAATGAGGATAATCATTCTTTCCCAGAATGCCTTGGCTCTGATGATATAGTGTGTCAGACGTATGGTCTGACTTGAATGACAATTGACTAACGCAGTTTCCGCTCAATTAACTTGCAGCCCTCAGGAGCTGAGCCAGGATTCTGGGCTGCAGTCTCCTGGCAATCCCCCTCCCATCAGCAGACCCAAACCTCAACCAAAGACTTCCCTCAAAGAATGCGATACATTTTTCCTTTCATGGATGACTCCTGAGAACAAATGAAAAACTAGCAAATTAACAGAGAAATCCTGTAAAACACAATAGAAGAGTGCTTTTCTCTAGCATCACTGAAGGGTCAGATGTGGCAGACTCTGGCAGGCCAGTTATGCCCCCCATTTTTTTTTTTTTTTTGGAGAGATTTTCACTGTAGGGCGCGTGCGCTCGCCAGACAGACAGAGAGAGACATAGAGACAGAAAGCGAGAAATCACCCCCCCAGGGGGGATGGTCACGCCGCAATCCCTTCTCCTCCATTCTCCTCTCGGGATCTTGGGCACGCACGCACACGCGCCCGGCGTGAGTTTTAAGCCACCGGGTCTGGGACGTGAACCGCGGTCGACTACGTGGGAGTCCAGCGACATAGCCATTACGCTAACTGCTGGTTCCCTGCCCCCAATTTTTTCTCTACTCTTTTCCAGATATGGGGTAGACAGCTAGAGACAACATCTTTGTTTCTTTCACAGCTGGAAGTGCCTATGGGACTTAGCTCTAACCCATGCGTTGTAGTTGAAAGTGACATGTGCAACTCTCTTGCTAGATGTGGAAGACGGCCCCTGCTGGTCTGGGCTCCCCAGTGAGGTCCGGATGCACAGTCTACCTAACCACCCCGGGCCCAAACATGAGAGAAGAATGAACTTTAGGTTCATGTAACCACTAAATGCTGTCGGGTTGCTTTGTGGCATCAGTCTAGTATATAGATAGCTGTTTCCTCAGATCAGTTTTGCTTAGAATGAAATCCAAACACTTCCTTGGCTAAGGTCAATAGGACTGTTATGACCTGAATTATGCCCCACGCCCAAATTTGTATGCTAAAGCCCTAATCCCCAGTACCTCAGAATGTGACTGTATTTAGGAATGAAGTGGGCCAGCTGGTGATGTGGTAGTTAAGGAACAAGTGGATCCCACTTGTCTGACTACACCAGTTCAAATCCCTGACCCAGTGGCCTGAGTATGCATGCCCAAAATCCCAAAACAAAGGAGGTGGGACAGAGAGATTGCAGTGCGATCATTCCCCACCATTCTCTCTCTCTCTCTCTTTGTCTCTCTCCAGCTAGCACATGTACCTTCTGGCGAACTAAAAATGAAATAGAGTATTTAAATAGATGAGCAAATTAAAATTAGGCCATGAGGGTGACCTAATCCAATATGACTGGTGTCTTCATAAGAAGAAAAGATTAGGACAAAACACACAGAGGGAAGACCTCATGAAGACACAGGAAGAAGGAAGTACCCACGCCAAGGAGACAGGCCTCAGAAGAAACTAACCCTGCTGACACATTGGTCTTGGACTTTCGGTTTCCAGAACTGTGAGAAGGTCAATGTCTGTTGTTTATCCCACCTGGTCGGTGTTTTGGAACACCCTGGTAATGTTCTGCTTTGGAAGCCCTGGTAGATGAATACATAGACCTTGCATGATCTGGCTCCTCCCCTGCCTGTTCAGGTGATACCCCTTCTGTTTTGCATCTGCTCCTCCTCAGAAAGGTCTGAACTGGTCAAGGCTCTAAAGTGTCTCACCCCTTGTATCTCTTACCCCTCTATTTATTCTGTATTTCTTCTCCCTCTATTTATTCCTTCTTGGCATTGATCACACTTTGTCGTTGTATTATTTATTCCTGTACTTGTTCATTGGCTCTCTGTGTCATCATACTGGCCTCCAGGCATAATGCAGTGTTTTCTCTCTCATTCCCATCATATCCACAGCACACAGCACAATGTCTGACTCACAGAGCCACTAGACAAGTGTCAAAATAATGAATTACCAATGACTTAGATTCAAATATATACAAATACATCTGGAGAACGCTAATGGCTGAACCAAAGAAAACATTCAGAGAAGTGGAGAGGTTTCAGGGCCAGACACAGATGTCAACCCTAAAGTAGAGATTTGTGGTGGTTAATCTTGTGTGTTAACTTGACTGCGCCAAAGGGCACCCAGATATTTATACAAGCATTATTCTGGGCATGTCCAGGTGTTTCTGGATGAGATTAGCATTGAAATCTGTAGAAAGAGAACCAGTTTGCCCTTCCCAACTTTAGGCACCATCTAACCCAACAGTCCCTAACCTTTTTGGCACCAGGGACTGGTTTCATAGAAGACAATTTTTCAACAGGCTGGATGGTGGGGCACGATATGGTTTATGAGAACACACAATCTAGGTCCCTTACATGTGCAGTTCACAGTAGGATTCGTAATCCTACAAGAATCTAATTCTGTCACTGATCTGACAGGAGGCAGCACTCAGGCAGTAATGCAAATAATGGGGAGCGGCTGCAAATACAGATGAAGCTTCACTTGCTTACCTGCCAAGTTGACTAACCCTGCCTGTGTGACCTGGTTCCTAACAAGGCACAGATAGCTACTGGTCCATGGCCTGGGGGTTGAGGACCCCGATCTAACCACTGAAGGGGTCTAGATTCTCACTTTCCCTCTTTCTCTGTCTCTCTGATGAGTATGCAAGCCACATAGCAAATTTTTAGAAATTTTAAATAAATAAAAAGATGAAACAAAAAACTGAGCCAAGCAGTAACACTATAAGCCACAGTGCAGTGGGATGGGGGTCCAGGATGGCCTTTTAGAACTCCTAGGAAGACCTGAAGGGAAGGGAGCTTCTGAAGGGAAGCAAATGGGCAGGGTGAGTGAGGCAGGGGCATTAAAGCTAATGAGCCTGCCTGGATATTCAATGGCTGGTGAGATTCTGTATGTATGTTGTGAGTAAATTTGGTGAAGTAAAAGTTAACAGTCACTTTAATACACGCCAGTAAAGTTTATAGCACATAATCATAGAGAATAAAAGCATAAAGCTGAAAGCCTTGGAGGAGAAAAAAATACAGAGCGATGAAACATTCTCTGGGAATCTTCTACAGAGTATCCTGATGGAAAACTACACATTCACTTTTAAGTGATGATAACACACACTACCTGCATCACATCACAGGTGACATTGTGCTGGTGGCAAACATTTTGAACAGTTGTACTCATCAGTTAACACTGGCACCCACTCTAGTCAAGATATCCTGGAACCAGCAGTTGGCATAATGGCTATGTTGCTGGACTCCCATGTAGTTGACCATGGTTCGAGTCCCAGACCCAGTGGCTTAAACTCACACCAGGCACTGTGCATGCATGCCTAAGATCCTGAAAGGAGAATGAAGGAGAAGGGATTGCAGTGTGGCCAACCCCCCTGGGGGTGATTTCTCGCTTTCTGTCTCTCTGTCTCTCTCTGTCTTTCTGGTGAGCACACACTCCCTATAGCAAAAACCTCTCAAAAAAAAAAAAAGATACTTTTTTGTTTGTTTGTTTTTCTATAGGGCATATGCACTCACCAGAGAGAGAGAGAGACAGAAAGAGGGAAAGTGAGAAATTGCCTCTCCTCCCCCAGCGGTGATGGCCACGCCACAATCCCTTCTTTTCCATTCTCCTCTCAGGATTTTGGGCATGCATGCACAGGAAAATCATATCCGGTGTGATTTTCAAGCCACCAGGTCCGGGACTCAAACTGGGTAGCTGGCTATTTGGGATCGAGCACCTTAAGCTCCACACCACCTGCTGGCCTGTTAAGATATTCGTTAATGCTATAAATGTTGTGTACATTTAAATTGCATACAGTTATTACTGGGACAATCTGTGTAAACCATGAGATTGACATTTAGTTTGGTCCTCACACAAAACCTGTTTGCTCTGTTGGTCTCAATTTAGAGACAAAGCAATAGAAACTCAGGAAGATGAATGTTTACCCAGAGCCACCAAGGTAATAAGAGAATATGGATGAAACTAAAACTATCTAACTCCAGAGCTCATTCCCCTCCTCCACGTGGCCTCCCCAAAGATCATTTCTCTTCCTCTTCCGTGACCAGACAGAGAAAACTGCTTTCAAAGGGCTTGTGCAATTAGGTAGGCTCACTGGGATAATGTCCCTGTTTTATAAAGTTAACCAATTTGAGACTTAATAACATTTGTAAAATCCCTTCACACAGTACACAGTCTGTTGAGTAACTGGGAGTAGGTGTGTTTATTTGGGAGGCTGCTTAGCATTCTACACACCACCGGGACCAGCAGATAGTGTAATGGTTACATCGCTGGACTCCCACGTAGTCGACTGCGGTTTGAGTCCCAGACTCGGCAACTTGAAACACACCAGGTACATGTGCACGTGTACCCAGGATCCCAAGAAGAGAATAGAGGAGAAGGGACTGTGGTGTGGCCACCCTCCCTGGGGGGGGGGTAATTTCTCACTTTCTGTCTTTCTCTGGAAAGCATGAACCCTATAGCAAAACCCTCTCAAAAATAAATAAATAAATAAGAATTCTGTGCACCACAGCGGGCTGTTTGGTATTTTGTGGCTTAGGTGTTTGTGTGTTGATAGCAGAGAGGTCTGGTATTTAATCTCAATCCATCACAATCACAGAGTGGCCCTGTCCGATGACGCTGCGTGAAATTTGCACATTCAACAGAACACCCAGTCCTCACAGATTGTACCAGGTCAGCTCCTGGATGCCAGAGGCTGCTTTCCTGTTTCTCACAGGGAAGATGCTGGTGACATCCCATAAGAAAATTGGGCAGAGGCATGAAGAGCAGTTTCCAAGAGAGAGAACCCAAGTAGCTAGAGGCTACATGGAAGGATGCTTGGAGTCTCCAGCCAGGAGGAAAGTATGAAGTCAAACGAGATGCACTCACACCCATCCAGCAACAAAACACTGGCACCCCGACAAAGCAAAGGTTGGCAAAGATGAAGAGAAACAGGAAATACCATGCTGCACCTAGGAATGAAGTCTATATGACTTTGGAGAGTGATTTGGCAACATCGAGGACAGTGTAAAATGTGCATACTCTGATCTGCCAGTTTAAAGCCATATATGTGCTAAAAAGTTCTTACATATGTGCACAAAAAGACATGTACAAGGATGTCAGTTGTACATAACAGAAACAAAGTATGTCCCCCAAAATGGAAACGACTTCATGTCCATCCATAAAAGAATGGAGAAATAAATTGCATTATAGTCAGACATCGGAATACCATATGGCATTTTAAAATGAGAAAACTAGAGCCACATCCACCAGTCTTGAATAAATCTCAGAAAAAATCAAGATGCAATGGGACATTTACAAGATACCATTGCTATAAACTTTGAAAATGAGCAGAACCACGCTTTCTAATTTTTATGGATACATAGCATATGTAGCAAAAAATAGAAAATCGTGGACAGAAATGATAAAGGCTGAATTCATGAATTATGATCCCCTCTGGGAAAAGAGGGAGGCAGAGGAAAAGATTTGAGAACATACACAGGAGGCCTCAATTCTATCTGTAATGTGTAATTTCTTTTAAAGAATTCTCTGGCAAATATGGTTTAATATCAAGATGTGACAAAGCTGGATAATGGGTATGTGGGTTTTTAGTACATTCTTCTTTTTTGGGTCTGTATGTTTGCAACAACAAAGTGGCTCATTGATTTGAGTGGGAAGAGACAAGTTCATTTTTCTAAGCAGGGGTAATAAAAATATCAGTGAGGGAACCAGGAGGATTGGATTAAAGCTACAGAATTGAGGAGACAGGGAAGAGAGACAGTAAAAGGATCTGAAATGTTTTCAGGACCTCCTTCAAGAAAACCTTCCCAGACCCAGCCCTAACCCAATTCTGATCTCCCATAACACTCTGCAGAGTGACCTATCGTTACACTTACCATGTCAATAGAAAATCTCTACTTTCAGTCCCCATCATTTTATATTTATGATATATTTTATGCATATGAATATATATACACACATCTCAATAAAATTGCTGCAAAAAATATATATTGAAGAATGGGCAGGTGTCCAGATGATGTCCAGATTATTATATACACTTGCAATACTGTGTGAATGCTTACAAATTAAAACAAAAATCTCAAAACTAAAGAATAGCTTTATAAAAGAAATGATCTTTTCTCTGTTGTATGTGTCTGTCTACCTATCCCAAAATGAAACTTCCTTGAAAGCAGGGACCACTACTCATCCAGATCACTTCCTATCCCAGCCCAGTCCTGCTGTGAATCAGAGGACAACAGGTGTTTGATGAATGAATAATGGGTCATTCACAAAAAAAGTTTAAGAAGTGAGGACAAACGTAACCCCGCAGAAGGGAAGGACTAGGCATCAGAGTGTCTCAGTAGGGTTTGCAGCCATGAAACTCAAATGCGCTCTAAGACGGGAAAGAGAATGGCCGTGCATTAAACGTGCGAAACAAACGAGGACGTCTCGCTGGGCCACGTGGCTTGCGCAAACTAATGAGCCTTAAAATGGGATGCAATCTTTTTTTTTTTTTTTTTAATGTTTTTTTTCTATAGGGCGCTTGTGCTGGCTGGAGAGAGACAGAGAGAGGAAAAGTGAAAAAGCAACCCCCCACACAAGGGGACGGTCACATCGCAATCCTTTTTCCTCCATTCTCTCAAGATTTTAGACACACACTCACACGCATCTGGTGTGATTTTTCAAGCTGCCAAGTCCAGGACTTGAACTGCACTCAACCATGTGGGAATCCAACATCTTAAACACCTCACCACCTCCTGGCTCCAGGATGCAATCTAATGACACCTATCCTAGTGTTTACCCCCAGGGTATTTCCAATAACATCCCCAATAAACTTCCATCCATCCATTGACTACATTAGCTTTTCCGATGGTGGGGGTGGGGGGCGCATGGTTATTCTATCTTTGGATGTCTCTGATGAAAGTTCCTTTTTGACAAGGTGAAATCTGGTACTCTCTACCCAGATTCTACTTCCTAAGACCATTAAATGAAAGATAAATTTCTTTGGAAACTTCTCTCTGGTCCAAGATGAAACTTGGCCCCCCATTGTAAATCCTTATCCTGTCCAGTTTAATAAAACAGCTCAGGTCACTCTGCTATGTCTATGGAGAGAATAAAGACCATTCTCAGCGATCAGACAGTCGATGTCCCAGAAAATGTTGACATCACTCTGAAGGGACGACAGTCATTGTGAAGTGCCCCAGAGTAACCCTGCAGAAGGACCCTAGTCACATCAAGGTAGAGCTCAGTCTCTGTGTGAAAAAAAAAAAAAAAAAGAGGCTCCAGTCTGACAAATGGTGAGGAAACAGAAAGGAAGAGGCTACCGTTCACACTATCTGTAGTCATGTAAGGAGCATGATCAAAGGTGTGAGCTTCTGCTACAAGACAAGGTCTGTGTGAGCTCGCTTCCCCATCAACGTTGCCATTCAGGAGAATGGGTCTCTTATTGAAATCCAAAATTTCTTGGGTGAAACATACATCCAGAGGGTTTGAATGAGACCAGGTGTTGCTTGTTCAGTATCTCAAGCCCATAACATTGATCGTTCAAGCCAATGACATTGAACTTGTTTCAAATTTGCCTGCTTTGATACGGCAAGCCACAGCAGTTAAAAATAAGGATATAAGAAAATTCTCAAATGTGTCTATGTCTCTGAAAAGGGAACAGGTCAGCAGGCTGATGAGTAAGATCTAAGAGCTCATTAGCTACAGAAAGAACAATTCGGGTGATTTCTAAGATCATTATATGATATTTTAAAGATAGCAATAAAAGACAACCATTGATTTGAAAATCAAAACAAGACAAAAACAACTCAGGTCCCAAGCATGTGAAGGGGTCTCAGGAACTCGAGACATGCTGGGCATGGTGATGTAAACCAACATGGGAGGGGACAGAGGGGTGTGCCTTCTGCTGAGGCTGAAGCCCTCTCTCCACCTTGACCTACTTTCTACCCAAGGCTGTTCTATCAGGGTCCTGAGGTCAAAGAAGAGGAGATAAATAAAAGAGGAACAAAGTAGGATTGGGCTAACTGGTTTTCTGACAATTATAATCCTTCATTTTTTTTTTTTTAAACTTTGTCAGAGGGTGCATGTACTCACCGGAGAGAAAGAGTGAGCCAGAGAGGAAAAGCGAGAAAGCATCCCCCATGGGGAATGGTCATACCACAATCTCTTCGACTCCATTTTTTCCCTCTCAAGATTTTGGGCATGCACACACATGTGCCCAGAGTGCGTCTTAAGTTGCCAGGTCTGGGATTTGAACTGCACAGTCATGTGAGATCCAGTTACTTTAACCACCATGCTATAGGCTGGTCCCAACTGTAATTCTCTGAGTTTCCAGATCTTTTTCTAAGTGCTTTCATTTGATCTTCACAACAACCCTATGAAGCTAAAGTACTACTATCGCTTTTGAAGGGACGAGCAGACAGCCACAGAGGAGTTGCAAGGTTTGCCAAAGGGCACTGTCAAGATTGGACGCTCGAGGTCTGGGCACTGACCCGCTACACCATGTGGCCTTCCTACCCCGATGTCCAGAACAAGATGTATACAGTCTACCCCTGCCTCATTGCTGGAAGGCAGGACCTCGTCAGAATGATGGGGCAGGAGCCCCAGACTAGGTGTGAACCACACACTCAGCTGCACTAGGCCTGTTGACAAGAAACCACATCAAAGCCAGTAGGACGTGGATAAGGGCAAGGCCGTTACCAGAGGGAGGGTGTGGGGACAGGCCCACACTCTAGACTGGTTGCATTCAAGCTTATCAGCATCTGAAGCACACACAGGGTATGTGTGTGTGAGTTCTTACACAACGTGATCACAACAAAGGGTAGCAATGCCTTAGACACACCTGATGTTACACCTGACTAGGGAGACAGAGCTAGCTGTGACGTGGTAGCTGATCCCCTGAGCCCAGGGGCAACAGTGCTGTGGCCACTGAAATCCAGACATGCTCCCCTGAAATCTCCCCCTGCTCACTGGAAGCTGCCTCAGACCCTTCGATCTACTCTTCATGCCTCAGTCCAGGGCTTTGTCAGTCTGGGGGTGCTGATCAGTTCCATAAGCTTAAGTAAATTCAGTCCTCATTTCACAGCCCCCGTGTAGTGATGGCAGGCTGGACAAGTGACCACACAGACCCTCGGATAAAGTCGACCTTTTTTTCTATTGCTTATTTTTCTCTTTAATACCATCCGCAGAGACATGCTACAGTGAATAGGTGTGACCGTCCGAAATGAGGATTTTTCTCTCTACTGAACTGTTCTCTGAATTTCCAAGATAGAATCATATCTGAGCAGCAATGCCATATCGCTCACCCAGTAACTCCTTCTCGGGATTTGCTTCCCTGAAAGCACCTCGCTCAACCATGGCCCAGCTTAATCTCGAGGGCAAAGATAACCTGCACGGTGACAGCCTCCTCCCACTCTGGGGGCCCCGTGCAGTCGGAGGATCTGGGCTGTGGACAGAGGAAAATGAATGATGACTTACCTTTGCTCTTTTCTGGCACACGTGTCTCAAAACAAGATTTGCTCCTGCAGAAAAAGTAGGGAAGGCGTATTCGTGTGTGTCCAAGTAACCATTTCCACAGAGAGACTTCCTACCGCTCCCCAACCAATGGGCATCAGACGGCATTCAGAAAAACAAAAATAAGGAGAGATAAACACAAGAAAAAGAGGCCAAAAAAAGAGAGACATTCAAGAAAGTAGATTATATGAACAGCAGCAGCAAAGAGCCAGGAGGAGAAAGGAGAGAAGAATAAATGACAGAAAAAACATGGGAGAAAAAACATGGGAGGAAAGAGACAGCCATACAGACACAGGGAGAGCCAGCCAAAGACTGAGAATAGAGACAATGAACACGCAAAACCCAATTCACAAAACGGGCACTGGCAGAAGTCCTTTGCCTTAAAATAATCCAATGAGTCAAATCCCTTGGTGACAAGTATAGGGCTCACTGAGAGATCATCTCTTCTTAAAATAAGTTATGTTGTGTATACTTGTGACTTACGGCACGATGCTATGGGGTGCCTATAGATTATACAATGGTCACTACAGTGAGACGGATTAACATAGCCGTTATCTCACTTAGTTTTGTGATGAGGGGAGCTAAAATCAGCCCAGCTCTGTGGCCTGGTGGTTAAGGCAGCCTGATCCCACATGGTTAAATGTGTGGTTTGAGTCCCAGACCTGGCAACTTGAAAAACATACCAGGCATGTATACATACATGCCCAAAATCCTGAAAAAAGGGAGAGATGGAGAAGGGATTGTGGCATGACCATTCTCCATCTTTTTGTCTCTGCATCTCTCTGGTGAGCACACATCCCCTCTAACACACAGAGAAAGAGGCACTAAAATCTACTTACTGGACAAGACTCCCTAATACAGTACAATTTTATTAACTTTAGTCCTCACCTCGGACATTAGGTCTCTAAACTAGCTCATCCTACACCTGCTACTTTGTATCTTTCGTCCTAGTGTCCAATCATTCCCACTTTCCCCCATGGTAACCACTGTTTCATTCTGTGTGTATTTGAGCTCCTTTTTAAATTCTTCATCTAAGTAAGATGGTATAATATTTTTCTTCATCCTTGCCTGGCTTATTTCCTGAGCATAAAATCCTCCAGGTCCATCCCTGTTGTGACAAACAACAAGATCTCCGTTTTTGAGGCTGAATAATATTCTGTGTGTGTGTGTGTGTGTGTGTGTGTGTGTGTGACATTTTCTTCATCTCTTTTTCCACAATGAGCATTCAGGTTGTTTCCACATCTTGGCTATTGTGAATAATGCTGCAGTGAACTAGGATGGCCGAAAACTTCACAAAGTGGTGATTTCCTTTCCTTTGATTGGATGCCCAGAAGGGGAATTGCTGGGTCATAACAGAATTCTACTTTTAATTTCTTTACAAAGTTCCTTACTGTTTTCTGTAATAGGAGGATCAATTTGCATTCCTACCCACAGTGGACGGGCTCCCTTTTCTCTACACTTTGACCACATTTGTTATCTCTTGTCTTTTGGGTAATAGCTATTCTTATAGGTATGAGGTGATAGCTCATGGTGGTTTCAGTTTGCAATAGGGATCATCTTTTAAGGGAAGACTATAGGTAAGCATCCCCAAAGCACAATTTTATCACCCTGTGTCCCCAGTAAGCTATCTCCAGTGCAAAAGCCTAGAGGGCCTTCAATCTCCTGCATTCAAGTGAATATTGTGCCAGAATTTATGTCCTTGAGGAAGAGCAGCCAATGAGTCCCAGGTAGCATCAGGCCAGTCTGTTGCAGGTAACATCAGATGTTCTTTCCCACCCACCCTCTTCCCCCCATACCCAGTGAGCCTGAAGGCACACTCTCTAGACGGTCCCAAGGAGTACTACCAGAAATGATGATAACCATAAAAGGAAAAAAATGTAGAACACACTGAAAGTTTTAGGTATTTGTCTCAATATTTGTCAGGTATCTCCTCCCATATTTTGAAACAATTTTGCTTTCTACATCTAAGCTTCCTATGGCTAATGAATACGGAGGTCCCTTGCTGTAAGCTGGTGGCTAGTCTCGCTTTTTTCTAGCTTAACTACAGCTACTATTTTTAGTAGGTTGCTAAGAATCCCTCACATGAACAGCACTCAACAGTCTTCATCATGTGTTTGTAGACATCAAGTTAGGAATTTTCACAGAAGCACTTTAAGGAAGGTAAAGCCAAATATGATCTTTATCCTACAAAAGCAAGCCCAAAAGTAGCTGAAGAAAGTGACCTAAGGTCCCTCCAGCCCAGCCATATCGCAGACAATACTGACTCAGCCCCTCTACTCTCTACTTCCGTTTGGTTTGCTTCCCACTCGCACCAAGGCTGTGTCCCTGGGCCAACAAAGCTGTTCTCACACATCTTTCGTCGCTTTGCTTCAGTATTTATTGTTTGCAATGGAAGCCTTGCAATGCTTGAGTCCTGATCTGAATTCCATCGTCCTCCCTCCCTCCCTCCCCAGAGATAACCACTATCCTGAATTCAGAATTTGTCATGTCCGTGTATATTTAGTAGTTTTGTTACCTGACCGTACACATGCGAAAATGTTATGAAGAGTTGTTTTGAAGATTTCAAAATCTTTGATAGCCTTCTCCAACTTGCTTTTTTTCCTCTTTGCTATGGTTTTGAGATTTGGCCTACATTTTCTAATGCATTCATTGAAACCGTTACTATATTCCACAGCCTTACCTCTTCAGAACAGCCAGGAGTCTTGCTGAAAGTTCATTCCTCCCCTTCTTTTCTCCCTTCCTCTTCAGGATTGAGCACCAGAATCTGGAGCCAGATGGACTCAGCAGCCCTTCCTGTGCTTCCGGTGGGCCAATCCCCTGCTAGGTTCCAGCCGTTACTAATTTCCATTGGGGTTTATCCCAAGTGATTGGATTAATGAGACTGTTGATATAGTCATTTCACTGCCGTCTTCATAATTAGTTCTCAGTGGAAGTTGTAATAGTCATGATCCTTCTCAGTAGGAAGAAGTTGGATAAACTGGGAATAAAGCTTTCGGGAACTACATGAAGCAGGATATTTGAAATGGGACCTAATTCCTACTCCAAAGGCCACTGAGACTAGGTGAATAAAAGGAAAGTTGTGGTTTGGGCATGTTGGGAAATGTATGTAAGGATGCCACTCTCTCAAAGTGTTCTGATAAAATAATCAAACAATCATTAACTGAACATTTCTCAAGAAAGCCTTAGGAATGGGACCAGCAGTTAGCATAATGGCTATGTCGCTGGACTCCCATGTAGTCAACCGCGGTTCAAGTCCCGGACCCGGTGGCTTAAACTCACGCCAGGCGCATGTGCGTGCGTGCCCAAGATCCTGAGAGGAGAATGCAGGAGAAGGGATTGCAGCATGGCCATCCACCCCCTGGCAGGGGTGATTTCTCGCTTTCTGTCTCTCTGTCTCTGTCTTTCTGGCGAGCACACGCACCCTATAGCAAAAACCTCTCCAAAGAAAAGAAAGAAAAAAGCCTTAGGAATTAGAAGGCGTGATAATGGTATAAAATGGCGAACGCTAAACTCCTGGCATAGACGGCCACAAGAGAGACTCGTCTGGGCATACTTCTGGCTGCAGCACTCACTGGTCTAGGAGAGGGGGGAAAAAAAGCCTGTCCCTCCAATGGCAACTGCCAGTTCCAGGACAGTGAGGCCTATGTTGTTTAACCCAAGAGCTGAGCACAGGTCCGCTGCTGCATTTGTTAAAGGAATTGTTTAGTGAACGAAGTGGCAATAGTGCCGATCTTTCAGCTTGTGAAACATTCCTACAAGCGAACCTTTAAAAAAAAAAGTGTTACTCCAAACTGCCAAGATTGCTTCAGAGTAAGCTCAAATATGTCAACTGCTGACAGGAAGAGGAAGAAGCACGTCTAGGAACATCAACATGAAGCCATATTCCTTCATTCAGCAGACACCTGCCAAGTGCTTCCTGAGCCCAGTGCTCAGACCTCCGGAGAAACAAAAGAGCCTAAAGATGAGGGAGGGAAGGAAGGAAATTCTGAATTTCTCAGCATGACTACTAGCATTTAGAAATCAGTAGAAGATCCAGGATTCGAGTCCCATTCCCTCTAACCTAAATGCTAAAGGCCTTTCCATAGCAAACAGAGCCTCTCCAAGGTAAAGAACAATCCTTAACTTTGAAGAGCTTATGACCTAATAACGGTGATCATTTTGATTTAATAGTAACTAAAAATCAACTAGTGAGAAAATAACTAAGGAGAGATTGAAATTTCAATACTTCTTATAACCAGGTAAAGTATAACCTAATAAATGTTATCTAATTTATTTTCCTACATTCTAGAAAAAACAGCACTTCAATGTTCTCATTTCTTCTATTTTGTTTTCTACCTAGGATGCTTTCTTTTTCTTTTCTTTCCTTCTTCCTTTTTTATTTTTTTTTTAATTTGTTTGTTATAGGGTGTGTGCACTTTCCAGGGAGAGAGAGAGGAAAAAAAAATCCCCCCACCCAGGAAAGACAACCATGCCACAATCCCTTCTCTTCCATTATCCTCTCAGAATTCTGGGTTTTTCAAGCTGCCACATCTGGGACTCAACCCACAAGATCAGCCATGTGAGCTCCATCTGCCTTAATCACCATGTCACCAGGCTGGCCCTAGGATGCTTCTTCATTAGCTCTTCCTGACTCTATATTTTGAAGGTTTGATATGGATATTTTCTCTTTTTTTCAGTTTATTTTTATTCACAATAGAGAGAACTTGCTCACATGTAACAGAGAGAGACAGAGAGAGAGAAGTACCTTCAACAGGGTCTCATCATGCAGTGATCCCCTTTCCCCAGACCTCCAGTTTCTCAGGATCTTGGGCATTTCCGGCATGTTTTCAGGCAGACTCAGGGATCCAAACTCGAGGTCAGCCATGTGGCTTCCAACGGTACATTTCAATTTGGCTTATTATTTGCAGCTCTGCAAATCCTCTCCACCCAACAAATTCAGGGTTCTGTAAGCAAGGGAACGACCAAAGGAAAGTAGAGTGAATACTCATCAAAGATCCAACAATGTCTACCACAGCCTATCCATAAGATCAGTCAATATATGAGGCCAGCAAGTGGCGTGGTGGTTAAGGGCACTGTATTCCCACATGACCGACAGCAATTCGAGTCCCAGACCTGGCGGTTTACTCTCTCTCTCTCTCTGGTCAGAATTGAAAAAACTAATGGTAATAAATAAATAATTCTTTAAAAAAAATCAGTCAATATCTCAATATCGGATCCAACTACCACATCCAGCTCCAGGATTTTAGGTCCAAATGTGCCTTCTCAATGTGTGGTGCACTGATAAGGAATAAATAAGATACATCAATAAACATTCCTCAGAAAAGGCAAGAATGGAAATCCAAGGCAGTCACCAGCCCATGGCACATATGCCATATTTTGCCGAAGAGGAGTCAACATTCTAGATGGCAGAGGAACACGTTCTTCAGCCAATTCAGCCAATCCATCCATCCCTGGTTCTGGTTTTAGGATGATCTTTGCCAACTGACCTCCTTGATCCTTCATCTTGGCTGCTGGGAGAAACTCCTGTGCCCATTGTCCTCCATATTCTCACAGCAGACGTAGAGGAGGAAGACCCTTGGAAGCTGCATGGTTCTCACAGCCTGTTTCCTAGTAGTGCCCATGTGTTTTGCTATCATGAGTAAGGCCTCTATGTACATTCTTGGACAAGTCTTTGTGTGGATACCAGAAACCATTTTTCACCTATCAGATGAGAAAAGATTAAAAAAAAACGAAATGGATAACGTGCTGTGTTAGCAAGGTTGTGTGAGTAGGCACTCTCAATATTGCCAATGAGAGCATAAATTAGAACCACTTCCATGGAGGGCAATTTGGCTAAATATATTTCACACACATACACACACACACACACACACACACACACACACACACATATATATATATATACACAATGAGTAATTTTGAGATATATATGGATATCTATCTATCTATATACATTTGGCTATCTGCATATACATTACTCATGCAGTATCTTCTGACTAATTCCATTTCTAGGAATGTATCATACAAATGTATTCACACACATAAAATGACATTTTCACGAGATTATTCATTCATTATTGCAGCTGTGTTTCCAAAGCACAGGATTGGAAACCACCTAAATGACAGTCAATAAGGGATGGTTATATACATCCATACAGAGATATTCTGTGCAACTATTAAAAAATGAAAGCACTCTTAATTTAGATCTCCAGGAACACTGTTAAATTAAAAGAGTTTTAGAAGGTGAAGAGCAGTGTGTATAGGATAATCATCTATCTCAGAAAGAGCATATAAGAAACTAGTAACAAAGACTGGGGAAAGGAAATTGGGTGGCCCTGGGCAGGGTTGGAAGTGACACTTTTCACTGTGTGTCCATTTTATTTTTTAATTTGAGCCATTCGAACATATTGGCTATTTAATGTTCCTAATTAAATACTTTGTAGGCCAGAACCAATAGATGGCATAATGGCTATGTCTCTGGACTCCCATGTAGTCAACCACAGTTCAAGTCCCAGACCCGGTGACTTAAACTCACGCCAGGCACTTGTGTGTGCATGCCCAAGATCCCGAGAGGAAAATGGAGGAGAATGGATTGCGGCGTGGCCATCTCCCTGGGGTGTGATTTCTCATTTTCTGTCTCTCTCTCTCTGCCTTTCTGGCGAGCTCACACACTCTATAGCAAAAACCTCTCAAAAATAATAATAATAATAATAAATACTTAATAGGTCGATATTCATCATGGCTTTTTTTTTCACAATCACCAAAAGATGGAAATAACACAAATGTCCATCACCAGATAAATGAATGTGTCAACAAAATATGGGATATAAATACAACGGAATATTACTGGGCATTTAAAAAGAAGGAAATTATGGCATATGTTGTAACATGGATAAACTTTGATGACGTAATGCTGAGTGATGTAAGCCAGTCACAAAAAGGCAGGTATTGTGAGGTTCACTTACACGAGGTACCTAGAGTAGTCAAATTCTTTTTTTTTTTTT
>NW_006159863.1:798787-799025 GCF_000334495.1 Tupaia belangeri chinensis | reverse complement strand
CATTCTCCTCTTGGGATCTTGGGCACGCACGCACACGCGCCCAGCGTGAGTTTTAAGCCACCGGGTCCAGGACACGAACCGCGGTCGACTACGTGGGAGTCCAGCGACATAGCCATTACGCTAACTGCTGGTTCCCTAGAGTAGTCAAATTCTTACAGAAAGAAAGTAGAATGCTGGGTGCCAGAGACCAGGATTGGGGAGAAGGCGGAGTTGTGTAATGGATATGGAATTTCAGCAG
>NW_006159863.1:773965-798265 GCF_000334495.1 Tupaia belangeri chinensis | reverse complement strand
AGGAGAAGAAAAAAAGAGTTCTAGAATGGTGGTGATGACTTCACAGCAATGTGAATGAACGAAGTGCCACTAAAATGCACATTTAAACTTTGTTAAAAGAAGCCAAGAGGTGGCATAGGGATTGATGGGCTGGACTCCCACATGGCTAACTGAGGTTCGAGTCCCGGACCTGGCAGCTCGAAAATCACGTCAGGCACACACTGTGTATGCATGCCCCAAATCCCAGGAGAATGGGGAAGGGATTGAGACATGGCCATCCCCTCTGTGTGGCAGGGAGAGGGGTGATTTCTCACTTTCCCTCTTTCTGTCTCTCTCCTTTCTGGCAAGCACACACACCTTACAGTGAAAACCTTATAAAAAATAATAAAAATGGTTAAAGGGGGCCAGCAGTTGATGTGATGGTTAAGGTGCTGGGCTCCCACATGGCTGATTGCAGTTCGAATCCTGGACTTGGCAGCTTGAAACTCATGCCAGGCATGCATGCCCAAAGTCCCTAGAGAAGAGGAGAATAGAGGAGAAAGGATTGCTCCAGGGCCACCCCCTCACCTTGGGAGGTGATTTCTCACTTCCCCTCTCTTGGTCTCTCTCTAGAGAGTGCATACTTCTTATGGCAAAAAACTTAAAAAAAAAAAAAAAAGGTTTAAAGCATCAGTTTTATGTTATGCAGTGTTTGTTACCATGGGGGCAGGGTATTTAACTTGGTAGGCCATACTAAAAGCGACTGCATGATACTCTTTAAGTGGATGAATTATATCTCAGTAAAGTCATTTAAAGAAACAGTTGGGAGGTTTCCAATTTATTTGCGTCTCATCAATTTCACATGCAAGTAACCATGATTAAACCTTAAGTCTAGTGCGGCCAGTGGCCCAGTGGTAACTGAATGCCAGCAACGCTGAGGCCTTATGGGAAGGCCCCATGTTTGTGTCTCGAGGTCCCCCTGTGCACACTAGGCTTGTGCGGGTACTCATGACCCTGCTGGCTGGGGCTGGGAGTAGGGTCACAATGGGAAGATCCTATTAGGGGTGCCTTTCTCTCTGTCCTCTCTTTCTCTGTCTGTGACTTGTTCTCTCTCTTTCTGCCTTTCTCTCTTATGGAAGAAAAAAGAAAGAGAGAGAGAGAGAGGGAGAGAGAAAGAAACATAAAGAAAAAAAGTGAAATCAAGTTTAGACAAACCTTTAAGCCTGAAAATCCATGCTTTGACATACTTCTGCCATGTTCTCCCATTGCCCTAGCCCAGTGGCTCTCCAGTTGTGGCCCCCAGACCAGCAGCAGCTCCAGCACCTGGAACTCGTTAGAAATGCACATTCACAAGGTCCACTCCAAATCTACTGAATCTAGTATGGTCTTTGATTAACGATTATTGGAATGGGGATCTGTATTAGTGCAGAAATGGGCTCAGCCACTAACAACTGAAACAAAACAACTGTGACTAAACAAAATAGTTTATATCTCTCTCACATAAAATAAGCTACAGGTTAGAGCCAGCAGGTGGCATAGTGGTTAAAGGTTTTAGACTTCCACATGGCCAGCCATGGTTCAAGTCCCAGACCTGGCAGCTTCAAAATCATGCCAGGTGCCTGTGTAGGTAAGTCCATAATCCTGAGTAGATCGAAGGAGAAGGAATTGTGGCATGGCTGCCCCTCCTACGGGGGTGATTTCTCACTTTCCTTCTCTCTCCGCCTCTGTGTCTCTCTGGTGAGTGCACATGACCTATAGCAAAAACTCTTAAAAAAAAAACAAAAACACAGAGGTATACTATGACTGCTCTACTGTGTTCATCTACAATCTGACTTCAGGGCCAACAGGTGGAATAGTAGTTGTGGCGCTGGACTTCCACATAGCCAACCACAGTTCGAGTCCCAGACCCAGTGGCTTGAAACATGCCCAAAATCCTGAAAAGAGAATGGAAGAGAAGGGATTGAGATATGGGGCTGATTTCTCACTTTCCTTCTCTCTGTCTACCTCTCTGGCAAGCACACGTACCTTATGACCCAAAATAAAATAATAAAATAATAAAAAAATAATAATCCAGGGGCAAGAGCCATAGTACAGTGGCTAAATACTGTACATGGAAATTCAGATTCCACATGGCTAAATGCAGTTCAAATCCCAGCTCCGCCAACTTGAAAAATATGCCCAGCCTATGTGTGTACATGCCCCAAATCCTAACAGGATGGAGAAATAGAGGGAAAAGGACTGTGGTGTAAACAGATCCCATGGGAGGATGCTTTCTTTTTCTCTTTTTCTTAGCCAAAGTTACACAGTCATTGGTAGAACTGAAATCTGTACCTAGAAAGTTTGGTTCCAGAATCCATACGCTTAATACCCTGCTGTCCTCACTATACAGGTTATTTTCAGAACATTTGTCATTGCTGATTTCTAGTGGGAGGCAGAACCCAACTGCCATTTTAGAAACATTTATGGGCCAGCAGATGGCATAGTGGTTAAGGTGCTGGAATCCCACATAGCTGACCACAGTTCGAGTGCCAGACCTAGAGGCTTGAAAGTCATGCCAGGCATGTTTCTGCGCATACCCAAAATCCCAGAAGGAGAATGGAGAATGGATTGAAGCATGGTCATCCCCTTTGGGGAGTGATTTCTCACTTTTCCTCTCACCATCTCTCTCTGTCCTTCTGGCAAATTCATGTGCCCTATGAAAGAAATTTTAGAAGAAGAAGAAGAAGAAGAAGAAGAAGAAGAAGAAGAAGAAGAAGAAGAAGAAGAAGAAGAAGAAGAAGAAAAACAAAGAAGCATTTAGAAAATTTTAGAAATTTACTTCCCAAGTGTTCCCTCTCCCTGCAGGTCAGTCATGGGCAAATGATCTAGTACTCCACCAATCTGTCCAGCTACCAGACATACCCATGGTGTTACAAGCAAATGATAGCAGAGACAGCAGTGACAGTCACAGACAGAACCTGATTCTCTAAGGTCTCTCGGAGTGTCTGTGAACTACCCAATAGCCTTTTTTATTTTTTATTATTTATTATTTTTTTAGTTTGCTATAGAGCACATGCACTCACCCTAGAGAGACAGAGACGAAAAGTGAGAAATTATCTCCTAAGAAAATGGTCACATCACAATCTCTTCTCTTCCATTCTCCTCTATGAATTTTACAAACACATACACATACACGCCCGGTGTATTTTTCAAGCCACCATGTCCAAGACTTAAACCACACAGTTGGTCATGTGAGATCCAGCTGCCCCATCCTATTTGCTGGTCCCCCAATATCCTTTTAATAAATTACTGACTTCGGGAACCAGCAGTTAGTGTAATGGCTATGTTGCTGGACTCCCACGTAGTCGACCGCGGTTCGCATCCCGGACCCGGTGGCTTAGAACTCACGCCGGGTGCATGTGAGCACATGCCCAAGATCCCAAGAGGAGAATGGAGGAGAAGGGATTGCGGTGTGACCATCCCCCCTGGGAGGTGATTTCTCACTTTCTGTCTCTATGTCTCTCTCTGTCTGTCTGGCAAGCGCACACGCTCTATAGCGAAAACCTCTCCAAAATAAATAAATAAATAAATTACTGACTTCTAGCATCAATCAGAACCAGTGTCTGTTGCATGCAATTAAGGATCTGATACATGAATTATTGTCTGAGGATGAGAGATCCAAAAATATTTAAGTCCTAGGCACACCTGGAAAGTTGATGGTACTATCATGCTAGAAGCCTAGCAACATGAATCATGTGGGCTGCGGTGCCTCTTAAAAACAGAACTGAAGCTCTGTTCTCTGCTGGAGTTCATCCATGGCTTGCATGGTATACTGCTGCAACAGACACACAAAATCCTGTGTTCAGGGGCCAGATGGTGGTGTGGTGGTGAAGGTGGCTGGGTACCACATGGCTGACCATACAGTTCAAGTGCTGGACCTGGTGACTTGAAAAACATGCTGGCCATGTGTACAAGTTTCTCCAAAATCCCAAAAGGAGAGAGACATAGAGAAGAGATTGTGATGTGACCATATCCTCTAGATGGTGCTTTGTCACTTTCCCTCCATCTCTCTGCATCTCTCTCTGCCAAGCACACATGCCCTCTGTCATATTACAAAACAAAGTCCTTTGTTCAGGAGGGCAAAGGACCCCGTGATGATTAATTTTATGTTAACTTGACTGGACCTTGGGGTGCCCAGATATTTGGTTAAACATTATTCTGAGTATGTCTGTAAGAATGTTTCTGGATGAGATTAATATTTGAACTGGTAAACTGAGTCAAGCAGATCATCTTTCCCAATGCATGAAGACTATCCAGTCTGTTGGAAGCCTAAATAGAGTAAAAGATTAAGATTTTTTTCTCTCTCTCTCTACCTGCCAGTCTTTCTGCCAGACTACTGGTCTTTTCCTGTCTTCAGACTCAGACTCAGACTCAGACTCAGACTGGAGCTTACACCATTGGTTCTACTGGTTCTAAGGCCTTTGGACTTCAGAACATGGAACTTCTCAGCCTCCATAATCACTTGAGCCAATTCTTTATAATACAACTCTTCATATAAATAATAAATATATATATATGTATATATATATATATATCATATCCTATTTGTTGTCTTTCTCTGGAGAGCCCTGAAAACAACCCTTCTGGGAAATAAATGTTTCAAAAATAATAAGGAAAAATACTTGACCTGGTAAAGAAGGGAAGGACGATTCTTTACGAGAAGATTTCTCTGACTTTGGTCATCCATCCACATATAATTCAATGAGCATGTAGAGCACACATTTTAGGCTCTTTCTAAAGAAACTCATTGTAATTTTAATAATGGAAAGAACATATCAAAGCAATCATTTTCATCTCAGATCAATAAAAGGGATGACAGTTTGAACTCTCCCTCTCGAGTTGATGGCAAAATTTACACGACCAAATTGCATCCATGTCTGTTTGGTTTCTCCTCTCTATTTCTACCTAAGTATAAAATCCAAAGTTCTAATTATAAGTTACTGAGTATGGCAGCAAGAGTTTGGCTCTGTAGGATAGTGATAGATACTTGGGTTGAATAGGGACATGGAACTCGTGGAGAGTGACTCACCAAAGACTTCTTTCAGCTCTCTGTCAGATGTTAAGTCAACAAGCGTATCACCCTCAGAAGCTGGAGGGATGACTCTCAGCTTGGGAGTCAGTGCTGAATGGATTCCTAATCTACTCTTTGGAAAGGAATTTTTCCATGCTCTGTTGCAGCCCTTGGAGGTAATTTCAAAATATGCCCAATAATAATACATCATTGATTTCCTTCTCCCTGAGAAGAAAATCAAGTATTAGAGAAAAGAAAAACCTTGTGAAACTGAACTAGTTGCCTCATGGAGAAATTCTGATATCTCATCCTTGATTTTAAAATTCATGATCGTTCAGCCCCAAGGCAATAGGTTCAGGCTCTAAAAACAATAAACATATCACTGAGATATACCAGTTGAGCAAAGCTCTCGAAGTCTCCAAAATGGAGTTTATGACATTACCAATGCCAGAAAGTAATGTTTTTATTTCCTTTCTGATTCAAAAACTCTTAACATCTGTTTCCTCTGACAGCGGGTGCTTTATTGTGGAGAAATCTTCTAATAGCTGCCCCCTTCTTTTTCTTTCTTTCTTTCTTTCTTTCTTTCTTTCTTTCTTTCTTTCTTTCTTTCTTTCTTTCTTTCTTTCTTTCTTTCTTTCTTTCTTTTCTTCCTTCCTTCCTTCCTTCCTTCCTTCCTTCCTTCCTTCCTTCTTCTTTCTTCCTTCCTTTCTACCCTTTTCTTTCTTTCATTCTTTTCATTCTTTCTTTCTTTTTTCCTTCTTTCTTTTTCTTTCTCTTTTTAAATTTCCTGAGCGAGCACATGCGAGAGAAAGAGAAAGAGAGAGATGAGGGGGAAACCCCTAACAGGATCTCATCCCACTGTGATCCCCTTTCCTGCAGCCCTCCAGCTTGTCAGGGTTTTGTGCATGTACACTCCATGACTTTTAGGCTGACTGAAGATATAAACTCACAGTCAGCCATGTGGTTTCCAGACTGCAGTTCAGCTCTCTACTAACTGTGCCACTGAGGCTGGATGAGGTGCTCATTTCTTGACCTGGCATATTAAAAACATATGCTGCTGGGGCCAGAAGGTGGCACAGTGGTTAAGGTGCTGGATTTCTACATGGCCGACCACAGTTCAAGTCCTAGACCTAGCAGTTTAAAAATCATACCAGGTGTGTGTGCATGCATTCCCAAACTCCTAGGAAGAGAAAGGATTACTACATGGCCATCCTCCTGAATGGATGATTTCTCACTTTCCCTTTCATTGTCTCTCTCCAGTGAGCACACATGCCCTATGGAAAAACTAAAACAATAACATATGCCTCCAGTAAGTATAATTTGGACAGAGTCACAATGTTCACTATTTCTAGCAACCTAGAGTCAAGATCAAGATATGTATACCATTGGCTACCAATTGCTCTTGGCAAATAGAATGGTGTGTGGTTGATATTATAGAGCAAATCTCTATCAATCAATGCCCCTCCTTGGTGTACACATAGGTGGATATGCTCAGAGAAAATCCAAACACACATTTTCCAGTCTATACCACAGATTCTAAACCAACTAGCAACTATTGGGTTGTCAGAAAAGTCATGATGTATTTTTTCTGTGTTTTCTATGTAAAAATGCATCATGACTTTCCAACAACCCAATAAATGAAACACCTCTTCTGCATCATGTGCTTTCATCATGAGAAACAAGACATGAAAAAAATTCTCAGTTCTTCTCCTTCATGTACGCCTCAACATACTTTAGAGACTAATTCACACTCTACACATCAGTGGTTTCATCCAACCATACATGATGATCACTTCTCTTTCACGTTGCCTGAGATGTCCATCTGCATAGTTTTTAAAGTGAATTTTTCAATAATGTGTTCTGCTTTCTCTCCGAGTATGCTTGTCAACAGTATTGGGCTGTTTTTCTAAGTTTCCCATCAATAGAATAATTAATATCTCTTTGTGCTATGAGAACTGCAATTCTGAATGACACCTCTGCAGTTTCAATTTCTCCCCTATCTTTAGCAAAATATGAATCAGTAAAGGTTTACTAAAGGTGCCTCATTTGGAAACAAGGTAAGAACTCTAAGATTTTTTTACCACTACTGGACAAAGTTTCATAGCAGACAATATGCTGGGTCAACGGGGAAAACAGATCATCACCAGTAAGATTCAATTTCTAATATATCATCCTAGTTCTAATTTGTACTCTTTTTTTGACAGATAGTGCAGTTTTATTTATTCTGTTACATAGTCATTCTACATTTGCATTCTATAGTCAACATTTGAGTTATAATGTGTACATTGTTGTTTTCACTTCTATTTTTTTCTTTTGCTTCATTTAAGCACTTCCAAGCTATCTATCCTTCTTTGTAAGCTAGAGAAATCCCTCAACACATTTCAAATGATAAATATTCCCTTAAATATGGCTTTTACTATTTCCCATGAATTGCAAAGTGTTCTCCATTTCACTGGTTTTCTAGATTTTACAGTGCATAAGTGACCCCTTCATGATTCTCCATCAGCCAAAGTAAAAGCAAGTCATATAGCATGGTTTACTGGTCCCATGCTGCCACTCACTGACACACAGTTTACATCTAGTTGGGCCAAAACAGCTTGCGGTCTAATATAGTTATTGCATCCCTGAGTGTTCTTGTCAATACTGCTACATCTCACTTCCAATGTTTCTTGCATCTTGAAATTCAGATCCAGTGGCATTTCCTCCAGGAAGCTCTTCCTAACACCCCCCAAATTGGGTTAAATATCCCTGATCAGTGCCCCTCAGCACTTTATGAGTGCCTTTCTCATAATGTTTCCTACACATCGTATCGAATGTCTGTTGCAGTACCTCCATCTAATCTGTGAGTTCCTCAAAGTTGGGAACCTGACCTTGTTCACTTTTGTGTCCTCAGTGCCCAGCACAGTGCCAGCCACACAAATATTATTCATTGAGTTAAATTAGACATAAGTCAGTTTCCAACTAGACTAAAATTTCTACTCCTTTTATAATCCCTCCATTCCTCAAATGTTTCATGAGTTCTTAAAGTATTTAAAGGGTAACTTATGAACCAGCAGGTGGCATGAAGGCTAAGGCAGCAGGATCTCACATGGCCGACTGTATGATTCAAATCTCAGACCTGGCAGCTTGAAAATCCACCAGCCATGTGTGTGTGTATGTGCGCACATGCCCAAAAATCCCAAGAGAGAATAGAGGAGAAGGGATTATGGCATGATTATCTCCCAGAAAGTGATTTCTCACTTTTCTCTTCTCTCTCTGTCCCTCTTTGGCAAGCACACATAGCCTAACAGCAAGAAAACTAAAATAAAAAATACATCTTAAAAACTTAAAAATATATTTATGTGTCAGGACCAGCAGTTGATGTAATGGCTATGTCGCTGGACTCCCATGTAGTTGACCGCAGTTCAAGTCTTGGACCCGGTGGCTTAAACTTACACCGGGCACATGTGTGTGTGTGCCCAAGATCATGAGAATGGAGGAAAAATATATATATATATACATATATATATGTGTATGTGTGTGTGTATATATAAATATATATATATATTTATGTGATAATTTTTTTTCCTTCATAAATACATGCAATATTATATTGCAAAAGCCATTTTGAAATTAGAATGTTACCTGACCTCAGGTTTCTGTATATGGATATCTTTGCCCAAATACCGTTCTGCTTATCTGCTCCTTGAAACTCTTACTCATCTATATCGGAAAAACTCATTCACTTTCTCAAGATTGTGAAATTCTCTAACAAACCATGTGAAGTAGGCCAATGTGTTGCTATCAGCAGTGAATGATTCTTGCACTGACAGAAGTCTCGGTTGCTTTGCCAGGATTCTTTCAACCAGACTGCAGTGTCAGTTTGTCCTTGAATAATCCACATTTTCCAGTCCATTACAATGTATTCATTTCCCAACACCTTTTTATCCGACCTTATTAACAACCACCGTATCACCATCAGGTAATTGCTATGACCCACTTCCCATAGAGTATCAGACCTGGCTTCTGTTCTCATTGTTCACTCATGCTCAGGTGAAATCAGCTTTGGGAAAAAAAATAATAAACTTTTGAAAACAACACCAATTTCTTGAGTTTGAAGGAAACACAAGAAAATAGGAGGGGTAGATCTGTATAAAATTTTAAATATAACAAAGAAGATGAATTCTATATCAACATGACAAAGAGTCACCATGAGATCACTCTGTTTCCTAAAAAATAAGGATATGTCCCTATTGTCAGCAATGTAGATATCATTGAACATTCCTAATCCAAAAATCCAAAATGCTCCAAAATCCAAAACAGTCTGAGTGCCATCATGAAACCACAAGTAGAAAATGCTATACTTGACTTCGTGTATAAGGTATCAGCCAAAATGCTCCAATATAAAGATGTCATATAAAATCAACTTCCAGCATCACTGCAAGAGATACAAGCACATAAAAGATTATTCTATTTTTCTTATAAACCTTGTTATTAAGGGGATTCATTCAACATTCTGAAAACAACTGCAATTTTTAAAAACTCTATATGGGGGCAAGTAGGTGGCATGGTGGTTAAGGCACTGGGTTCCCATTGGCCAACCATAATTTGAGTCCTGGACCTGATGGCTTGCTTTCTCATTCTCCCTTTCTGTCTGTCACTCTCTGGTCAAAACTGAAGAATAATAATAAATTAAATTAAAAATAAATAAATCTTTTTAAAAAGAAAAAAAAAAAAACCTGTATAAAGGGAAGGCTGAGAAACTTAAAGACCAAGGAGACTAGGCATACCAGAGGACTAAATTCAACATAGTATCCCGGATTGAATCTTGTAACAGAGAGTATTAGTGGGAAACTACTGATATCCAAATAAAATATGGAGGTTAGTTCATAGTGATGTACCAATATTAATTCCTTAGTTCTGACAAATGTACCATGGCTGTTTAACTCTGTTAACATTGAGGGAAACTGAATGAAGAGTACATGGGAATGCTGTATTGTAACTTTGCTGTAAATCTAAAATTATTCCAAACAAACAAACAAACCAAAACTGCCTAACATGTTTAGTGTCAAGAAGGCCAGCTGGTGGCATGGTGGTTGGGGCAGCTGATCCCACATGGCTGACTATATCATGTGTCCTGGACCCAGCAGCATGAGAGATGGATGGGATATGTGTATGCATGCATGTGTGCCCAGAATGCCAAAAAGAGGAAGAGATGTAGGAGGAGGGATTATGGCATGGCTATCCCCCGTGGAGGGTGCTTTCCTATTTTCCCTTTCTCTCTTCCTCTCTCTTTCTCTTTCTAGTGAGCATAAGTGCCCTCTGGCAAATTAAAAGGTGGGGGGAGGGGGGCTATACAGAAAGAAGAAGAAAAAGTTATTTAGAGTCAAGGAAAAAAAAAGAGGGTCTTATATGCATTCTCCTTCTTAACAGTTAATACCTATAATTTATCGTCCTTTTATTTTTGCCATTCAAATGCTCAGAGCCAAATTCTGTGTTGGGTTACATCAATTTCATTAACCCTCAGGGTTATCATGTTTGCTTCCTCACTTTTCTTGATTCTAATTTCCCTTTTCTATTAAGAATAAAGACTAACTTTGCTGTATTTTTGTTGTCATAAACCAGCTGTAATCCTTTTAGGAAGGAGGTTCTGCATTAATTACAAACCTGAAAGTTTTCCAAGGCTAGGAAAGCAAGATTGTGAAGGCTCAGGAAATCGTGGGTCACGATGTTCAGCCGAAGGAATCAGGCTCCTTTAGGCAGAGCGATGACTCAGGGGAGAAAGGATGGTTATCTTCAAACAACTGAAAGATTGCCCTTGAGAAAGCAGAAAAGACTTGCTGTGTGTTGCACCGAAAGGCCAAATCCCAACCCAGAGGTACAGATCACAAGAGGAAGACCTCCACTCAGCATAAGGAAGAACTGGCAAGGGTAACCAATGGGGAAGTGCTTAGCATGGTGGCTAAGGGCTCTTTATTCCCACATGGCCAACTACAGTTCGAGTCCCAGACCTGGTGGCTTGGTTTCTCACTTTCTCTCTCTCTCTCAGTCCCTCTCTGGTCTATTTAAAATAAAGAAAGAAAGAAAGAAAAAACGTTAAACAAAATAATTATTTTAAAAAAAGAATCCCTTCCCCAGAGATGCCTAAGGGGCATTTAGAGCACTTAAACAAGATCCCCAGGTATACACATTATGTTAATACTGCTGGTCCACGGCCCATATTTTGAGTAGCAAGGCTTTGGTCTAGACCATCTATCGGGAATTCCTCATTGAAGAAGTTACAGTAGAAGATCTCTAAAGTGTCTTCCACGTGCATATTCTGAGATTACATAGTGCATATGACAACTCTGGATGATAATTATTAAGTGCTTATGGTAGTGGGAACTATAGATTGCCCTTTGCAGCTATTTTCTCTTTTTTTGTTTTTCTTTTTTGTTTGTTTTTGTTTTTGCCATAGGGTGTGCGTGCTCTCCAGAAAAGATAGTAAGAGGAAAATGAGAAATTACTCCCCGGGGGAATGTACACACTGTAATCCCTTCCTCTTCCATCCTCCTCCTGGGATTTCAGGCATGCATGCACACATGCCCAGCATTATTCTCAAGCTACCAGGTCTTAGGACTCCAACCACAGTTGGCCATGTGGGAGTCCAGCACTCAGACACCACGCTCCCTGCTGGCCCTGCCATTAACTCTTTTAATCCTCCCAGCAACTCTTCAAGCTGGCCCAATAGGAGGGTTTTGTTGTTGTTTTGAAATTTTCTTATAGAGTGCATGCACTCGCCAGAGAGGCAGAGAGAGGGGGAAGGAAATGAGAAAGCACACACTTGTGGGGATGGACACACCACAATCCCTTCTCTTTTATTCTCTTCCTGGGATTTGGAACTTGAGTGCGTGCGTGCACACACACACACACACACACACACACACAGAGCATGTTTTTTCAAGTCACCAGGCTTGGATTTAAACCACACAGTTGGCCATGTGGGATCCAACTTAACCATCACACCACCAGTTGGCCTCAGCCAACGGAAAAAAAATAATAAACTTTTGAAAACAACACCAATTTCTTGAGTTTGAAGGAAACACAAGAAAATAGGAGGGGTAGATCTGTATAAAATTTTAAATATAACAAAGAAGATGAATTCTATATCAACATGACAAAGAGTCACCATGAGATCACTCTGTTTCCTAAAAAATAAGGATATGTCCCTATTGTCAGCAATGTAGATATCATTGAACATTCCTAATCCAAAAATCCAAAATGCTCCAAAATCCAAAACAGTCTGAGTGCCATCATGAAACCACAAGTAGAAAATGCTATACTTGACTTCGTGTATAAGGTATCAGCCAAAATGCTCCAATATAAAGATGTCATATAAAATCAACTTCCAGCATCACTGCAAGAGATACAAGCACATAAAAGATTATTCTATTTTTCTTATAAACCTTGTTATTAAGGGGATTCATTCAACATTCTGAAAACAACTGCAATTTTTAAAAACTCTATATGGGGGCAAGTAGGTGGCATGGTGGTTAAGGCACTGGGTTCCCATTGGCCAACCATAATTTGAGTCCTGGACCTGATGGCTTGCTTTCTCATTCTCCCTTTCTGTCTGTCACTCTCTGGTCAAAACTGAAGAATAATAATAAATTAAATTAAAAATAAATAAATCTTTTTAAAAAGAAAAAAAAAAAAACCTGTATAAAGGGAAGGCTGAGAAACTTAAAGACCAAGGAGACTAGGCATACCAGAGGACTAAATTCAACATAGTATCCCGGATTGAATCTTGTAACAGAGAGTATTAGTGGGAAACTACTGATATCCAAATAAAATATGGAGGTTAGTTCATAGTGATGTACCAATATTAATTCCTTAGTTCTGACAAATGTACCATGGCTGTTTAACTCTGTTAACATTGAGGGAAACTGAATGAAGAGTACATGGGAATGCTGTATTGTAACTTTGCTGTAAATCTAAAATTATTCCAAACAAACAAACAAACCAAAACTGCCTAACATGTTTAGTGTCAAGAAGGCCAGCTGGTGGCATGGTGGTTGGGGCAGCTGATCCCACATGGCTGACTATATCATGTGTCCTGGACCCAGCAGCATGAGAGATGGATGGGATATGTGTATGCATGCATGTGTGCCCAGAATGCCAAAAAGAGGAAGAGATGTAGGAGGAGGGATTATGGCATGGCTATCCCCCGTGGAGGGTGCTTTCCTATTTTCCCTTTCTCTCTTCCTCTCTCTTTCTCTTTCTAGTGAGCATAAGTGCCCTCTGGCAAATTAAAAGGTGGGGGGAGGGGGACTATATAGAAAGAAGAAGAAAAAGTTATTTAGAGTCAAGGAAAAAAAAAGAGGGTCTTATATGCATTCTCCTTCTTAACAGTTAATACCTATAATTTATCGTCCTTTTATTTTTGCCATTCAAATGCTCAGAGCCAAATTCTGTGTTGGGTTACATCAATTTCATTAACCCTCAGGGTTATCATGTTTGCTTCCTCACTTTTCTTGATTCTAATTTCCCTTTTCTATTAAGAATAAAGACTAACTTTGCTGTATTTTTGTTGTCATAAACCAGCTGTAATCCTTTTAGGAAGGAGGTTCTGCATTAATTACAAACCTGAAAGTTTTCCAAGGCTAGGAAAGCAAGATTGTGAAGGCTCAGGAAATCGTGGGTCACGATGTTCAGCCGAAGGAATCAGGCTCCTTTAGGCAGAGCGATGACTCAGGGGAGAAAGGATGGTTATCTTCAAACAACTGAAAGATTGCCCTTGAGAAAGCAGAAAAGACTTGCTGTGTGTTGCACCGAAAGGCCAAATCCCAACCCAGAGGTACAGATCACAAGAGGAAGACCTCCACTCAGCATAAGGAAGAACTGGCAAGGGTAACCAATGGGGAAGTGCTTAGCACGGTGGCTAAGGGCTCTGAATTCCCACATGGCCAACTACAGTTCGAGTCCCAGACCTGGTGGCTTGGTTTCTCACTTTCTCTCTCTCTCTCAGTCCCTCTCTGGTCTATTTAAAATAAAGAAAGAAAGAAAGAAAAAACGTTAAACAAAATAATTATTTTAAAAAAAGAATCCCTTCCCCAGAGATGCCTAAGGGGCATTTAGAGCACTTAAACAAGATCCCCAGGTATACACATTATGTTAATACTGCTGGTCCACGGCCCATATTTTGAGTAGCAAGGCTTTGGTCTAGACCATCTATCGGGAATTCCTCATTGAAGAAGTTACAGTAGAAGATCTCTAAAGTGTCTTCCACGTGCATATTCTGAGATTACATAGTGCATATGACAACTCTGGATGATAATTATTAAGTGCTTATGGTAGTGGGAACTATAGATTGCCCTTTGCAGCTATTTTCTCTTTTTTTGTTTTTCTTTTTTGTTTGTTTTTGTTTTTGCCATAGGGTGTGCGTGCTCTCCAGAAAAGATAGTAAGAGGAAAATGAGAAATTACTCCCCGGGGGAATGTACACACTGTAATCCCTTCCTCTTCCATCCTCCTCCTGGGATTTCAGGCATGCATGCACACATGCCCAGCATTATTCTCAAGCTACCAGGTCTTAGGACTCCAACCACAGTTGGCCATGTGGGAGTCCAGCACTCAGACACCACGCTCCCTGCTGGCCCTGCCATTAACTCTTTTAATCCTCCCAGCAACTCTTCAAGCTGGCCCAATAGGAGGGTTTTGTTGTTGTTTTGAAATTTTCTTATAGAGTGCATGCACTCGCCAGAGAGGCAGAGAGAGGGGGAAGGAAATGAGAAAGCACACACTTGTGGGGATGGACACACCACAATCCCTTCTCTTTTATTCTCTTCCTGGGATTTGGAACTTGAGTGCGTGCGTGCACACACACACACACACACACACACACACAGAGCATGTTTTTTCAAGTCACCAGGCTTGGATTTAAACCACACAGTTGGCCATGTGGGATCCAACTTAACCATCACACCACCAGTTGGCCTCAGCCAACAAGAAAATGTATGCCTCCTGGCCATGGCTTTCACACTGCTTTTGTCTATTATGGCAGCATGTGCACGCTGTCCACAGCATGACATCAAAAAAGGGGTCTGAGGGACCAGCAGTTAGCGTAATGGCTATGTCACTGGACTCCCACATAGTCGACCGTGGTTCAAGTACCGGACCCAGTGGCTTAAAACTCACGCCAGGCGTGTGTGCGTGCGTGCCCAGGATCCTGAGAGGAGAATGGAGGAGAAGGGATTGTAGCATGGCCATCCCCCCTGGGGGGTGATTTCTCACTTTTGTCTCTCTGTCTCTCTCTGTCTGTCTGGCGAGCACATGCGCCCTATAGCAAAAACCTTTCCAACAAAAAAAAGGGGGGTGTCTGAGACAGTTATTTATGTTGTTTCAGAAAGAGGTATGGGACACTGAGCCAGGTAACCAATTTAGTCGACAGCCATTCCCTGACAACCCACTTACTGTGTTAAGAAGATGCTGAATCAATCTACTAGCTTCAAGCAGAACTTTCTCTTCTCTCCATATTTAGGTTAATGCTGCATCACGTGCCATGTGGCACCTACTACCTATGCAGCTATGGGCCAGTCACTTAGATTCTGCCCACCCCTCACACTCTCCAGGGGATTAGACAAGTGTTTATGAAGACCCTTAGTTCTAAAATCATAAATGGAGGAGAACTGATATTGTCAACAACATACCAAAAAAACATACAATAAGCTAAGGAACATGTAAATGTTTCATTTTGAGCTTTACATTTTTCTTAACAAAGTCCTCATTCACCAGGCTATTTTTTTTTCTTAAGAGAGATTTTTGCTATAGGGCATGTGTACTCGCCGGAGAGACAAAGAAAGACAGGAAGACAGAAAGTGAAAAATCACCCCACCAAGGAAGATGGCAACGCCACAATCTCTTCTCCATTCTCCTCTTGGCATTTTGGGCACGCATGCACACATGCCCCATGTGAGTTTTAAGCCATAGGCAGGTCTGGGACTCAAACCACAGTTGATAATGTGGGAGTCCAGGGACATAACCATTACACCATCTGCTGGTCCCTCGTCAGGTTATTTTATTGATTATTTTTTTAATGTGCACAAGAAGAGAGAGAAGAACCCTCAACCACATCTCATCACACCTCACTCTCCCTCCCCAGCCCTCCAACTTCTCAGAATCTACGGTGTTCATGTGTACCTGATGTTTTCAGGCTGACCCAGGGATTCAAACCCATGGTCACCACATGGCTTCCAGCTTTGCAAGGCATGTGTATTACCACTGCACTACAGTGGCTGGCCCAGTTTTATTTTTTATTCTTAATACCTCCTGAGAAGTAGTTACTGATCTGCATTTTTAACATCTGCTTCCCAATGTTTTAGCCCTCTGACCCCAGTGGGTTACCATGCTGAGTTTTAGGACAGAGAAAATAGATCTCTTGTGTGATCACAGTTTCTGCTGCAGAAAAGAGGCTGATGATATAAGTATTATTATACTACCACACGTACAGAGGAAGCAAAGCAGCATTGGCCCTACAGAGAATCAGAATCAGGACTTTGAAGAAGGGATCTTGGTCACTAAGTGGAATACTATACAAGAAGACAAAATATCTGATGCCCAAGTCTTAAGGAAGAGAGTAGTTAGGGGAAGTGATGACTCATCTTTCAATACCAGGTACTCTGTGGCACATACAAATCAGTCAGACACTATCCTCACCTTGCAATTATGGCAAGTTTATGGGGGAGACAGAAAAACAAACAAACAGTTTAACAAAGTGAACTGGGTTACATGCAATAAAATAGATTCTGCTCCGAGAAACCTTGGGGAACTTATGGAGAAAGTAAGTGGAATTTGGACTCAGCCTCGAAGATGTTCTGTAAATGAGGTCACTAGAAGGAGAAAAAAGGAAATTCTAATCAGGAGGACACATCACGAATAAAGACATGGAAGCAGCAAAACTAAAACTACAACTTTCTTTTTCTTTTTTTTTTTTTTTTGAGAGGTTTTCACTATAGAGTGCATGTACACACCAGAAAGACAGAGAGAGACAGAGAGACAGAAAGTGAGAAATCACTCCCCAGGAAGGATGGCCACGCTGCAATCCCTTCTCCTCCATTCTCCTCTCGGGATCTTGGGGATGCACGCACACGTGCCCGGCATGAGTTTAAGCCATCGGGTCCGGGACTCGAATCGCGGTCGACTACATGGGAGTCCAGCAACATAGCCATTACGCTAACTGCTGGTCCCAAAACTGCAACTTTCTATAAGTTGGGGGAAGAGAGGATACAAGATATAAGAATGAAAAAGCAAGGTAAAGAGTTCAGTGCTTGCTGAAGAGTTTCAGCCTCACTTGGATGGAGTCGGGGGACTTGGTGGTTTGTCGGTCAGAGGAGAGGACCACACTGGGTTTGAGTTAGTCAGTTCCAGATGCAGAGAGGAGGCCATACTCAGGAAAGGAGGCTGGGGCAGCAAGCCCAGGTAAGCATCTCTTTATAATAGCTGGGTTCACAATATTTAAGGGCTGAATTAGGAGCAGTGCAGGGAAACTAAAAATGGTGCTACTGTTTGCGATATGAGCAGATTTGGGGTTCAGGTTTCTGGAGGAATTTGGTGGCATTAAACAAGGAACAGAAGTGCACATTTGTATAGCATCTTGGAGTTTCCACACCTCTCTTCCTTCCCTTCTTTCATACCTGGGCTACAGCCCCCCCTCGGGGTACCTCTCCCCTTGCAGCCAGTCTCTTCCCCAGTGCGATCCAGAACCTATAGGGGTTCCCAGTTCAACCCCTCAGATTCTGGCAGAAAATGGGGAGGAAGGACTCTGATTCCTAACAGTCACCCCATTTCATCTGCATTCTTTCCCCACGTGGGCCCTGGAGCCAGCCACGTTCTGGTTTTCCGCATATACAGTTCCTGAGTCTCAGTATTGGTGAAGCCTTTGTTTTTTCCCTACTCCCTTCCATCTATCAATTTCCACCACTTTCCTCAAAATCCAACTTGGACCCAACCTCTAGGAAACCTTCTGTGATTCACACATGGATGACCATTATCAACTGGACAAGCCACTCCCCTCCCAACTTTGGTTCCCCACCCCCCTTCTCACTGCCGCAGACAGCAGCACTGAGGTTGGCCCCACTGCCAACAGGGCTCTTCTACTCTCCCCAAGTTGGCAGGAATTGTGGCTGCGTGATCTCTCCCCATGGGAGGGCAAGAAGAAAGAACTCTGCACACTTCAGAGATGCCCACCTCCCCAAGTCTTGGTTTCCCCCTTTATCTCCCACCCATTCTCCAAGAAGTCAGGGGGCAGAATGTTCTAAGTTGTCAACCTGTTACCTGCCTCAACCTCGCTGACATCTGATTGCCCAGAGGACTCACAGGTCACAAAAGACCTGCCATCCCTGGTGTCAGCAACCTGCCAGAAACAGTGAAGTCACCAAGATTTCTTCGACTAGAAGAAAAGAGGATATTCAGCAATACAGAGCAAGATAAATACTGTAGATAACTGGATGAGCTGCTTGAGATTATTCAATGGCAAAGCCATCTTTTAATTACCTGGGGAACAGGAGATAAGAGCAATGGAAAGCTACAGATAATCTGTTCATTACAAAGACTTTCCACATCGAACATGCCATTTTAAGTTGATGCTTACAAGACACAAAAGAGGCCAGTGAAGAGTTTTCAGGAAGGAAGTCAAACCCAAAGAACAGGAAAGACACAAGCCATTCTCCATAAGGGCTAAGTACAGCCCGACGCAGTTATTAACCACAACTCCACACATTCTTCCCCATTATGGGAAGGCTAAATCTTTTCCAAGTGTGACAAGTGGCATCCAATCACTCCCTAGGGATCCTCTGTTCTTTAGCCACTTAACAGTCACAATAAATTTTTCTGCAATTCCATTTAAAACCTTATTCCCCAGGAGGTATTCTAGTTTACTTTGAACAGCCTGTAACAAATATCTCCAACCAAGAGCAGAATGGCTGGACTCAACCTACTCTAACAGGCAGGAAAGTTACCCAGTCAGGTACCTCTGTGACTACAGAATGACACAATGGACCAGGATCCAACTCTATCTCAGGTCTGTCACTTTCACTGATGAGAATAGTGAGTTCTGGAAAAGGAGAAAGACTTGCCCCGGTCGTGTGAACTAACTTGTGGCAGAGTCTACACCATGTCTGGGTCCCTTAAATATGAGACCGTACCTAATTTTAAATATTAATAGAAAAAATTCATATTCATATTTTAAATAGTTCTTCCTATTTTCCTGTTCCTTCTGTAGCAACTTGGATGACATGATTTGTACACCCAGGCTTGTAGGTTAAGGAAAGACCACGGCTCAGCCAGCCATAGGAGGTCTGATCAGTGCACGGCCACCAGCTCTCTGCCTCTTCAAGGTCTTCCTTGACTTCTGCAGCCTGTATCACCCAAGCCCACACCCTTCGCAGGCCTGCTTACACCCGGTGACCATGTGAGACCGGATATAAAGGTTCAGGCACTTCCATCCAATGCCCTATGTTTTAGACAATATTTGTTCCAGCACTCTCTACTGCCACTCTATCTAGAATATGGTCTTCCTGCCGGCACACAGCACTAGAGAAGGAGATTAGATACCTAGGGCAGCTGGACCACCTTTCACAGGCTTCTGCCATCAATCCCAAGTCCATACTGGGGCTTCAGTTCACAAGAGATGAACCAGATTCTAGGCACTGGTCAAGCAGATACATGAACGTATATAGATGCCCTGTGTCTTCTCCTGAGAAGTTCATATACCTTGGATTGTTTGTGTACTGTGGCTCTGTTGCATTTGTTGCTGGAAAGCTTAAAAATGAAGGCATCAGGCCAGCTGGTGACATGGTGGTTAAGGCAGATGGATCCTACATGGCCTACTGTATGGTTCCAGTCCTAGACTTGGTACCTTGAAAAACACCAGATACATATACACACATGCCCAAAATCACAAAAAGAAAATGGAGAAGGGATTGCAGCATGACCATCTTCTCTGGGTTTTTTTTTTTTTTCCCTCACTTTCCCCACTCTCCAGCCCATCTCTCTCTGGCAAGCTCATACACCTTCTAGCAAATTTTTAAAAATAATAATAAGGCACAATTTGGTAGAAAAGTACAAGACCTTTGGGTTCCAGTCAAGTTTGTGGATAGGGTGACCGTATGTTCATTTTACCTGTCATCCCAGTATAATTCTTAATATTGCTGCTTTTCTCTTTCAAATGTCTCAAATGAGGTAAGCCAGTGTACAGACCATGTTACCTCAGAGGAAAACCATCTGACTGTCTATCATCCTCCCCAGTCATGGATATTTTTGAGAGAGAGAGGAATAGAGATGGTGCTCTAGGTAGAGAGTAAGAAGAACATGGTCTCAGCACAGACTTGGGTTTGAATAGCCTCTGGACCAGGCACCAGAGCAGGGACTTTGGATCAATTTCTTAGCCTCTGTAGAGAAATGGAGTCAGATGGTTGAGTCTGGCTCCCTCACTTCCTATCTCATCCTGTGTGAAGGCCATAAGATAAACAGCTGAACTGCACTTGCACACTTGTTACGTAATTATGTCACTTCCTATCTCATCCTGTGTGAAGGCCACAAGATAAACAGCTCATGGTGTTAGCTGAACTGCACTTGCACACTTGTTACATAATTATGACTTCACTGTTTCACACCATGGCATGTAATACACATGTGTGTGCAACAATTTATCTTTGGCAATGAGCCATTATTGTTTATGCCCCCTTTAAGAGAAAGGGAGCTCCTGGCTAGATAACTTGACTCAGCCCTGGGGTGGCCTTGGCTCTGCTAGGCCTTGACTCAGCTCAGCTCAGCACTGCAAGTCGTGAGTTCCATAAGGGAGGAAGCACGTTGCGAGCGCTCTCTGTGGCATTACAAGCTCCAAGAGGGAGAAAGCACTTTGTAAGTTCTGCTAGGAGCTCTGCAGCTTCACTGAACTCAGCTGAGTAAACAACGTGACATGGATGCTTTGTGTCTTTTTTACAATTCCCTGTGTCTCAGTTCCACCTACCCTTTGGAGGAGAAAGGACCTTGCAAAACAGCCTCTTATTGTTTTATCTAAAAAATGAAACTAATAAAACATACCCAGCCTTTCATGCATGGTTGCCGAGAACACCAGGTAGAATAATGATATGAAGGTGTTACCTCAGAGGAAACTGGAAAGCCCTTTCAGGTGTTAAGTATGGACACAATGCTTTCTCTTCAACCACAGCTGCCATATTGTGAGGAAGCCCAGGTGATTTGGAGAGGCCAGGTAGAGGTGTTCCAGTCATCAGACCCAAATGAGTCTCTAGCAAACAGACTGCATCAATAGACAGCCTTTGGGACATCTGTATCTTCAGTCACTGTCTTATTGCAACCTCATGAAAGACCCAAGTGAGAACTACCTCCCGAACCCAGTTAACAATCAATGATTGTTTTGTTAAAAAAGGAACAAGTCAGGGGTCGGCAGCTGATGTGGTGGTCTCCCACATAGCCAACCACAGCTCAAGTCCCAGGCCCAGAGGCCCAAAAATCAAAACAAATAAATAGATAAATAAATAAATGTTTTTTTTAAAAAAGGAACAGATAAGGTCTATTATCTGTTGACGAGGATGTGTATGGTGGTCTCAACTTGACTGGACTGAGGTGTATATCATGCTGGGTAAAGTCTCTTTACAATCTAAATGATGTATAGCAATTTAATGTATAAATAATAATAAAAAATATATCAAAATTTTTAAAAAGGAAGACGTCAATGGGGATATGTTCTGAAAGCAAGATTCTCACCTGGAGCAGACTCCCTCTCAAGGAAGTAAGAAGGCCACACCAGGTGTGACTCTGCCTAAGCAGCTGGAAACGCACGGCCCTGACAACAGCCTGTAGGGTGAGCCACCAACACATTCTGTTTCCTTTAATAGCCAATTATAACTGTCATCATACCACTTAATCTTTGAAATGGCTTTTTCAGGCACTACCACCCCTTGGGATAATAGTTTCTTAAGCTTTTTCCCTATGAAACTCTACTAGAATGTGAAAAACAAACGCATGTCTACCTTACCATCTGCACACACCCTTCTAGAGATTAAGATCACACCACTCTTAATCATCACCTTTCCAGACTGAGGAAACTAGTAATTTTTTTTTTTTGGTCGTATCCCCTAATGGCAAACCAGTGTGCACCTAAACTATTTAAAGCCTGTGGAGTTGGTGCAAACTTCCAATGAAATGAGGTTTAACTTAATAGCCTATTTGTTAATATGAGTATGGATTTAATCGGCTTTGAAGACAGCGTGTGGGTTTTAATTTGTGTTAATGAATGCCATACCCACTGAAGTACTTGAAAATAAATGTGCAATGCTATGGACTGAAAGTTAAGATTATTATGTGTGATTTGTACTACACATTAAAAACTGAATTTTTTCTTTGGGAATGAAACTCCACAATCATAGTAGAAAACCCTCAGGAGAATGCCTGCATAACTCATCCTGGCCCTCTCGAATTCTCCAGAGAACTGCACCTTGTCTGCAGCACAGACTCCTCTCTGCTCAGATTGATGAACACTATCCCTGGACCCTGAGATAATGCCCCAACTTCCCAACAAAGCATCAGCTCTGACGAGCCTGGTTTGCTCACTGACTGCCATACACCTAGGGCCACATTGTCACTCCCTATTTTACTTATTTGCCAACCCTGTCCCATAGGGCTGAGGTACCTGTCTGTCATTACACACTCTCCAAGTCCCAATGTGTCGTGTTGTTGTTTGTTTTAGTTTGTATAGGGTGTGTGCACTAGCCAGAGACAGACAAACAGAAGGGAGAGGGTGGAGTAATGAGAAATCATCCCTCAGGAGTGATGACCACACCGCAACCCCTTTTCCTTCATTCTCCTCTTGGGATTTTGGGCATGCAGTACACTTGCCCAGTGTGTTTTTCAAGTCACTGGGTCTAGCCAGCCATGTGGGATCCAGTCACCTTAACCTCCACACAACCAGCAATGTGATGTAGTTTTTTTTCCATTTTTTTTTTTTGAGTTCTAACACTACAGAAGGATTGATATTTTTGTTGTTACTGCTAGAGATATTTTGTTATAGGACGTGTGTGTTTGCCAGAGAGACAGAGAGAGACCAAGAGAGAGAAAGCAAGCAATCATCCCTCAAGGGGATTGGCCGTGTCACAATCCCTTCTCCATTCTTCTCTCAGGATTTTGGGCGCGCGCGCGCGCACACACACACACACACATGGTGTGATTTTCAAGCTGCCAGGTCGAGGACTCTAATCGTAGTAGGCCATATGGGACATAACCATCACACAATCTGCTGCCCAGAAGGGTTGATATTTTGTGACTTTTTTTTAATTTGCCAGAAGGGAAAGAAAATGAGAAAGCACCCCACTCATGGGGAACGGTCACACCACACATCTTCTCCTCCACTCTCCTCTTGGGATTTTGGGCATGTTCCCTTCCCTTTTGGGATTTTGAACACGTATGCACACATACTTGGCATGTTTCTGAAGCCACTGAGTCTGAGACTCAAACCACACTGTCAGCCATGTGATTCCAACCACTTTAACCACCACACTGCAAGCTGGCTCAACTTTTTCTTAGAGGTCTTCCAAAGATCAAAGAGAGGCAATGTACCAAAGGACATTGTCAGATCTTGTGATAGTATTTTACAGTATCTTAAAACATTTACTATTTCATAATCCTGGGAATTATTGTTACTCATCGTTACTCATCAATTGTCCTTAAATATACCAAAAAGAGAAAAAGTAACTTTAGATGGAAGAATGATGGAATTGCCTAGAAGGATGATGCCACAGCAAACTGTCATCCTTCAGTGTTCTTAGAGCCAAAAGAATGACATCATCTTACAAGAAGGTACAAAGAAGGCAGGAAGTACCACCTTTGTAGTCTGCTTTTAGCCTTCATTGAGCACAATGGACAATTAACAATTTTTCATTTTCCAATCTTAAAGGCAAAGAACCAGATCAATAGTGGGAGCAGTGAAGAGACTCAGAGCTTCAGTGTAGACAGACCTGGGATTGAATTTTGCCTTCCTCACTTCTTATCTGCAGGACCTTGGAAGCTTTTCTTCTCCTTTCTGAACTGCAGTCTTTGTATCTGAGAAGTGGAAGTCCTATTTTCTTTCTTAAAGGAATGTAAATCAGTTTGAAGTAAACACGTGAGAATGATATGTCCAAGGATAACATGGAAAAGGGTTGAACTAAGTACTTAGTCCCAGTCTTGAAACCCAATGCCCAAAGGACTCCCCCTCACTACACACACGCACACACACACACACACACACACACACACACACTCACAGGAATATTTGAGTTA
>NW_006159863.1:735498-773950 GCF_000334495.1 Tupaia belangeri chinensis | reverse complement strand
TACTCGCTCTCCTCCATTGCCATTGGCGTAGAGGGCATGAGGGCACAGATTCACATTATATATACATACACACACACACAAACACGTATAAACACGCACATAAAAAATATATACATATATTATATATAGTAAAAATATAGTAAATATAAATCAATATAGTACATACATATAAATATAGTAAATATATATACATAGTAAAAAGTTATATGGAAGCACAATATTCATACAGGCCCAAAGTTATCCCCTCAGAGATTTCTTATTGATTAGAAAAAGAAAAATGTATATGGGGGCCAGCAGGAGGCATTATGGCTATGGCATTGGACTCTCACAGAGCTGACTGCAGTTCAAGTCTTGGACCCAGAGGCTTGAAAATCACACCAGGCATGTGTGAGTGCATGCTCGAACCAAAGAGAATATAGAAGAGAAGGGATTGTGGTGTGGCTATCCCCCCTACCAAGGGATTATTTCTCATTCTCTCTCTCTCTCTCTCTCTCTCTCTCTCTCTGTGTGTGTGTGTGTGTATGTGTCTCTGGCAAGGGCACGTGCCCTGTGACAAAAATCTAGGGGAAAAAAGAAAAAAACGTATCATTCCAGTAAAAAAACCTAATCATTCCTATATCAACTAAGTAATCAAACTTAGTATCAGCAACAGTGGCCTCCTGATGTGATGGTACAAGAAGTACACAACCTCACAATGTAATTGTTTTACATACACACACGAAAGGTTAATCTGAGTCTAATCGTGAAAAGACACCATGCAAATCCAAACTTAGGGACATTCTATACAACAATTGGCAACAACACTTCAAAAAGTCAGTGTTGGGGCCAGCAGTTGGCATAAGAGCTATATCATTGGACTCCTCAGTAGTCGACCGCAGTTCAAGTCCCGGACCCGGTGGCTTAAACTCACACTGGGCGCATGTGCATCTGTGCCCAAGATCCCGAGAGGAGAATGGAAGAGAAGGGATTGTGGCGTGGCCATCTCCCCTGGAGGGTGATTTCTCGCTTTTTGTCTCTCTGTCTCTCTCTCTGTTTCTGGTGTGTGCACACGCCCTATAGCAAAAGCCTCTAAAAAAAAAAAAAGTCAGTGTCAAGAAACAAAAGAAGGTAGGCAGCAGTTCTAGATTTTAAAAGATTAAGCAAATGACTCAAAAAATGCAATGAACATAGAAATCTTGGCTGGATCCCTGATCAAAAAAATTGTAAAGGCAGATCAGGCCCCATAGCCTACTAGTTAAGGGAACTGGATCCCACATGACTGACTGCGTGGTTCAAATCCCAGCTCTTGAAGCTTGAAAACCCACACATGGAAAAATGGAGAAGAAATGATTGTGGTATGACCAGACCCCAAGGGTGTTGCTTTTCCCCTTTCTCCCTCTTTCTTTCTCTCTCTCAGTCTCTGGTGAGCACATGTGCCCTCTGGCAATTAAATATATAGAGAGATATATATGTAAAAATTTGGAGACTCTTGGGAAGTTCTGCATATATAGTGGCTATTTAATGTTGAATTTGATTAATTGCTTAGATATGATATGGATATAGTGGTTGAGAAAAAGAATGCTTGCTCTTAGGAGATGCACGTTAAAGAATTCAGGCAAAACATGTCATGATATCTAACACTCTCAGATGGTTCCGACTTTTCGAAAAGCATATGTGTGTGTGTGTGTGTGTGTGTGCACAAGTCTACATGTGTGTAGGGAGAGAGAGAAAGCAAAATGTTAACAACTGGTTAAAGAATGTCTTATTATTCCATCAACCTTTCTCTGGGCTCACGATCAATTTAAGATAATGTTAGGAGCATTTGCTTCTACTCTCTTTCTGGGGAATTTGCAATTGGCATTTGGAAATGTTAAGTCACTCTTCGTTGGTCCTTTAAACTGAGGATAAGTAAACTCAGAAACTATGGGCAGCCACCTGCGCCCACATGCATGGAAAAGCAGTAAAAAACAAATCCCCAGACAGATGTAGAAAAGACAGGACATGCCTTCCCAACAAGAAGTGACTGGGAGACTGGCTCCTGGTTTCTGAAGCTGGGGGCCCTCAGTCCTGATTTCTAAACACTGGCAGCATGGCTGGCCTTGGGCTCAAGAAGATGTTTCTGTAGCTAACGTCCTCCTTTTTGCTTAAGGTAATTGCATGGTTACTTGCAACCAAGGTGTGAGTGTGTGTGTATAAGTTTGTGTGTGTCTATGTCTGTGTGTTTGACAAGAGGTTGTAGAGTTTGGTTTTCTTTCTCACTGTGGCCAAGTAAACACAACATAAAATCTACCCTTTTAACTAGTTTTCAGAGTACGTTCAATGGCATTAAGTACGTTCACCTTGTACAACTTTCCTCACTATCCCTCTCCAGAACGTCCTCCCTTTCTTAAGCTGAAATTCTGCACCAATTGAACAGCACTTCCATGGGCTCTCTCACTCCAGTCCCTGACACTGCCTATTCTATTGGGTCATCAGAAAAGTCATGACAAGGGACCAGCAGCTAGCGTAATGGCTATGTCACTGAACTCCCATGTAGTCGACCGTGGTTCAAGTCCTGGACCCGGTGGCTTAAAACTCACGCCAGGCGTGTGTGTGTGTGCGTACCCAAGATCCCGAAAGGAGAATGGAGGAGAAGGGACTGCAGCATGGCAATCCCCTCTGGGGGATGATTTCTCGCTTTCTGTCTCTCTGGTGAGTACCCATGCCCTGTAGCAAAACCCTCTTCCCCCCCCCCAAAAAAAAAGATAAAAACGAAAAGTCATGACACATTTTTGCATAGAAAACATAGAAAAACACATGACTTTTCCAACAATCCAATACTTTCTATCTCTGACTTTTACTATCCAGGTGCCTCCTATAAGTTGAATCGTGTCATATTTATCTTTTTGTGACTGTTATATTTCCTTTAGTGTAATGTCCTCAAGGTTCATCCACGTGCAGCCCGTGTCAGAATGTCTTTCCTTTTGAAGGCTGACCCCACTGGTAAGTGGAGGCTGAATTTATCTATGTGCCCCCACATCAAACAATGGATTGTTTCCACCTTTTGGCTCAGTATGAGAGAAGGATGTATCTCTTGCAGAAACTTGATATATTTAAATATATCACCTTTGGCTTTTGTGGATAAGGCTGCTATGAACACAATGGTAGGGTTCTAAAGATATACACATACGGCACATATCTGGTATACATCTCTATATCAGCAGACTGACTAATGGCTGCCACATAACTGACCATGGTTCATGTCCCAGACCCAGTGATTTAAAACATACCAGGCACATGTGCATGAATGCCCAAAAACCTGAGAGAAGAATGGAGAAGGGATTGTGGTGTGGCCATTCTTCCGAGTGCACACACCCTACAGCAAAAAGTCTCTCTCTGAAAAAAAAAAGAAATAGGAAATATATCACATAAATAAAAGGTTGATAGGGACCAGCCCAAGGCCTGGTGGTTAAGGAACCAGATCACACATGGCTGACCACATGGTTCTAGTCCAAACCTTGAGGCTTGTAAAACACACCAGGCACATGTGCATGTGTGCCCAAAATCTCAAAAGGAGAGATAGAAGAGAAGGGATTGTGGTGTGACCATGCCCCAGGGAAAGTTGTTTTCTCCCTCTCTCTCTCTCTTTCTGTCTCTGGCAAGTACACCTGCTCTCTAGCAAGAAAAAGATTTTCGAGAGATGTTTGGTATAGGGTGCATATGCCCTCCAGAGAGACAGAGACAAAAAGACAGAAAGTAAGAACCCCCCCCCCCCCACTGGGGGATGAGCACAGCACAGTTTCTTCTCCTCCATCCTCCTCTTGGGATTTGGGGCATGCATATGCACATATCCAGCATGAGTTTCAAGTTGCCAGGTCTGGGAATTGAATTTCAGTCAACCATGTGGGAGTTCAGTGCCTTAACCACTATGTCACCTACTGGCCCCTGACAATTTTTCTTTTTAAAAAAGGAAAGTTTGGTAGTTGATATGACAAAATATTAACTGGAATTAGCTCCGACAGAGAAAATTACAGATGATTTTTGACTTTTAACTTTATACTTTTTCTTGTACTACCTGATTTTTTTTTTTTTTTACTACCTGATTTTTTAAACACTGAGTTTATATAATCAGAAAACAATTATTCAAAAAGTTAGGGGGCAGAATCTCATTTGGGGGGAAATGCCATTTTCTGTTTTATAAGTAGACTTTCCAGCTCAGGAAATTATTGGGACAATTGTTTTGTGGTAAAACACTTATTCATTCATTATGAGAGAATAATGTATTGCTTGCAGAAACTTGATATATTTAAATACATCATTTATCGGAACCAGCAGATGTCATAATGGCTATACTGCTGGACTCCCATGTAGTCGACCACAGTTTGAGTCCCAGACCCTGTGGCTTAAACTCACACCAGGCACATGTGCGTGCATGCCTAAGATCCTGAGAGGAGAATGGAGAAGAAGGGATTGTGGCATGGCCATCTCCCCTGGGGGGTGATTTCTCACTTTCTGTCTCTCCGTCTCTGTCTTTCTGGTGAGTGCACATGCCCTATAGGAAAAACCTCTCAAAAAAAAAATCATTTATCTAACTTTAACATTTTTTCTCCCTATTTTACTACATAAATATTATTATAAAATTTTGAAAAGAAGGGAAAATCACTATGTAAAATGCTTCCTTTCTTGTCTCCCACCAAGCCATGTCTGTAATTACTGTACCCCACTGCAGTCATCTGACCTTCCTTCACTATCCTCTTCCGAATCTCTAGTTAGTTCATTAATTTGCTACAGGGCACATGCACTCACCAGAGAGACCAGTGGGAATAGGGGTGAGAAAGCACCCCATGAGGAGCAGGGGAGCTGGCCATGCTCCAATCCCTTCTCCTTGGTTTCTCCTCTCAGGATTTTGAGCGTGTTTCTCAAGCAGCTGGGTCGAGGATTCGAACCACACAGTCAGCCATGTGGGATCCAGCCACCTTACCCACCATGCCACTGACTGGCTCAGCACTCATTAACTTAAAGCCATCTGGAACCTGTCCACATTTGGGGCCTGCACTGTTTTACGTTCATCCTAAATGTGCTTGTCAGGCTTCAAGGCCTCCAGTGTGTTTGCTGCAGGCAGGATTTTGTCTATTAGCATCTGTGTGCCCAGACCCTAGCTCTGTTCCTATCACAAGGAGCCCTCCTTGCACAAATGCCAGATGAATGAACAAGAATATGCTCACTTCTGTTGGGGGAAGGAGGGTGTTTGTGTCTTGTTTGAGCATACACACACAACACACACACACACACACACACACACACACACACAGCTCTGGAATGCAAAAAAGAACATCCCCACCGCAACCCTGAGCCCTGACTCAGAGCCCTCTGGTGCCTTTGTCTCCAGGCAGCAGGGAATTCAAGCAGAAAATTCACTATTAACGGTTCCATAAAACATTTAGGTCCCAGATACAGCCCCAGTGGAGGCCTCTTGGCAGCCTGGAATACAGATGTGCTTCCACAGGAGGGAGCCCCGTTCTCATTTTGTCTCATCCCTCATTAGGCTAGGAGCCGGGACTCCTAGGGCCAGGCCCTGGTAATGCTTCAACTTTGGCAGGCAACGCGACAGGAAAAGGTAGAATGAAGTCGCTCCTGGAGATCAGCTCTCGGTTTTGTACCCAAGACTAGGGATTAACCATCTACCTTTCCCTCAGAGAGACAGTCCCGTTATCTTTTTTTTTTTCCAGTTTTTGCTATGAGGCATGTGTGCTCACCAGAGAGAGAGACAGAGAGAGAAAGAAAAGGTGAGACCACGCCACAACCCTTTCTTCAGTCTCCTCTCAGATTTATTATTATGATTATTATTATTATTGTGCTATGAGGCACATGTGCTCCCCAGAGAAAGACAGAGAGAGAAAGTGGAAAGCAACCCCCGGGGGAATGACTGTGTTGCAACCCCCTCTCCATTCTCCTCTCAGAATTTTAGGCACTCACACACACTTGCCAGGGGTGTCTTTCAAGATGCCAGGTCCAGGACCCTAACTGAGTGGTCGACCATGTGGGATCCAGCCCTCTCAAGCACCATGCCACCAGCTACCCCCGACAGCCCCATTATCTTAACTAACCACAGTGCTTCAGCTATTTTTTAGGTGCTGTGCTCATATATTTCAGCAAGTTGCATTTGGAAACTAATTCTAATGGCACTGGCTTCCGTAGGTGCTTGGTAAACACTGTTTGACTATAATGATGGTAAGCAGAGCTGGAACTACCAGCTGTGTGTGTGCACATGTGACACACACAGACACATGCACAGTGTGTGTGCGCATGCATGTGCACGTGTCTCTGTGTGTCCAGGTATACGAGTAGCCAATGGAGACCCAGGATGGGGAGAGGCCATGGGGGAAGAAGATCAACACAAGGGGCTTAAGCAATGTTTTTTAACTGATGCAGTAAAATTAGACTTAGAGATCTATTATTTTGCAAAGGACTAAAATCAATATTTTTCAAAAAAAAAAAAAGAAAAAGAAAAGAAAAGAAAAGAAAGAAAAAGAAAGGAAAGAAAGGAAAATTCTTTTTCAAATTCTCCTCTTCCAGAACCACAAAACAGCTTTGGGAAGATAGTCATCTTGCATGAACAAAAACACAATTTCATGAAATGGCATTCTCCCAGCTTTAAGCCAACAACTGCTTGATGTGAGGCAGGGGAGAGGGAGGAAGAAGGGGCCCTTTTCCATTAAAGTATGGGTTAAAACCGTGGCGGGCTGTCATGCCTCTGATGGTGGTGGTGAAGGAGAGATTTGAGATTTCCTGGTCAAGAAGCAGGAAATGTCAAGAGATTAGGAGATTTTCATGCGACACTATTTGCTGGAAAAATAGAAAGCTTTCAGTGCAGTTGCTTGACTATTTGTGTGTCTATTTCTAGCTGGATCGCAAGGCTGCAGCCATCAATACAGAAACAGCCACTTCCAGACAGATGAACACCTACACAGACACTCTCCTGTTCTCTCCAATCAATAGGTGTTTAGTGTCAGCCCGAACTGAACCTCCTAAAATGCCGCCATAGGCATCACGCCCCTGTGCAAAAACTCTCACTGTCCTCCTATTGCCGGAGTAAGGAATAACCTACTGAGGTCTCCATTCAAGGCCCTGTACTGTCTCGGCCAGCCTGCATTTCTGCTTTTCTTTTCTTCGCAAAACCTCCTCCATGCCAGCCCCCCTGGCTTGTTCTCTCATTCACCCCTTCCCTCTCTGCTTATCTGGATCTCACTGGTTCTTCAAGACTCCGCCCACATTTTCCCTGTCAGCCAAGCCTTTCTGGCCATCCCAGCCAGAGATCCATTCCCTCTAAATGCCTGAGTGTCTGCCTTCTATATTTTTTTTATTTAGTTCTTGCAGTTCGTCTACCAAACCAGACTATGAGCTCTCTGAATTCTAGAGTTTTTATTATAGTTTATCAAATTCTCTTTCTATTAATATATGCCTTTGACATAATAAATATTTGGTGGACAATCAATACATGTGAGATAGATTGACCTTAGCGAACTCGGCACTGTGCTCAGTTGTAGAGGAATAAGAGAGAATATTCTGGTCCTCCTGGACAGGCACGGTGTGAAACCAGAGGAGAAGACAGGAGGTACAATACACGATGCGACCTGCTAATCCGGAAATAAGCAATTGTCCAGAGATATCTTCTGAAAAGTTCAGGAAAGGAAAGAGCCAATTTGTTATTTTTCCATGAGCAAAAGAAACAGAGAGAGAGAAAGAGAAAGAGACAGCATCTCCTGACACTATGATCCACCCCCAGCTCTCAGCCAGCCCCAGATCACAGGCAAATATGTGTCTGGCATACTCAGGGAGGACTCTGTACTTGAACCAGGAGCCTTCCATGTTAGATTGCCTAGTGGAGTGTTGCTTTTTATCACTGTGCCATTCTCTAGCAGCAAGAGCAAATGTTTAACTATAAGAGGTACTTTAGGTGGTCTTAAGGGATAATCTTGACCAGCTCCTGGGCTTGGGGGCCAGAGGGTAAAAGGGATATACTGTGAACTTTATTATCCAATGTCCCACAGTGACCTTTAGCTCCCTTCCTGGGGTTGGACCCACTATCTGATGGGAGCAGTTCCATTTTCTCTACCTGTTATGAGCTAAATTATATACCTTCCCCAAAACTCCTGTGCTGATGTCTAAACTCCAGTACCTCAGAAAGTGACTGTATTTGGAGATGGGACCTTTCAGGTAAATGTGGTCAACAGAATGGGTCCTAATATGACTAGTGTCCCTGTATGAAGAGATGCTGCACTCAGAGGGCAGACCATGTGAGACCAGGGCAGACAGGGAGAGATAGCCATCTGCAAGCCAAGGAGAGAGACCTCAGGCGAATCCAGCCCTGCCACACCTCGGTCCTGGACTTCCAGCCTCCAGAACTGTAAGGAAATTAATTTCTCCTGTTGGAACCACTCGGTCAGTGGTACCTTGTCACAACAGTCTAGGCAAACTCTGATACTTCTAACCATTAATCTATCCATATTGAAGCCTAGCTGCCACTTTCTGTCCACAATTTTGGAACCTGAAATTTTTCCTCAGCATCCCAACATTTCATTCAAAAACTAAGATAATTATCATGTGATCTCTTCTCACTTGAACATCTCTTTCATTTCTGGTGTGATCTATCAGTACCTTACAATGTACTTTCTACTTCTCTAGTTGTCTGAGCCACTGTGGTATGTGCTGTGCTGGTCACTATTCAGGGCTTCAATCTCTTTTTCAATATATAATTTTTATTATGATTCATGATAGAGCACATGCCTGCATGAGAGAGAGAGACAGAGGGAAACACCCTCCACAGGGCTAAGGCAGGCCACAATCCCCTTGCTCTCCTCCTCCAACCTGTCAGGATCTGACACTCACACACACATCCCTGGTCAGGGGACTCAAACCTCAGTCAGCATGTGGCTTCCAGCTCCACAGTCCGGTATGCTACCAACTGTGTCACAGAGGCTGGCCCTCTGGCAGCACCCCCCGGACTGTCTACTTGAGGGCAGATACGGTTTGCTCTCCCATCACCTAGTACAACACTCAACCTGATCCTCTGGGTAGTAAAACCTACTCTAGCAAAGGTAATCACTGGCTGTTTACATTAAAATTGTACTTACCCAGCTCTTCACCTAACACCCAGCTCTTTCCGATCCCCAAATTCAACTAGCTCTCAATAGTCCAAAAGCCCATCTGTATTTTGATGCAAAGTTGTGAAGAAACTATTGTGTTTTTCTGTTTTTAAAATCCAGGTTCAGTCAGAACCAGCAGTTGGTGTAATGGCTATGTCACTAGACTCCCATGTAGCCAACCGAGGTTCGAGTCCCAGATCCAGCAGCTTAAACTCATGCTGAGCGCATGTGCGTGCGTGCCCAAGATCCTGAGAGGAGAATGGAGGAGAAGGGATTGTGGCGTGGCCATCCCCCTGGGGGGTGATTTCTCAGTTTTTGTCTCTCTGTCTCTTTCTGGCAAGCACATGTACCCTATAGCAAAAACCTCTCCAAAACAAAAAACCAGGCCCAGCCATCATGGAGCGAGCAGTAGGGGTGCTGCTGCACAATGCCAGAGACCATATGGGAAGACTCTGAGTTCACGTCCTGGGCCTGTCTGAACACACCCACGAGCCTGGCTAGGGTAGGGCTTCAGCATTTGGGCCCTATTACAGGTTCCCTGTCTCCTTCCTCTCCTGCTCTTCCCCCTGCCCTTTTACTCTCTGGGGAAATAAATAAATAAACTTTTTTTAAAAAAAATAATAATTTGTGTTCCAGCTTAAAGGTATTTTAAAATGTGAAGAGGATTTGCCCTCTTTGAAAATAAGCAGCAGCTTTTCCAGCCAGGACCCTGCTGACGTGGTTACTAAGGAGACCAATTGGATGTAGGTGCTGTAATTAATCAGTAAACTCCAAGCAGCCAAAGACCTGGCTGGAAGAGGCTCTTTCCTTAGAGGGGAAAATTGCTGGGTGGGTGTAGATGCGTGGAGTTCAACGTGGGAACCCGGCGTGGCTGCCTTCTTCCCTCGTACTCCCTCTGCAGATCTTCCGGTGACTGTTTTAAGAGTTTGCTCAGTCTGCCTGAAAAACTTACCTGTCAGGGGACCAGCAGTTAGCGTAATGGCTATGTCATTGAACTCCCATATAGCCAACTGCGGTTCGAGTCCCGGACCTGGTGGCTTAAACTCACACCAGGCATGTGTGTGTGCATGCCCAAGATCCCGAGAGGAGAATGGAGGAGAAGGAATTGCAGCATGGCCATGCCCCTGGGGAGGGGGCGGGGGAGGAGTTCTCGCTTTCTGTCTCTCTGTCTCTCTCTGTCTTTCTGGCAAGCACACACGCCCTATAGCAAAAACCTCTCCAAAAAAAAAAAAAAACTTACCTGTCAGAACTAAATGGGGTTGGCTTCTTGCAAGCCCCTTGGGCTTGAGTCTCCCTGTTGCAAAGATGGCAAGCTGGTGTGGGCAGAAGTGAACTTCTACCACCTCGAAAGCAGTAGAAATAACATGGTGTGGCAAACAGTTGAAATGAGACGTTGTCATCTCTTCTCTCCAGCTATTTTTTGTTTGTTTTTAAGTTTTTGCTATAGGGTATGTGTGCTTGCAGAGAATGAGACAGAGAGAGGGAGAGAGAAGGAAAGTAAGAAATTAACCTCTCAGTGTCACAATCCCTTGTCCTCCACTCTTCTCTTGGGATTTTGGGCGCACATGCACATGCACCAGGCATGACTGTCAAGTCTCCAGGTCTGGGATTGGACCGAGCAGCCAGCCATGTGGGATCCAGCTCCTTAACCTCCATGCCATCTGCTGACCCTTCTCCAATTATTTTAATAAATATGTCTTTGTATTGTTTTGTTTTGTGTTCCTACATCAAAGGACACATGCCCTGAGGGAAAGAAAGAGAAAGAAAGCACCTTCTAGCCTGGCCACATCACAATCATTTTTCCTCCAAACCTTTATCCTGTCAAGATCCTGGGCACGTGTGCATGCACCCAGCGCCATGTTGATGGGGCCAGGACTCAAACCATGGTTGGCCATGTGGAATCTGGCTTCCTCTGCACAGTGCCTAACCACTACACTATGGACCAGCCAAATATGTGTATCTTGTTGGTCAGAAAAGCAGAGAGCAGCTGACTCTCTGACCAGTTACCACCCCTGAGGGGAGCCCATGGCCCTCAAGGAGCCATGCATGAATCAGTAACAAGAGGCCAAGGAGAAAGTTTTAAGCAATTATCAACACCACACACTTTTTAAAAAAATAATTTTATAATTCTTTTTTTTAAGAATTATTTATTTATTTAATTACATTTGTTATTATTATTATCATTTTAATTTGACCAGACAGAGAGAAAGAGAAAGGGAAAGCAAGAAAGCATGCTGAAAGGTCTGGGACTTGAACTGTGGTCGTCCATGTGGGAACCAGAGCCTTTAATCAACACACCACCTGGCGGCCCCAACACCACACATTTTGTATCCTCCCTGGCTTGTTTGTGCTTTCCTGACAGGCAAAATTCTCACATTCCCACCCAGCAGTGGTTTTCAGCTCCCTTCCTGGGTTCATCCTGCCCTTCCTCTCATCTGGGATGGGAGCAGCCAGACATAATATGCAGCTCCATCCAACCCACAGATTGTTTCCAAGTTCATTGGGTTAAATGCTCTCATCTAGTAAAGGAAGGAAGGAAGGAAAGTTCAACTGCAAAAGAACCAAAGCGTTTAACTACCCAAATATCCTGAGGATGAATAGGTAGGTACTCAAAGGCATGTGTGTCTTTTAAGATGGTTTTCCACTGAATGCAATAAAAAAAAAATCCAAATAAGTGGCTTAAACAAAACATGAGAGCCAGCAGGTGGCATGGTGGTTAAGGTGCTGGACACTCCCATATGGCCGACCATGGTTCAAGTCCTAGACTTGGTGGCTTGCTTTCTTACTTTCCTTCCCTCTATCTTTCTCTGGTCAAATGAAAATGATTGGGTAAATTAATAAAATTAAATAATTATTTTTTTGCATGTGTGCCCAGGATCCTGGGAGGAGAATGGAGGGAAGGAGATTGTGGCATGGCCATCCCCCCTGGGGGATAATTTCTCGCTTTCTGTCTCTCTGTCTCTCTGGAGAGTGCATGCACCCTATAGGGAAAACCTCTCAAAAAATAAATAAAATAAAAATAAAAAATGGATGATTAAAGTTTCCAACAATGTCAATACATGGCCTCTGTGTAGTCACCCCCTTTGTCCAAGACTTAGTAGTCTCCACCTAGCCTGGCTCTAGGCAGCCTTGTGACTGACTTTAGCCAACAAATGTAGCAAACACAATGGAGTAGGAGCTCCATACTTGGGATTGAAAAGGGTCTTCATGCTGCTTTTGCTTTCTCGCTTAGATCACCTTTGCTTGTGCTCACGCCTTAGCCTTTCAACGAGATCGTACCAGTGTAGAATGCTAGAAATATGTGAGAGACACATGAAGATAAGACACCTGGAGGAGAACAAGATGTCCCCAAATGATGGCCAGCTAACCTACCAAGATTATCCTGCAGCTAACTGCAGATGCATGAAATAGTCCACCTGAGACCAGAAGAACTGCCCTGCTGAGCCTTGCTGAGATTGTCAACCTGCAGAGTCATGAGTCACATAAGTGGTTTGTTATTTTAAGCCTCTAACTTGGCATGGCTTCTTATGTAGTAACATGTAACTAAACACCACCTGATATTTGAAATAAATATTTGGAGTTTTTCTCTCTTTAAAAAAGGAAAAAAAGCTTAAGTCCAGGACTGGTACAGCAACTCCATAGCCATGGGAAACCCAGAACCCTCCACTTTATGCTCCAGCATCTTTAGCCCCTGCCTTACATCCTCAAGGTTATCTTGTGGTCCAAGATAACTGCTAGAGTTCCAGCCATTACATTTGTGTTCCAGGCAGAAAAGCAGGAGGGCAAAGAAGAGGCCTCTTCTAGCTAAGATGAACCCCCTTCCTTTTTTCTTCTTTTTTTTTAAATTTTTTTTTTAGATGTTTTTACTATAGGATGCGTGCACTTGCCAGAGAGACAGAGAGAGACAGAGAGACAGAAAGTGAGAAATCATCCCCCAAGGGGGATGGCCATGCTGCAGTTCCTTCTCCTCCATTCTCCTCTTGGGATCTTGGGCATGCACACACAAGCACGTGGCATGAGTTTAAGCCATCGGGTCCAGGACTCAAACCATGGTCGACTACATGGGAGTCCAGCAACATAGCCATTACGCCAACTGCTGGTCCCTCTTTTTTCTTCTTTTTAATTTACATGAGGCCATGTGCAAGGAGAGATACAAGGAGTGGGGGTAGTGAGAAAACACCCTCTTCCACAGGGGAAGATCATACTGCAATCTATTCTCCTCTATCTCCCTTTCGGGATTTTTTGGCATAGACACACACACCTGGTGTGTTTTTCAAGCCACCAGATCTGGGACTCAAACTACATGGTCAGCCAAGTGGGATCCAGCTGCCTTAATCACCGCACCACGGCTGCCCCAGAGATGATCCCCTTTCTAAGAGCTTTCCTGAAAGCCTCACCAAGGACTAGCAGCTTGATTCTCATTGGCTACCCTCAGCTGTAAGGATGGCTAAGAAATGTAGGGTTTTAGCTGAACACATTTCCACACAGAATAAAATCGAGGGTACGGGTTAGTACGGAAGACTGAGGGGGTGGTATTAGGGGACACCCAGCAATGTCTGCTATGGCATGTGTGAAATCAGGCTCCAGGCCTGGGGCCCCAGATTTACTGCAGGATAAAACTGACCCCATGCCATGCAGTGGGCACGCAGCTTCCCCAGAGGTCATCATGGTGCTCTTGGCCGTAGTAACAGCTAAGGCTTGGGCAGCAGAGATCAAGCAAGGAATGGTGAGCGCGTGGATCTCCCGGGACCTCTCCCTGTGAACACAGATGGGAGCGAAATTTTATTCTCAGAACTTTTTGCTCTTAACCTGGACAAATGCTTTCTTTCTTTTTTTAAACTCTTTTCTTTTTGTTGAAATATAATGAATATAAAATGCACCATTTTAAAACTCACAATTGGAGGGGCCAGGAGGTGGGCTAGTGGTTATGGCACCAGACTCCCACATGGCAAATTGCAGTTCAAGTCCCGGACCTGGCAACTTGAAACTCATGCCATGTATGTGTGTGTGCATGCCCAAAATCTTGAGAAGAGAATGGAGAAGGGATTGTGTCTTGGCATCCCCCTCCCGGGGGGAAGAGGTGATTTCTCAGTTTTCCTTTCTCGCTGTGTCTCTGTGTCTCTCCGGCGAGCACATGCGCCGTATAGCAGAAATCTCTCTAAAAAAGAAAAGTACGCAGTTTGGTGCGTTTTAGTATGTCTGCTGTGTTAGGCAGCCATCTCCACAATCTGACTTCAGAACACTTCTATCTTCCCAAAAAGAAACTTTGTCCCCATTAGCAGTAGGGTTAGATGCTTCCCTTACTCCTTTGTGACCCTGTCCCTGGGGACAAGAGAGCCAGAGTTGCCATTAAGTGCCCCAGCTCCTTGGATGACATAGGCTCTATCCCTGGGATTCTGGAACATTTCAGAACCCTTTGGGAAAACCAAGGGTAAGGTCGTAGTTCTCCATCCAGGGCAGGGAAATGAGGGCTCTCCCAGGATGCACCTTCAAGCCTCCAAGGCCCTTTAAATGCTTATCATTGTGACAGTGGACACTGACATGAGCTTTCTAGATCCCAATGGTACTAATTCACAGGAAAGGGGGACCTTGGAGGGGGAGAATGCAGAACCAACATTGATTAAAGGCCTCTTTATTCTAGTTACCAACGGAATCCCATTTTTCTGCTCACAACCATTCCGGGAGCTATTGACACCCGTTTCACAGAAGGAGGGCCTGAGGTTCACAAAGAAAAGCAACTTGCTCTGATAGTAGAGCCCGAATTTCAGATGCTTTGCTGGAGTCTCCAGTCTCAGCCTTTCCCGCTGCGCCGTGCCATGGGCACCTGTGGGGATGCCCCCTGACCTGAGCCGTGGCAGGTAAACCACCCCATGGAGTGGCCTAGCAGCTGCTGTCTGTGGGGCAGTGACATTAGGAGGGGCTTGGCTTAGCTCAGCCGGGGGCTTCTCCCTGCCCGTGGGAGCTGGCACGAGCCCCCCCTCTCCCTCCTGCCTGCTTCTCATTCTCCACTCCTCAGGCAAAAAGGTTGCTCAAGGAGACTCCAGGATCTGGGGTCTGCCTCGTCACTCACCAGGAGTCTTTTTTTTTTTTCTCACTGACTTGCCAGAGCTCCCTGTCTGTCCTCGCAGTGCCTCTGGAAACACAGAGAAGGCAGCTGTGGGATCCCGGCTGAGCAGTCCAGGTAAGCAGGCTTGGACGAGATTGATGGGGAGGGTGGGATGTCACAGGTCTGATCGCAGAGCCGGGGGGAGGGCGAGCAGCCAGGAGGGATTGTAGGTTCTGCTGTTTGGTTGATTAAGGGGGTCAGCGTGTGGATGTGTCATCGAGGTGGGCAGAGGAGGGAGGGCTGTGCGTGTCGTGGGGAGGATATATATGCTGGTGTGGTCGATCCAGCGGAACCAAGCCTCGCTTCCGAGGGAGCCGGCCACCGACAGCTCTCAGGTAGGCAGCCGCAGGCGAACCCCAGCCCTGGGGACTAACTGCATGGAGCCCTGGGGAGCAGGGGCCAGGTGGGCTCCTCAGCTTCTCTCCTTTGTCCAGTGTAGACGCTGCTGACGATTTCTTCATTCATCTTATTTGCAGCACTTAGGTGGTGGGGAGGGGGAGGATTTTGGGGGTTTTGTCTTTTTTTTTTTTTTAAGTCTCGTCTGAGAGATGCAGAAGGAAAAAGAGCTGAACTTGGAAATGAGGAAAAGTTTTGCTCCCCAGTGTCGGCCCCTACTCTGTCGCTGCTATGTGTTGAGAAGAGGTGGTTGTAGGAAGGAGAGCCGGAAGGGGTGGCCGCTTGAGAGAGGTCTTGCCTTTCAAGGCGGACCCCCAGGAAGCCCCTGGAGCCTGAGTGAGGCTTTTCTCTCCTGGCTTCCTCTTCCTTTCCCAAGGTTGTGCGCAGGCTGGTCCTCAACGTGTCACTGAACTTGCTGCCGTTTGGATCCGAGTTTCTCCTCCTGAGGGAGCCCGTCTCCCTTATGCCCCGGGTAGAAATCGCTGCTAGCGATGCAGGGGGAAGGCAGACCTGAGCTTGTGCCCCACCTGTGTGCCCTGCTGCCCGCGCTCGCTGCCTGTGCCTTCCTTGGAGAGTGACTGTCTGCAGGCATGACCTTGTTCTCCCAGACCCCGAATCCCTCTGAGGTCTCCTCTCTCCCTCACGTCTTTCTCCTCCTGCTCATCTCCCCCACCTCGAGGTCTTTGGCTGGTCGTGCAGAATAGTCCATGCGCAAGTCATAGCATCCGAAGTCTTACCACTCTATTCTCAGCCTTCTCGTCCTCCTCCTATCTTTGTGCGTCTCTCTCTCTCTCTCTCTCTCTCACTCACTCACTGCATGTCTCGCTTCCCCTCCCTTCGCTACCCATCCCCTCCTCCCTCCTCTCATTCTGAACATAGGCAAGTTCTGGGGGAATTTCAAGTAAAGCAGGATGGACTATTTAAAGCAGGCGGCTTTGGACTTGAATACCCTGATCCTGGGCTTAAACATCTGTGTTTAGCTTCCTCGAGTCCTCGAGCAGCCCATAATTGCCCCAATTATAACCAATAACATTGTTCTGCAGACTAACAAAAGATGAGCTTTGCATGGCATTCGCCAGCAAGCCCAAACCAGAGTTTTTAACGTAGAGGGGGGAAAAGTAACCGCCTGGCTGTTTATCAAAACCTTCCGAAGAGAATAGTGCTCTTTCTCACTGCTAGTGGGTGGCTGTTGGACGCACCCTGCCTTTTCTCATTTAGAAAGTATAACAGAGAAATATTCTACAAGCTTCCACTGATGCTCTGATACCTTTAGCAGAAAGGATTGGTGTTCCTTTGGGCTTCCTGAATCTTCTGCCAGGGAGGGTCCCTGGAAAGACTGTTTCCAACCAATGCCTTGCTGTCAGCGCTGCCTGTGGAGGGTGCTATGGTGCGGCCTGGGGTTGTTTGGGGGTGCCATTCTGTCCCCACAAGGCTGCAACCCCTGCTTTATCAGCTCAAAGCGGAGGGTGCTTAGGGATTTCGAAAATGCAGGAGATTTTGCATTGCCAATGAAGGGAGTAATTGCAAGATTAGGTTCAAACCCGTGCTCCCTGGAGCCTATGACGAGAGCTGTCACCAAGCTCTTCTGTCTTCCATCCGTCAGGAATTTATCATCTACTCTCTACCAGGCGAGGGAGGCACCCAGGGGCTGCGGTGGACTCCACAGAGGTGATAATAACAGCACTCCTTACATTCATACAATGATTTGGGCGCTTTCACACCCATTATCCCCACAACAGCCCTGGGAGGTGGTGACATTATCTCCACGTTGCAGTTGAGGACACTGAAACCGAGAGGTTAAATGATTTGTTCAGTCCATGGCAGAGACAAGGCAGCGCCCAGCTGTCCTGGCTTCGGTGTATCTCTGTTAAGGTCAGGGGTGCTTGTAAACTAATAGTAGGGTCTGGTGTGGGGGCACACATGAACAGCGTGGACCCAGCAGAGGACAACGCGAGAAGGGTGTAATTCAGCCCACTGCGTGGTCTAGAGGGCAAGGTCTGCAGGAATCTGGGCTAGGAGCGCTTCCTCCAGGGATTCTGGGGACTCAGGCTGAGTGGAGGAGTGGGAAGAATGTGGGTGGGACAAGGGATGCAGCATCTGGGACCAATGCACAAAAGGAGGAGAAATTTGTCAGAGGGCGCGTGTGCTCCCAGAGAGAGCGGGAAATTGAGAAAGCACCCTCTCCCCATGGGGCAGAATCACTGCACAACCCCTTTCCCTCCATCTCTCCCTCCTTTTGGGATTCTGGGTCAGCACATACATGCAACTGGAGCTGTTTTTTATGCCTCTGGGTTCAGGACTCGAACCATGCCGTCAGTCATGTGGGATCCAGCCACCTTAACCACCACACCACTGGCTGGCCTGAGGACGAACACTCCGTAAAAACTCCGTACAATGTACCAGGCAGTGAACTAAACTTGTCTGCATGTTTATTGCATGCTAACACACACTCACACACACCAGTAGGAATGTGAGGTTTCAGGTGAATGTTCTCTGCTTGCATGGACGCAGTTCAATGATTCTTCCCTCCCCAACTCAGCGGCTCCCAAAGCCCACAAAAGAACCATTGAGATCTCACGGCTTGGGTGTAGTGGAGCCACTCATCAGATATCTTAGGAACTGGATGAGCCGTTCTTAGAAAACGGGAGCCCGCGTCACCACAACTTGTAGTGACCTGAATTGCTGGAAACTCATCAGGCAAACTGAATTGTCTAAAAGCCTTTCTTTAAGTACGTCAGTGCCCCCCACCAGCTGACATGAAGGTTTCCTTCTAACCACAAACTAGCCGTGAGATGTGGGGCACATCAATTTGGGAAGCAAGATGACTTTTTGGCCAGCTCCCCCAATAGGCTGTAATCTCTCTCAGTCTCAACTTTCCACGATCCTGTGGTCTTTTTTTCAACCCACAGCATTGCAGAAGCACAAACTCAGCAGCTCTAAAGGGCCCGGCCTAGCGGGGGAGTGTGGTGCCTCACCCACTCGTACAGCCAGGGCTCTGCCTTCCCTGTGGCTCAGACCCAACTTCTCCTCTTCTCACGCTAGTCCTGTGATCTGCGCCCACCCCGTACGCCATTCATCCTTTCATTCATTCCGCCAGGAAACGTGTGTGGAGTTCCTGATAGGAGCCGCATGGTGCCTAGGGCGCTAGTGCCAGGAACACAGAGCTCCCGGCATCCTCAGCTTCCTCCATGTTAACAAGCCTAGAACCACCACTGACTCCAAAGGGGCTTGTCTGACTGTCCTGAGCTTTGGGAAACTGAGATTTTTTTTTCTTTTAAACTTACCTTTCTTCTTTAAAATTTTTTTTTTTATTTTATTGTATTTATTATTATTCAGTCTGACCAGAGAGACAAAGGGCGAGGGGAGGGGAGAGAGTGAGAAAGAAAGTCAACAGGTCCAGGACTCAAACAGCATCCAGCGCCCCAACCATCACACACCACCCACTGGCCCCTAATCTTACCTTTCTTAATTAGCACTTTGGTGGGTTTTTACATGTATAACTTACAGATAAATAAATTGAGAGTATTTAAAACTTACTGCCAAAGGTACGAAGCTAAAGAAATTGGAAGATTATTGGTCTAGAGTCATTGCTCTTTGCTTATCTGTGTTTACCAATCTTTTTCCAAAGAACTGTGGGTAATTTTATTATAAAAGTTTAGAAAAATGCATTAAAATTATGTTGACAGTATATGTGGGCGCACCGGCCAGACGGGGAAGATAGCTTAGGAGTGTTACCGTCTCACTCCGCGGCAGCCCTGAAAGGATGTGTCCTCTGCCTCGCTGAGCCCTTCCTAAAGCCCCAGCAGGGCTGTTACATGGCCTTTGTCTTGTGCCACCTGAATCTGCCTCCCCACGAAGTCCTCATCTCCTCCCCCTCGTCTCTCCTTCCTTCTTGCTTCTTCTATTTTTTTTTTTTTTTTTTTTTTTTTTGTAAGTGTTTTTGTATTTGTCGCGTTTTGCTATAGGGCGCGTGCACTCGCCAGAAAGACAGAGAGAGACAGAGAGACAGAAAGTGAGAAATCAACCCCTGGGGGGATGGCCATGCTGCAATCCCTTCTCCTCCATTCTCCTCTCAGGATCTTGGGCACGCATGCACATGCGCCCGGCGAGAGTTTAAGCCACCGGGTCCGGTACTCGAACCACAGTCGACTACACGGGAGTCCAGCGACATAGCCATTATGCTAACTGCTGGTGCCCCTTCTTGCTTCTTCTTTCTAGCAGAGGACAAATACCTTGCCATTCATAAAATCAAAGAATATTAGCCATCGAATCCAACTGCCTCTTATAGCAGAAACAGAAATTGAAGCTCAGAGAAAGTAAAGGACGTGCTCTCAAGATGCCATGGGTAACAACGAAACCAGAACTAGATAGAGCCCAGGACTTTATTTCCAAGCATGGGGCTCTCCCTCATTCTTTGCCCCACCCCCTGCCTGGGCATAATTGGTCTGTGTCAGGCAGGAAAGTTGCTTTGTCCTCCACCTCCTCTGGGCCATTCCTCTTTCCAGGGGGACTTTTACAACAAAAGAGAGCTCTTTAAGTAGAAGTGGATAAGAGGAAGAAAAGATACTAAAGACACCTCCATCAGTAATGGCTAGGGAATGGACAAGAGCTTTGTGTAGGAGTCTCTCCTGCAATGAGGCAAAGAATGTGGACGACCCACGCTTCTTCCGATGGAGGTGCAGCTGGTGGGCAGTGAGAGATTTCTCCATAATGGGCAAGAGGCAACAGTTAAGAGGTTGCAACCAGCAATGGGGAGCCCAGAGTGCAGGACAAGAGGAAGTCCTTGGAATGAGTTCACTTACACAGAGAGTCACAGAGACCATCGAGAAGCATGGTCAGAGCATGAGTCTGGGAATCAGACAGGCTTGAGTCCCATCTCTGCCACTTCAAGTTAGGTCTCTCTTCAAACCTCAGACTGCTCAGCTGTAAAATTGGGATAGTCACACTTACTGTACAGGATGGATGTTTATGAAGCAGTTAGCACAGTGCCTGGCATGTAGTGCCCTAGGAATGGATTACTGTTGACTACAAATAGAGAATGTCCTCCACAAGAGTCCAAAACAGTGGAGAGAGTTTATGGTGTCCCAGTACACGATTTTTTTTTGGGGGGGGAGAGGTTTTTTGCCATAGGGCACATGCGCTCGCCTGACAGAGAGAGACATAGAGACAGAAAGTGAGAAATCACCCCCCAGGGGGGATGGCCACACCGCAATCCCTTCTCCTCCATTCTCCTCTCGGGATCCTGGGCACGCATGCACACGAACCCAGCATGAGTGTAAGCCAACAGGTCCAGGACTCGAACCCCGGTTGACTACGTGGGAGTCCAGCGACATAGTCATATGCTAACTGCTGGTCCCCCCAGAACACATGATTTTGAGCCAAAACACCTGAGTTTGAGTCCTAGTTCTGCTATTCATACACTGGATGATGGTAGTCAAGTTGTTTAACCTCTATGACTTTATGTTCGTATTACAAGGAGGTTACTATCAGCCCCAGACTACAGAGTCTAATGTAAAAATCTTGCGTATCCTGTGAAAAGCAATATGGCTGACGCAAAGGATGGGGACTTTGCTACTCCTGCTGAGAGAGCTTCCTCCTCTTCCCATCCCTGCTAGAAGCACCGAAATTACAGGCTTTCTCATAGGTCAAAGACAAAACTCAATTAGGGTTTAGCGTCAGCTAAAGCACCATATGTAATCCTCCAAACAGATAAGCAACTAATTATATTGCCCTTGGAAGCAAGAATCCACGCAAATAGATTAAGGCTAAATCATAGCGGTATTTTATCTTTATAAACAGTGAGGCCCAATTAAATTTATGAGGTGTCATTACAGAAATAAAAGGTAATTAAACATTGCTTTATTCAATACCAGATGCCCAGATTATGGTTTTGCCACATAGCCACGTTAGCTGAGCATGGCCACCAAGAGAAATGCAAGCCATGTAAAATTCACACGTACTCAGGGAAGTCTTATTTCCTGATGGTCACCATTGTATAGTAAAAAAACAACAACCTGTAATTATGCCTGTTCTGCAGCTAAGAAGACCAAGGCTCTCAGAGGTGAAACAACACCTCCAAAGTCACCCTGTTACAAAATCTAAGGGTTCAGTAGAAATATAACAGCCACATCCAATCCGCTGTCATCTCCATTTTACAGCTGAGAACACTGTGAGGCTCCCAGAGGGGAAATAACTTGCCCAAGTTCACACAGTTACATACTGAAAGATTTAAGCACAAGCATAACTTGTGAGTTCACTACTCACCTTCGTTTTCATCGACATTCATTTATGTGCAGAGTTATAAACCAGCACATTGATTTAGTCAAGACTTCTTAAAACTGAAAAACTTCTACCGAGTTTTCAAAGTTCAAAATCTCATTTAACCCAGAACACAATTGTACTCAGTGTGGCGAGGAGTACCAAGTAGAAAATGTTGTCCCCGTTATAATATTTACATGTAGTTTGAGCTTTCATTTATATATTTTTTCTTTTTTAGTTTTTTTTTCTATAGGGCATGTTGTACTCACCAGAGAGACAGACAGACAGAGAGAAAAAGTGAAAAATCACCCCCTAGGGGGATGGCCACGTCCCAATTCCTTTTACGTTCTCCTCTTGGAATTCTGGGCACACACACACCTGAACCTGGCATGTTTTATCAAGTCACTGAGTCCAGGACTCGAACCATGCAGTCAGCCATGTGCGATCCAGCCAGTTTAACCACCACACCATGGGCTGGCCTGAGTTTCACTGATATTAATCTCATTTACATATTAAAACCTTCCTGGGAGGTGAGACTGTGTTGTCATTCCCACTTTGCAGATTCACTGAACCGCAGAGAAGAAATAGCATTGCGTTCAGATAGTTTCTAAGTAAGAGGTAAAGTCACTTGTGAAAAGTGAATGTGGGGACCAGCAGTTAGCGTAATGGCTATGTCACTGGACTCCCACATAGCGGACCGCGGTTCGAGTTTAAACTCACACCGGGCATGTGTGCGTGCATGCCCAAGATCCCGAGAGGAGAACAGAGGAGAAGGGATTGCGGCGTGGCCATCCCCCCTGGGGGGGGTGATTTCTCACTTTCTGTCTCTCTGTCTCTCTCTGTCTGTCTGGCGAGTGCACGCGTCCTATAGCGAAAACCTCTCCAAAAAAAAAGAAAAAGAAAAAGAAAGAAAAGAAAAGAAAAAAGTGAATGTGGATGGGCCAGCAGGTGTCATAGTAACTAAGGCACTGAACTCCCACATGGCCTATGGTGGTTCAAGTCCTGGACCTGACAGCTTAAAAATCAAGTCAAGCACATGTGCATCTGTGCCCAAAATCCCAAAAGGAGAATGGAAGAGAAGGGCCTATGGAGTGGCCATCCCCCTGGTGGGGTGATTTCTTACTTTCTGTCTCTCTCTGTCTCTCCAGTGAGCACACATGCCCTGTAGCAAAAATCTCTCAAAAAAAAAAAAAAAAGGGAATGTGGGGGGTTAGAAGATGGCATAGTGGTTACATCACTGGATTCCCACATGGTTGACTGTGGTCAGGTCCCAGACCCAGTGGCCTGAAACACACTGGGCATTTTGCATGCATGCCCAAAGCCCAGGAAAATAGAGGAGAAGGCATGGCCATTCCCTAAGAGATGATTTCTCACTTTCCCTCTCACTGTCTCTGTCTCTTTCTCTCTCTCTCTCTCTGACCAGTGCCACACCCTAAAGAAAAACCTCTTTAAAAAAAAAAAATATTGAATGTGGATGGGGCCAGCAGGTATCTAGTGATTAGGGCACTGGACTCCCACTGTCTGACCATGGTTCAAGTCCTGGGCCTGACAGCCTGAAAATCTCATCAGACACATGTGCGTTCCTGCCCACCCAAAACCCCATGAGGAGAATGGAAGAGAAGGGATCTGCCTCTCTCTCTCTCTCTCTCTGACAAGCACATGTGCCCTATGGGGAGGGCTCTCTCTCTCCGGCAAGCACATGTGCCCTATGGGGAGCAGAGTGGACATACAGGAAGGTGGAGACTGGAAGACAGCTGTGCCACACTCCTGCAGGCAGGGCCTGGCTAGAGCAAGAAAATGTGATAAGATCACCCAAGTGCCAAACCAGAGGGACCCCATACTTTACATGCAGGGAGACTCTCAAATGGAGTGCATGCTAAATGCCCGAGCAGCTCATCTCTCTCTCTTCACCTCACCCCTAAATCCCATTTACCCAGAATTTGAGATAATAAATACCAATCAAAGCACCAAACATTTCCTGAATGTACAAGTTGCCACGGCTAATGAAGTTCATGAATAAGCTCAGCCAGAGAGCGTTCCATTAACATCTGTCACAGCCTGTCAGCTCAGCCTCCGCGCACACGGTATTGCAATTCATATTAGGGAGGAGAGGGCATGAATGGCCGTTCCTCTGCCAGTCCTTTCTTCTGTGACATACAACCACTGCCACCCTGTGGCTGTAGAGGGTACAGCATGCCCTTCTGGACCAAGCCTATAAAAAAAGTCTCCTGATTCCGATATACAATGTAAAGGCAATTCTCAAATTAAATGAAAGATTCAGCCATGTTGAAGATTGCATTCTAAAACATTTGCTCACACGATAGTGTTTGGAACTCAAGATACATTTCCTCTTTGAAAGATCTTCCATAGCTTGTCCAACACCTATTTAGGCCGCACAGACCTGGTATCTAACACTATTCCAACCATGCCTGATAGCCAATAGAAGCCGGTCTCCTACCAGAACATGTACCAGAGTTCCAGTTTAGCGTGGCATCTTGCCTTGCTCTGGAACAAAACAAGTTCCCACATCTCCCTCCAGCTGGAGCATTCCCTAATAGACACTGTTGGTGACGTGTGTCCTGAAGAGACCCTGTGCCATGAGCACCTTGGGCCTCCTGAGGCAGATGTTCCTAGACATCTTCCACTGTTCATTTGATGAAGAGAAGGGGGAGGCTCCTGAGACACTTCACTGTCACTTGTCAAACTTACTGAGCACCTCCTAAGTGTTGAGCCCTGTGTGGGCGATGGAAATATGGAACACCACAGAACACGGTCTCTGCCCTCCAGGAAGTCATGGTCCAATGGGAGAAATTGACACCCAAGTCCACGACGAGAGTACAGGATGCTACGTACCACGAGAGAACACAATCATAGAGTGAATGTTGTGTGCTGGGCTTTCTTCTCTAGGCTTCTACATATCAGGTTGTCAGAAAAGTCACGACACTTTTTTTTTTTTTTGCATTGAAAAATATGTCATAACTTTTCTGATGACCCAAAAGTTCTTGTTACTTACCACATGACATTTTAGCTGCTTACAAGCACAAACCCACTAACTGTCCTCCAAGATAAGTAATATTACTACCCCATTTTTAAACAGACAAGGAATTGAGAGGTTAAGTATAGCAAGCAAACTGTAGAACTGGGATTCGAACCCAGAGCGTTTGCAGTAATGAGTAGATGGGAGAACTCACATAACAATAACCCTACACTATAGGTCTGTTGTGCCCGTCTGACAGATGAGGCACCCAAGGCTTGCCTGCTTTCCACGACAATGTGCTGCTTTAGGATGCCACAGAAGGAGAGATTGATCTAACACAGACCTGGCCTCAGAGATGGCTTCCCAGAGGGGATTATTCTTGAGATGTGTTTGAAGTATGAGTTGGAGGGGAATATTCTGGGTAGAGAACAGCCAGTGCCAAGATAAAACGACATTAGGCACTGACAGAGCTGGGAACCGTATTCACCAGGACCAGAGGGGATGCAAGGGTAACAGGAGATAAGACAGGAGCCAGTGCCATGTCCTTGGAATTTCTCCTGACAGCAAAGGGGGTTATAGAATTATTTTAAGTATGAAATGACATCATTAGATTTGGAGATGGCTTGGAGGAAGGCCAGATCACTAGGTGGATTAATTAGAAGGTTATTACAATAGCCAAGTCAATAAATCTCGACTAAGGCACTGGGCCTTGAGACAGAAAAGAAAAATAGGCATTTGAGATATATTCATTTATATGTTTGTGTTCATTAGTTGTTAGCCCAGAGCATCCCGCCATCTGTGGGGTAAAGCTCAATTCCATCAGGATGGCCAATAAGACTGTCCTATCAGGGCCCAAGCTGCCTTTCAGCAGATACTTATTTTAAAATGCTGTTTACTGGGACCAGCAGATCATGTAATGGTTACATGGCTGGATTCCCACATAGTTGACCATGGTTCGAGTACCAGACCTGGGGCCTTAAACTCAGGCCAAGCATGTGGGCGTGTAAGCCCAAGATCCCAAGAGGAGAATGGATGAGAAGGGACTGCAGTGTGGCCATCTCCCCAGGAGGTGATTCCTCGTTTTCTGTTTCTCTGTCTGCCTCTCCGGCAAGTGCAAAATCTCTCTTAAAGTAATAAATACTGTTTACTGGGGCCAGTAGATGGTGATTAGGACACTGAACTTCCACATGGCCAACCATGGTTCAAGACCCAGACCTTGGTGGCTTGAAAATCACACAGGGTGTGTGTGTGTGTGTGTATGCATGTGTGCCTAAAATCCCAGGAGGAGAATGGAGGAGAGGGGATTGTGGCATGGCCATGCCCACAGGCGGCAATTTCTCACTTTCCCTCTCACTGTCTCTTTCTGGCAAGTGCATATACCCTATGGCAAAAACCTTTAAAAAACAATGCTGTTTCTTTAAAAAATAAAAAAAAAAAAGGTCTCTTCTCTGCCTTCTTGGAAAACTCACTCATTTTCAATACCCACCTCAAATGTCACCTCATTGATTTTATGAACATTTATCGAGCACGCATATAGTCACCTGCTCGGTATGAAACACCTTGATGCTGCACCAAAAGAGCAGGGACAGCCTCCCAACATGGCTACTGGGTGCCTTCAGTTGCAAAATCGCTCCTTTCTCCCACCCTTTCACTCCATTTCACAAGCTTCTCACGCTGTACGTCTCAAACTTTGGCAGGCATGTGAATCTCCTGGGAAACTTGCTCAAATCACAGATCCTGACTCAGCGGTTCTGGGGTGGGGCCTGAGAGTCTGCATTTCTGACAAGAGTCCAGCTGGTGTGCAGACTGCATTTGAATAGCAAGGCCTTGTGCATTTTCTCAGTACAGTCTGATGGAAAAGCAATAAAGGCAATTATTTTCATGTTTCTACTCTGAACTCCTTATTAACTGAAAAGTTACATTCAGGGACCAGCAGATAGCGGAATGGTTACATCACTGGACTCCCACATGGCCAACCAGGGTTCCAGTTCCAGACCCAGAGGCTTGAAACTCAAGTGAGGCATGTGTGCATGCCCAAAATTCCTAGAGGAGAACAGAGGAGCAGGGACTGCAGCATGGCCATCCCCCTGGGGGGGTGATTTCTTGTTTTCTGTCTCTCTGTGTCTCTGTCTCTCCGGCAAGCACATGCATCCTATAGCAAAAATCTCTCACTAAAAAAAAAAAAAAAAACAATGAAATGCACAGAATTTAAATACATAAATCAATGGTTTGGGGCAAGTGTATAGCTCCTGTATTTCATTTACACGTCCAGAAAGTTCCTTGTTCCCCTTTCGCTCTAATCTTCCAAGATGGTTCTTCAGTGACCCAAAAGAATGCAGTCCAAGGAAACAGCTTTCTGATTCAAGAGGCTTGATCAAAGGATAGATTTTAAAGAGGAATAGGGAGACCAGCAGATGGCATAATGGTTACGTCACTGGACTCCCACATAGTCAAAGTCAACCGCGGTTCGAGTCCCGGACTAGGCAGCTTAAAACTCACACCAGCGTGTGTGCGCACCCAAAATCCCAAGAGGAGAATGGAGGAAAGGATTTGCACATGACCATCCCCCCAAGGGGTGATTTCTAGCTTTCCGTCTCTCTGTCTTTCCAGCGAGCACATGCACCTGATAGCAAAAATCTCTCTTTAAAAAAAAAAGAGAGAAATAGAGAAACTACACATTTTTCAAACATTCTGAGTTAAGATTATAACTATTAGGCTAACTAATAATTAAAGCTACTATCTTAGTATAGTTCCTTTTTTTATTTTTTAGTTTTATTTTTGTTGTTGCTTTTTGCTATAGTACATGTGCATTCACAGGATAGAGACATAGAAGAAAAACAAGAGATCACCCCCAGGATGTACAGCCACACTATAATTGATTCTCTTCCATTCTCCTCTCAGGATTTCGGACACACACAAACACTCACCAGGCGTGTTTTTCAAGCTGAAGGGTCCAGAACTCGAACCACACAGTCAGCCATGTAGGATCTACCACCTTAACCACCATGGCCCATGATCATTTTTCAATAAAGAATTCTGCACGCCAAGCCCTGTGCTTGTCAGGAAGCCAGCTCTCTCAGTCCTTGTGGGCTGCTATAACAAAATACCCTAGACTCAGTGTCTCATAAACAACAGAAGCTTATTTCTCTCAGTTCTGGAGGCTGGGAAATTCTAGATCGAAATGCCATCAAGTTAAACATCTAGTGGGGGTCGTTTCCTGGTTCAAAGATGGTGCCTTCCCTCTCTGTCCTTACATGGTGGGATAGATGGGGGAGCTCTCTCGGATCTCTTTTAGGGCTCTATCTTCATGAGCTGTTCACCTCCCCTAAGCCCCACCTTCAATTCGATCATTTTGGGAGTTAGGATTTCAATGTGTGCATTTCAGATGGACGGAAAAATTCAGACCATGCCATAGCTCACATCTAGCAGGGGAAACAGACAAGGACCTGCAAAAGCTTCCTGGGAGGAAGGATTTGGGGATGTGGGGTATTCCTGGCTAAGGCAGGGAGGGTTGGAAGGGTAAGGTAAAGCACATGGGCAGGTCATTGATAAATCTTAAATGTTACTCATCTTGCACTTCGCAAAACTGTCCTTACAGATCTCATTTTATCTTTACCACGGGCCTGTGACAGGCAGGTACCACCACTCCCCTCCTGGCTGTGGAAATGGAGGTGTGGAGGGGTTGGCTGACCAGGTCACATATTCATAAGCTACAAGTGATGCCTTCTGCTTCCAGGAAAGCTGCCCTGCCACCTCACAGCTGTTCCCAGAAGCAGTGTTGAAGCAAACTGGACGCAGGAATCACAGGGGTTCTCTCCCCAGGAAGCCAGACACTGGCCCATACATGAACACGAGGCCTGGGTGACAGGACAAGGTTGCCCGTGTTCATGACAATCCACTCCCTTCTGGGAGGTGAGCTCAGGCCCTAGCGCTGTGTCCACAGAGGAGCATCTTTCCTGCATCCTCTGGTTGGGGTCTCGGCCCTGACTGGCCCCTTCTCAGTACTAATTACCACCCACCCTTGTGTGTGTTCTAGCATCCTGCTTCCTGCTCCTGCACCATGAAAGTCCTGCTTTGCGACCTCCTGCTACTCAGCCTCTTCCCAGGGGTGTTCAGCAGTTGTCAAAGGGACTGCCTGGCCTGCCGGGAGAAGCTCCGCCCAGCCCTGGACAGCTTCAACCTGGAGGTGGGTCCCCGGGGCAGGAGAGGCCACCCTCTTCCCTAGTCCTTTCTGCATCCCTCTCCCCACCGCCCCTCCAGAGCAGCCTCTGAGTGAGAAATCACAGCCTCTCTCCATGGTCATGGGACTCGCCCAGCGTCATGTGACCAGTAGGAAACAGATGTGGACTTGAGCCGCATCTCCAACAGGGAAGTCTGATCTGTCCACTTTTATACCTTCAAATAAAGCCTACACTGCCATGTTGCTGCCAGCACCAATACATTGCAGCCTCATTTTAGAAAATTTGGCAAATTCAGGAAAGTTTTTAAAAGAAAATTGCAATCATCTTTCCTAGAAGTATACCAATGAAATGTAGATAAGAAAGTATGACATTTAAAACAACAACAACAAAAAAAAAAGTTAGCTGTTAGAGCTCTTAAAAATTCATAGATTACTTATGCCTTAAAACAATACCTGAGGGGCCAGCTGGTGGTGTGGGGGTTAAGGACCAGGGTCCCACAAGGCGCGCCGTGCAGTCGCAGGCCCAGATCCTACGTGGCTTAAGAGGTACCCTGCGAACAGTGTCAGTCACATTTCTACAGGAAATCCTGAAAAGAAATTGGAGAAGGAATTGCAAATTGATACCAAAATACGCTCTTGTGTTTTCAATTTCCAATTTGGGGTGCAAATCCAGTGTTAAATTTTTTATTCATTAAATAAATGACTTTCTCAACTAATTAATTTCAATCCTAATAGTTAATCCTCTCTTATTAAGCCCAGGAGCACTCGATTATTTTTTTCCTTTGTACTCAAATAAATTTCTTTCAAAGGATGCCACGTTTGGAACCTCTCAACCTTGCAAAACAACCAGGAGTAACTACTGTTCTGTCAGGCAAATGTACAAATGTAGAAGCAAAAACTCATGTTGGACTAATGCACCATGGCATCTTTTCAGTTCCAGGCCGTGGATGAGCAAACACAGCCCAGGCAGACCCAAGCTCCAAGCTCTTCAATTATAAGCCTGGTTCACCTGGTTCAGTCATGTTTAAGCCTACTTTTTGTTTTGTTGTTTTGTTTTTCCCCAAATTTTTTGTGGTCTTTTTTTTTGGGGGGGGGGCAGGCAATTTGCTAGAGGGTGCCTGCACTTGCTGGAGAGGGATGGGAAGGAGTGAGAAAGCACCCCCCCCCCATAGGGAATGGTCACATCATAATCCCTTCTCCTCCACCTCTCCCTCCTCCCAGGATTTTGGGCATGCAAGTGTATATATTTTTCTTTTTCTTTTCCTTCTTTTCTTTTTTTGGGGGGGTTTTGTCTTGTTTTTGCTATAAGGCACATGTCCTTGCCAGAGAGAGACAGAGGTTAAGAAATCACCCTCCTCCCAGGGCAGAGGCCACCACACAATCCCTTCTCCTCCATTCTCTTCTCGCAATTTTGGATACGCACACACACATACCTGGCGTGATTTTTAAGCTGCTAGGTCTGGGATTTGAACTGTGAAGTCAGCCATGTGGAATCCAGAGCCTTAACTTCCATGCTACCTGTTGGCCTGCCCAGCAAATTCCTTAAGCTGTTGGGTCTGGGATTCAAGCAATGCAGTAGGCCATGTTGGATCCAGCTGCCTTAATCACTAGGCCACGGGCTGGCCCAGTCTGTTGTTGTTAGTTTATTCATTTATTTCTTCTGTGAGAGAAAGAGAGGGAAAGACACTCCTAACATAGCTTCATGCCACAATGCACCCCCAGCCTCAGCCGGCCCAGATTACGGACATGCATGCTTATGCCTGGTAGACACAGAGAAGTCTCGGGATGCGAACCCAGGCCCTTCCTATGTGGGTCCGTTATATTACAGCTGTGGCACTGTCCAGCCCCTCAAGCCTGTTTTCTGACCAGAAACAGCTATGTGCTCATGAAGAGCATCCCCACATAACTCATTCAAAGTTCGTTCCTGTTACCCGTCCTGTTTGACTCTGGGCCCCTACGCTGCCTGTCATGCCCTCCTTTAGGAATGCCCGCCCTCCCTGGATTCACTCGCCTCATTCTCCCCCCCACCTCTGACTACTTTGCCTGCCTCCTACGTTGGTTCCTGTTCCTCTCTCTGCCAAGAGTCTCTGCTTCTTCCCAACCTGTCTGCTCTCCCTCTAAAACCCCACCCTCTCATCGCAGACCTTCAGCCCTCCTGAGGCCACAGTAACTCTCAAAGGTACGCTCCCAACTTTTCTGGGTTCTGGATGCTGATCCTAATCACTGTCCATAGCTCCCAGGAAAGTCCACCTTCCCTTCCTGCCCAGCTGTCTCACTCACGTCTCCTCATTCTCCCCCATTGAATAAACCCCCCTCACATGTCCAAGCCCAGATTAAGTTTCACCCAGTAAGAGAACGTTTTGCTGATTCTCCACCTGCTCCCAATAGTCAGGCCTTCCCTCCTCTGCAGTCTGATTCATTTGCATCTGCAGGTCTCACGGTCAGGTGTGAGCTTCCTCTGCTGACCCATCCAGGTATCCCAGCACATTACACAGCGTGTGGCCCAGAGCAGTGCTCAGTAAACCTATGTCGTGGAAGCTGCAAGGTGCTGGGACTGTTAGTCTTCCAGACAGGCTCGTGTGCTGTCGTCTCTATAGAACTGTTACAGAGACAGCCAAACATCTAGGGCACGTTCGCATCTCTCCACAGCACCCTAAATCTCTGGGGTCCAGAAGACACTCTTCGCTTTATTTCTTTAAAACAAGTTAGAGAGTGAACCTGTAAAAGCCTCACAAATCAGAGATAAACCCTCCACGATGCCTGCTGCCCCCAAGGACCTAGCTGCCTACTTGTTTTTGTTTCTAGTTTGTATTCATTTTTAACTTATTTTAAGTTTGTTGACAGAGCTAGAACATAGGCAACCACATCCTATTTCTAATTCCAGCACCCCTTGAGTCTTGAGTATGCCCACGCTGTGAATGATGGGGAGACTCACATCTCAGCAAAGGTGGCTTCCCCAATCCCAAAATCTGTAATTCTGAGCTAGTCCCAGGATCCTCTGGCTTTATCAAAGTTTTGGGGTTTTTTTGTTTGTTTGTTTTTTTAATTTGTATTTCTTGTAGATGGTCCAGGTATTGCTGGCTTTCTAGCAGACTATAATTTTGGTTAGTAAATGACTCACATACCCCAGTCCATTGCGATAGCCTAGACTTTCATATAATTGTAAATGATTCTTACCCATCAGCGCAAGTAGAAAAAAGTTTATGTTACTGAGTTGTTTTAGAGACAAAGAATAAGGCAACCACCCACCAAGGAAGAGTCTGGGACATTTTATATAAAACTTCCCAAAATTCTATTGCAAAAGAAGCTATCCTCTGGTAGCTCTTTCTAGCATCATTAAATAAAAACTCCTAGTAGCTGATTTGCCAGAGAAGTTCCTTGTATGTATTTTCTCTGTGCTGTTCACCTGCTAGCCCTCCCCGCCAGGTTATCCCTAAGATCTACTAGCAGGAAAGGACCTCTTGGGACCAGCAGTTAACATAATGGCTATGTCGTTGGACTCCCATGTAGTCGACCGTGGTTCGAGTCCCAGACCCGGTGGCTTGAACTCACACTGGGCGCATGTGCGTGTGTGCCCAAGATCCCGAGAGGAGAATGGAGAAGTGATTACAGTGTGGCCATCCCCCCGCCACCCCCCGGGGGGGTAATTTCTCACTTTTTGTCTTTCTGTCTCCCTCTCAAAAAAAAGAAAAGAAAAGAAAAGAAAAGAAAAGAAAAGAAAAGAAAAGAAAAGAAAAGAAAAGAAAAGGAAAGGAAAGGAAAGGAAAGGAAAGGAAAGGGAGAAAGAAAGAAAGAGAGAAAGAAAGAAAGAGAGAAAGAAAGAAAGAGAGAAAGAAAGAAAGAGAGAAAGAAAGAAAGAGAGAAAGAAAGAAAGAGAGAAAGAAAGAAAGAGAGAAAGAAAGAAAGAAAGAAAGAAAGAAAGAAAGAAAGAAAGAAAGAAAGAAAGAAAGAAAGAAAGAAAGAAAGAAAGAAAAGGAAAGGACCTCCTAGAGCAAAAAGATCCCAAGTGTTTCTTGGTCAAAAGTGGTTTGACTCTTTAGTGGCAGAAACCCAACCATCTCCATAAGCTCCTTCTTGCCCTCCAATGGACTCCTGTGCCTGGATCTCACTTTGTACCCTACTCTTTGATCCCAGATACTTAAATGGCCCTTTGCACAGTCTCCCAGCTTTACAGGGCAAGTGGGCACCAACCCAAGACTCCAGATGCTCGTGTACATTCTGGCTTAATATAGCCATGTCATCAACACGGACTGCGAAAATGTGTCCAGCTCACTTACTAGGCCATTAACCCATCTCTGGGAAGAGGCTGGTGTGCCCACCAGACCAGAGGGATAAGCATTAAAGCTCATATGTCCATCTGGTCCTACAAATGTTGTTGTGAATTTAGCTCTTCAGAGTTGCCACAAACCTTCTCCCAAATCAAGAGTTAGATGATTCTGTTAGCATCAAATTTATCTAACAGTATGTCAAGTCTGGGTATGGACTGTGGCATCTGGTTTGATCATAGAATTTCATTTTCTCTGATTGACACGAAACCTAATTACCATCTGGGCTTAGAAACCCAGGGACCCACAGAACTAATAGCCTGTAGGTTTCACAACCCTCCCACCTGTTTCTGTAAGCTAAAGGAGGGGGAGGGTAGAATTCAATAGTCACTGGGGGCTCCTATCTGTGGGGGGTGGACTAAGTATTCTCAGAGAACAGAGGTCTGTTTCAGCTCCAAAATTCTACACTTCTATGGGCTTCTCAGTGCTTTCGATATCTCCCTGCATTCCTGTCGACCCTGAAGAGCACTCACTACTATAGACATTTGGGGCTGGATCATTATTTGTTGGGGAGGAACCATCCCATGCATTATAGGATGTTCACTAGCATCTCTGGCCTATAGATGCCATTAGTATGTACACACAAACACACACACACACACACACACACACACACCAGGTAGGACAAACAAAAATATCTCCAGACATCGCCAATACCCTGGAGGGACAAAATCACTCCCCTCAGTAGGATTATGATCTGAAAGAATCTACTACAAATCAATCTGATCTGCTTTTCTTCAAAGCATTTCAGGAACAGGCAAAGTATAGACCCACGCAACCCCTTCTCTGAAGGAGTCTTTGACCACCATGTTTTCTGGTGGCTTCTTCCTCCTCAGAGAAAATTCCAAAACAGAATTTCTCAACATGGAGCCCAGGCTCAGAATCATCTGGAGAGCTTGCTGAAAATGGACATTCCTAGGCCCTGTCTTTGACGTACTGGATTAGAATCTTCAAGGATGTGGGCTAATGGTCCAGTAGGGATTCCTATAAAACGCACAGTAGGTTTGCAAGCCCATTGTTGGTTAAGTCAGCCTTCCCCATCTATGGAAGCGGCTATCATTTTTCCACACCCAGTGACGCTGTGGGTGTGAGAAAGTAGTTTCTCTGCAACTCTCTGCTGAATTTGCACTGACAGCATGTTCATTGTCAGCAACTATTTCCATCTGTTAAGCATCTCTGAGGAAAAGATTAATGGAAAAGGCACGCTCAGAAAAACCACGACTTGAGTTTCAGTAGGAGTCAACATCCCCATCTGTGGGTAACAGGTGGGCTTGGGACAGGTTGCTTCCTGGAAACCTTGTCAGAGAAAAAGAGAAGCCCTCCCTCTGGTCACTCTCTTTATCCTCTCTAGTCTTATGAATAATGAGCAGTATCCCCATCAGAACCTTACCTCTTGGTCTCATAGGATCCTTTTTCGTGCATTAATTCCTTCTAATTTGCACTGCAAGAACACAGAGCTGGCTGAGTAGAAGCCATTCTAGACATCTGAGTTCTAACAGTATAACAGGTTACACTGTTAGCTGACAGCGTTGTGTGGTGCCCATTACTGAACCTCACCATAACACACAAGGACTGCATTATATCAGTGATTTTGCAACTGGGGTAAATAGTGGGTCATCGGAAAAGTCATGATGCATTTTTTGCATAGAAAAACAGGAAAATAGATCATGACTTTTCCGATGACCCAAGAGAATTGCCCGAACTTTGTAAAATCAAGTTTATAGTCTTTTTGTAAAAGTTAAGTTTTAATCTCTGGTTCTATTTCTTGGAGGTTTATTAAATCTTGAAATTCTGTTTTTGTCTTTTTTTTTTTTTAAGTTCTACAAGTGAGTTGGCTTCACACTCAGGGGTGTGACCCCTAGGACCAGATGTGGCCTGTGGTCCTTCCCTCATGTAAGCATTTCTTTAAATGCTTTGCGGGGACCAGCAGAAGGCATAATGGTTATGTTGCTGGACTCCCACATAGCCAACCATGGTTCTAGTCCCAGACCAGTGGCCTCAAACTCATACAGACATGCATGCATACATGTGTGCCCAAAATCCTGAGTAAAGAATGGAGGTAAAGGGATTGCAGCATGGCCAACCCCCCAGAGAATGATTTCTCACTTTCTGTCTCTCTGTTTCTCTCTCTGGCAAGTGCACACACCCTATAGCAAAAATAATACTTTGCCAACATTTAAGATGAGTGGGGGTGGGGGGGATCTTCCAGCTTGGTCATTGGGTCACCAATGGCAGATCCCCTCCTTTCTCCTAGGGACTCACTCTACTCCATATCCTCACTACGGGGCTCCACTATGTACCCTGGGTATTAGATACCTGGAAGGCAGACTGACTGCCTGCAGGACAGCTTCCAGCTAAGCAAAGCAGTCCTAGCACGGTGTCCACAGATACCATGTCCATGGGCAGACTTTAGAAGACTTACAGATCCTCTAAAGTGTATGCAAGTTTGACATAAGTGTATAATTTACATGGTGAAAGGGTCCAAGACACCAAAAAAGGGTTCAGAACCCTGACCTAGGCACAGTCTGCAGCAAACTGGTGGTGCAGTGTAGGAAGGCACACAGCCACCCAAAGGTTCAGAAACCCAGACCTGGATTGGCTTAAAAACATGCCAGGGACATATACATGTATGCCCAGATCTTAGTGAGTTGAGGGCTGGGGAAAGGGGGTCATATAGCATGATAAGCCATACTGAGGGGTTTCTTCCCCTGCCTTCATGTGCATCCACACACTCTCCAACAGGAATAACTAAACTTTAAAAAGAGTAAAGAACCCCGTCTAAAGGGACAGCCAAGTAATCAGGTAAACAGAGTGGCAACAAGGTGACAAGAGTAGCTGCAGAAGTATGTAGGGAGTTCAAGTCCTGGTTGCAACTATTTGCAACTCCTGTTCTCCCAAGGACTTTCTTCCTCATCTCTTTCTCTTTCCTTTTCACTCTTACCTAAATATAAGGTGACTTCTTGACTAAGTCAGCTCAGTGCAACAAACCTATGGAAATCCTTCTATTTACTGGAAGGAGATTCCTGAAAGGGATTCAGACTTGAGTAAGATGTGGTGCCTAACTTGTCATATTCTGCCTTGGAAGGTATTGCCATCACAGGACGCATTACAATTTCCACAAGAGCAATGCAAAGTTTTGTGGGAACTCAGAGGCAGGACATTGGAAGGAGGTCATTTCACCAGATGGGGCAGAGGGAGGCAGGAAGAGCTTTGCTGTGTTGAAGGAAAGGCCTCATATGCCTGAAGTGGAATATGTGTGAGAAAGAACTGGAAAGGAGACTTAAAATGTGGGCTGAAGGACCAGCAGGTGGTGTAATGGTTACATCACTGGACTCATACATAATCAGTTGCGGTTCAAGTCCCAGACCCAGTGGCTTAAACCTCACACCAGACATGTGTGTGTGCATGTCCAAAATCCTAAGAGGAGAATAAAGGGGAAGAGATTGCACTGTGGCTATCCCCCTGGGGGGCAACTTCTTGCTTTCTGTCTCTCTGTCTCTCTCTGTCTCTCTGATGAGCACACATGCCCTATAGCAAAAACCTCTCCAAAAAAAAAAAAAAAGTGGGCTGAACCAGATGGCAAAGAACCTTGAATGCTCTGCTCTGGAGTTTGGAACTATTTTATGAACAAGACAAAATATCAGACAGCTGAGAGCAAGGTAATGATGTGATTAGTTATTCTTCAGGAAGTGTATTCTGCCAGGGGTCTAAATGGACTAAAGTGGCAGAGATCATAGATGGAGAGGTCAGCTAGGGAGCCACTGGACCCTAAAAGGTACCCAGACAGTGGCAGAGGGAATGAGAAGGAGGGGCAGACCTGATTGGAAAGGAATGGTTAAAAGAAGGAGAGATGAAGACATGCCCAGGGTTTTCAACCTGAGTGCACTGGTGAATAAGATGCCAGTCAGAACCAGAGCCCAAGCAGATGGGCAGACAGGTGGAGAAAGTATATTAGATAAGAATTAAATTCAGGGGACCAGACTCCCAAATAGTAAACTGCAGGTCAAGTCATGGACTCAGTGGCTTAAAACTCATGCAAGGTGCGTGTGCATGTGCACCCAAAATCCCAAGAGGAGACTGGAGGAGAAGGGATTGCCCCATGGCCATCCCCCCTAGGGAGTGATTTCTCACTTTCTGTCTCTCTGTCTCTTCAGTGAGCACATGCACCCTATAGCAAAAATCTCTACTAAAAAAAAAGAAAAAGAAGTTAAATTCAGGCCTGCTTTGTGGTTAAGGGAGCTGGATCCCACATGGCTGACAGCTGTTCAAATCCTGGCCCTAAGAGCTGAATATTTCACTGGGCACATGTACAGATGTACCTAAAATTCCAACCAGATGGAGAAATAGAGAAAAAGGGACTGTGTCATGACCATGCCCCACGGAGGGTGTTTTCTCCCTCTCCTGCTCTCTGCCTCTCTGGTGAGTGCATGCAGTCTCTAGCCATTAAAAAAGAAATTAAATGCAGGCCAGGCAGTGGTGCAGTGGTAACACAACTGGGCCCACATAGGAAAAATCCTGGGTTCACATGCCAGGACCTCCCTGAGGATGCCAGGTGCACACATACCTGCCTGTGGTTCCGGCTAGCTGAGGCTGGAGGAGGATTGCAGCATGGAGACACTGTTGGGGGTGCCTGTCTTTTTCTTTCCCAATCTCTGTGTCTCTCAAAACTTTACCTTGGGAACCAGCAGTTAGTGTAATGGCTATGTCGCTGGACTCCCACGTGGTCGACCACGGTTCGTGTCCCGGACCCGGTGGCTTAAAACTCACGCCGGGCGCATGTGCATGCGTGCCCAAGATCCCGAGAGGAGAATGGAGGAGAAGGGATTGCGGCGTGACCATCCCTCCTGGGGGGTGATTTCTCGCTTTCTGTCTCTATGTCTCTCTCTGTCTGTCTGGTGAGCACACGCACCCTACAGTGAAAATCTCTCCAAAAAAAAAAAAAAAACTTTACCTTAAAAAAGGAGAAAGAGTGAAAAAGTAGACTTAAAAAATTGAATTATCCTACTAGTAACAAAGACCCAAAGGAACATGACTTTAAAAAGAGACAGTTCTTGGGAACCAGCAGTTAGCGTAATGGCTATGTCGCTGGACTCCCACGTAGTCGAC
>NW_006159863.1:711070-735279 GCF_000334495.1 Tupaia belangeri chinensis | reverse complement strand
ACAGTTCTTGGGACCAGCCATTAGCGTAATGGCTATGTCGCTGGACTCTCACGTAGTCGACTATGGTTCAAGTCCCAGACCCGGTGGTTTAAACTTATGCCAGGTGGGTGTGTGTGCATGCCCAGGATCCCGAGAGGAGAAAGGAGGAGAAGGGATTGCGGCGTAGCCATCTCCCCAGGAGGTGATTTCTGGCTTTCTGTCTCTCAGTCTCTGTCTTTCTGGCAAGCACACACGCCCTATAGCAAAAACCTCTCCAAAAAAAAAAAAGAAAAATAATAATAATAATAATAATTTAAAAAAAAAACAAAAAGAAGAGACAGATCTCAGAACCAGCAAATGGCATAATGGTTACATCACTGGACTCCCATGTAGTCAACCACAGTTTGAGTCCCAGACTCAGTGGCTTTAAATTCTCGCTGGGCTCATGTGCATGTGTGTCCAAAATCCCGGGAGGAGAATGGAAGAAAAGGGATTGCAGCATAGCCATCCCCCCGAGAGATAATTTCTCACTTTCTGTGTCTCTGTCTCTTTCTGTCTCTCCAGCGAGTACGCTCGCCCTATAGCAGAAATCTCTCTAAAAAAATGTAAAAAGAAGAGATAGTTCTGATTCTGTACAAAGAAGGAAGAATACAGTGCAGGATTGGCATGGCCGCTCACATCACCAATGCCCAGTCTTTTCCCTTTCTGCTCTACAATTACGTGGCCTCCATGTTCACATGGCCTCCAGCATTGTGACTTCCAGCCTCGGAGTCACCTCCTCTTTCTAGCTGGACATGTCAGCCAAAATGTCCACATTCTAACTAGGAAGCTGGAGGAAGGGAAAAAGGAAAAGATGCCCTTCCCAGCGAAGCCAGCCCCCTACTTTCCAGGAAGCCCCACCTGGTCATTTGTATTTTTGTGGTCAGCCACCTCAGACTATAAGGGAGTTTTCAAAAAGTGTGTGGAAAATGAGTATTATGAGAAAACTGCACAGATTTCAAGGTTTGTTGCACCAAAATAAACTTATATTTTATTTTTCCACAAACTGTTTTTGTTTTTTGCTTTTTTCATTTATTTCTTCCATGAGCAAAAGAGACAGACAGATAACACCCACAACAGGTGTCGATACCACGATCCAACCCAGCCCCAGCCAGACCCAGATCATGAGGCACAGGTGCCTGGCATCTTAGGGAGGTCTCTGAGCTTGAACCCTGAACTTTCCCACATGGGTCAACCTATCAGAGTGTTGCGTTTAACTGTTGTGTCACCATCCGGCCCCATTCATAAGCTCTTTGAAGTACCCTGATCTGTTACCTTCAATAAGGAGGAAAAAGGAGAGATGAGGTCAGGACTGGCAGTTTGTAGCCTCTGCCCCAGAAAGTGCCCTCTAAGCCAAAAAAGAGCTCCATGGCTTCATGAAGGGCCCTGCAGCTGTCTGATCCCTCCCCATGGCAAAGTCAGGTTGAAGTGGGGTTTTCATCTGGCTGAGGACAGAAATGCAAAGAGGAGAATTAGGAGTGAAGCCAAAACAGCATGGAGGAAGAAAAGTTGGAGGTGGAAACTTCCACCAGAGTCGGGAATGCGGGAGGCTGGGGCCAAGGTCAAGACCAGACAGGGGTGGGTGGAGAGACACCGTGGTCGGGCTGCTGGTCTCTACTAGAAACAGTAGTGTCTGGAGACTCAGGGCAGCAGATGGGAGTTCCCAGAGGTCCAGTAGGTCTGCCTGACTCCCATCTGAAGATGGTGGTGCTTCCCTCACCCAGAACTGGATTACCAGTTTAGCCCCATGTGCTAAACCTGCCTGCACCCCAGAAGGTCTTGACGCTCATTCGCTATAAATGATGCACAGGTAGTGAGGACCGGTCTCTTCAGGTCAATCAGTAACATCAGGGTTGACCTTTACACTGTGACCTTAAAATAAACATGCAGATTTAACCACATACTTTCACATCCCCAATTTCTTTCACTAATCTGACCTTCTCAAAGCTCGAGGAGAGAACAAAATTAAATTCTTCTTTATGGGTGATGTTCGCAAGCAAGGCTTGGATCCAAAAGTTCAACTAAAGCTGTATCACCAGGCAGTTTGGGGTGCATTCATTCTGTGTTAACTTGCTGTGTTACCTGGGGTAAGTTAACCTCACCTCCTGAAGCCTTGGTTTGTTTATAAAATAATGGATCTGGGAGAGATGATTCTGTCTCTTTCCAACTCTAAAATTTTATGCCCCTAAAAATATGTTAAAGGGTGGCTGGATCCCACAGGGCCAACTGGGTGGTTCAGGTCCTAGATCCAGCACCTTGGAAATACAGCAGGCACATGAGTGCGCATGCCAAAAATCTCAAGAGGAAAATGAAGGGGAGGGGATTGTGGCATGGCCCTCTCCCCTGAGAGTGTTCTATCACTTTCTCTCTTTTGCTCTCTCTCTCTCTCTCTCTCTCTCTCTCTCTCTCTCGTGAGCCCACATGCCCCTATAGCAAAAAAAAAAAAAAAAAGTAAAACTGTTGCACAGCACTTGATAAACAGATTGCCTTGGAAGCACTTGCCTTGGTAGAGATAGAAATATTACAGGGATTGGGGCCAGCAGGTGGCATGGTGGTGGGGGCACTGAACTCCCACATGGTCGACAGCAAATGGAGTCCCGGACTCAGGTGGCTTGCTTTCACTTTCCCTTTCTCTCTCTCTCTGGTCAAACTAAAACATAATAACAATTAAAGATAATTAAATAAGTAAGCCTTAAAAAAAAAAAGAAGAAGAAGAAGAATTTTAAAAAAGAAACAATACAGGAATTTGTCTTTCCTTGCCTTGGGCCAATGGAGATCTCTGTTCCTTTTCCCTCCCCCCACCTGTGTCTTTGCAGGTGTGCATCCTTGAGTGTGAAGAGAAGGTCTTCCCCAGCCCTCTGTGGACTCCATGCACCAAGATCATGGCTAGGGGCTCCTGGCAGCTCAGCCCCGCTGACCCAGAGCATGTGGTAACAGCTCTTTACCAGCCAAGAGCCTCTGAGATGCAGCATCTGAAGCGCATACCCCGGGTCAGAAGCCTATTCCAAGCGCAGGAAGAGACAGAGCCTGGCACAGAGGAGGCTGGTGACGTGGAGCAGAAGCAGTTGCAGAAGAGGTTTGGGGGCTTCACCGGGGCCCGGAAGTCGGCCCGAAAGTTTGCCCACCAGAAGCGTTTCAGTGAGTTTATGAGGCAGTACCTGGTCCTGAGCATGCAGTCCAGCCAGCGCCGGCGCACCCTGCACCAGAATGGTAATGTGTAGCCGGAAGGGGAGCCCCTCCCAGCTGCACCGTCCACTGCAACCCATGAGTGAGTTGGGCACCAATGAGCTGGGGGCAAGAAGAGACCACATACACCCAAGGGCCTCAGCCTTCCTCCCAGGCTTGGAAGCACATTAGCTCTCAAACACACACAACACCTCAAGGAGTCTGGCTTCTGGGAACCCTGGCAGAAAACACCTCCCTGCCTCCTACCCACCCTTTCTCTAGGAAGAAAAATTTTCCTACATTGCTCCTTGAGACTGACCACTCCCATCTTGACATTGGTTACCGTGGGAATAATAGTAGTCTGTTAAGATAACTAATTCCTCTATAGCTCTCCAGGAGCTTAGTTACTATGGGGACAGTTAAGTGGACCAATCCTCCTAACCAGTTGCCATGGCAACCATTCAGCTCACCTTTCCTCAGAGACCATCTCTCTAAAACCCGATAGCTGGACGAACTCTTAGCCATTCAGAGTACAATTACTGTAGCTATGATGTAGCTAGCTCATTTTCATTCTTTTCTCTTTTTTTGGTTTTATAACTTTATTTGAAAATCAGCAGTTAGTTCTCATCCACATTGACTATTTTTTTTAAAGGAGTAGCAGGTACATAGGTCACCAGAGTGTAGAGCTTACTGGGAGAATCTTCATCCTCGTTATGTTTTCTGAACAACTGCACACGGATTCGATATGGGACGTTCCTTACTCCTTTGGCCCAGACAGCTTTGTTGAGCCTGGTATCTGTGTGCACATCTGGAGTCCCCATCTCCTTCATGGCAAATTTCTGGATTTCCTTGAGTGCCCAAGGGGCATGTTTCTTGAAGTCCACGCCATGGATGTGCTTGTGAATGTCAATGGTGTATTCCCAGGTCACCACCTCGTTGATGGCAGAACAGCCCTTCTTCTTCTCACCACCCTTCTTTGCAGGAGCCATTCTGCTCAGCCTAAGTTGGAAAGAAAATCAGCTAGCTGATTTTCAAAGATCGCTTGTCTACCTTCTCCTCTTCCGTTTATGTCTTACAGTGACGAACTCTCTGGAAACCATTTAGCCATTTTCCCCAACCAGGAGTTCTTGTTAGGACCAGCAGTTGTGCTTTCTGCCCTTCTTCCTTCCATCTGTCCACCCTACCACCTTGCCAGAGAGGGGTTAACCCTCGTGGTCAACAGATCGTCACTGAGCAAGACTTCGAGAATTCAGCCCAACTGACTCAGTACTTTTTAGAATATAATCTAAGGGATTCATCATCTTTTCACTTTTGGTTTCTTTCCAAAATGGCATTTTTTGTTTTTGTTTGCTTGTTGTTTTTTTTTGTTGTTGTTGTTCCTTCTCTCCCTTCTTTCTTGTTCTCTCTTTCTTCTGGTCTTCAGGCATGCTGACACATACATGTACATATAATACATACAGATAATATATTAAGGACAGCAGCGTACTGCCCAATTCTTCCAAGTTCAACTTTCCTCAGCTCCCCAACCAATATATAACTTTGAATGGCTTTTAGGTACTACCAGTAGCACAGTAAAGTTTTCCAAAAATCTACGAAAATCCCAACCATCAAACGTGCATGCTTTAACTTGCATGTGGGAATATGATCCTCTGCAGAATCCCATGTAGCTCCTTAACAGCCTAGGAACTTGCCTTGATGCAAAGAACAAGTCTGGTTGCCAAAATCATCCACAATACAGCTCAAGTGGGGCTTTTCCCTGACTCACAGGCATAAAAAAAAAAAAGTCTGCACATGCTTTTTATTTTGCTCCACATGCCTTATCATGAATAATCTCCCTTTAAGGTATATTAGTACATGTGTCAACCTTTGGTGCCCACATTTCAGCATGGAGGCAGCCCATGTAGCTCTTTGTAGGTAGGCCAAGCTTGCCTGCAACAGGCCCGAGCCCAAATATGGACTCATGTATTAATCGTAAGGAGAAGCCTGCCGTGTTTATTTTAGCAGAATGACTAATCTCTGAAGGCCTTGAATTAACCTGCACTGTGTTTGAAATCCGACTCTTAGATTCTTTGCAAGCATTCCACTTCTTTCCCACCCACAGCTGCACAGTACCAACCGGTCAGTCATCCAGAAGTAGCACGGATTGAAGTAGCACGGATTGAACTCTTTCAAATCTTCAAGACGTTCTTTGAAGTGGTTCTTAGGGAACACAAACTCAGATCTAGTTCTGAACTTCAACAATTTTCTTTACCTAAAGAGTATGAAATCAATCTTATTAAATAGCCAGAATCAATGTTTTAAAACTATTTGAATCCCTATCTGAGCAATTTGGTTTTTAAATTTTCTATTATACTTCCAACTGAGAGGCACTGAAACAAAGCTGGGAACTAGCTTCTGTCTGCTGCTTTCCTCAACATGCAAAGCCCTCAGTGAAACATTGGGGATGTTAACTGGCCCATTGGGGTATTATTGATGCCTCCCCTTCTCCTTCTGCAAGCATCTGTTTTTCTTCCACATGTGCATGACGGCTTAGTTCCAATATGGATATGTATCTGTGGGTCTCTAACAGGCAGCTTAAACCTTGTTTATACTCACACACACCCAACCTAACCTGCACATGACAAAGTTCTCTCCCTCTTAGTCGACTCATTTCCAAAACTGTCCCTGACTTCTAAGATGCCCTTCTAAGATTCCTGACTTCTAAGATACCATCTATACTTAGAAAGCTGGGGGGGGGAATGGGGTCACCTAACACTGCAGTGGGATAAAGAGCTCTATTCAGAGTATAATAATGTCCTAGGAAGGAAGGCCATTGGGATGCAGGTCAGCCCTAGACAGAACTGCGAAAAGGACATGATCTTGGTACCCACCTTCCCTACCCCGACCCTGTACTGCTCTCTTTTCTGCTGTCCACTCAGGAGCCTTCTAACAGTGGAAAGTAGGCAGACTCACACGTAGTCGGTACTACTGTGAAATGCTTAAAGGGCACCTACAGTAAAAGAGAGCTGCAAATAAAGGCACTTCCAAATACCAGGGAGAAGAGAACAGTTCTCAGGGAGCTCGTCACTGTGGTCTTTAAGCCACAGCCCATCGGCCTCCCTCGGTGTCCGGAATGAAGAACCCTCCTGGCCACTTTAGGAACTATTTATTGGGTTGGTCCCTTTTCTTTGCCTCCTTTAGATTTTGCTCCAGTCACTTGGGCAAAACCATTGAACAGTCCAAAAGTATCAGGTTTGCCATTTTAATCATTTCTGTCTCCCCAGGCGTCCAGGTGATCCCCAAAACAGCATGTGTCCAGCCCCAGACCTGCCGGCTGGGAATCAAGATTCCTTCATTCCCAAGGCACTGAGCTCGCAGGCCCTGCAGACTTTGCCTCCAGAACCTCCCATCTGGTCGTCTTCCCCACCCATGGCATGTTCCACCACTCCCCGTTGCTACATCAGAGTGTATTTTTGTAATTCCTCCAGCGAACATTTCAGTGGCCTCGTCTTGCCTTCTCACTCTCCCCTTCCCTCTTCCAGGGGCGGGTGAAAGGAAAATGAAATCAAGCCTGGGGTTTTGTCACTGCCATAACTTGTTTGTAAAAGAGCTGTTCTTTTTGACTGTTTTAAACAACTATTTCTCCATTAAACTTCTACTGAGCAAATGGTTAATAAATTGGTTTGTTTTTGTTTTAAGAGATTTTTACTATAGGGCATGTGGGCTCGCCGGAGAGACAGAGACAGAAAGCAAGAAATCACTCCCCAAGTGGGATGGCCACATCACAATCTCTTCTCCTCCGTTCTCCTCTCGTGATTTTGGGCATGCATGCACGCGTGCCCAGTGTGAGTTTCAAGCCAGCAGGTCCAGGACTCAAACCACAGTCAGCCACATGGGGGTCCAGTGCCTTAACCAATATGCTGCCCGCCCACCCCTAGTTTATTGTTTTTAAGTTCAGTGACTGAGACACACAAACTCTGCAAACATAAACCTGCACTGTGTTTGAAATCCGACTCTTAGATTCTTTGCAAGCATTCCACTTCTTTCCCACCCACAGCTGCACAGTACCAACCGGTCAGTCATCCAGAAGTAGCACGGATTGAAGTAGCACGGATTGAACTCTTTCAAATCTTCAAGACGTTCTTTGAAGTGGTTCTTAGGGAACACAAACTCAGATCTAGTTCTGAACTTCAACAATTTTCTTTACCTAAAGAGTATGAAATCAATCTTATTAAATAGCCAGAATCAATGTTTTAAAACTATTTGAATCCCTATCTGAGCAATTTGGTTTTTAAATTTTCTATTATACTTCCAACTGAGAGGCACTGAAACAAAGCTGGGAACTAGCTTCTGTCTGCTGCTTTCCTCAACATGCAAAGCCCTCAGTGAAACATTGGGGATGTTAACTGGCCCATTGGGGTATTATTGATGCCTCCCCTTCTCCTTCTGCAAGCATCTGTTTTTCTTCCACATGTGCATGACGGCTTAGTTCCAATATGGATATGTATCTGTGGGTCTCTAACAGGCAGCTTAAACCTTGTTTATACTCACACACACCCAACCTAACCTGCACATGACAAAGTTCTCTCCCTCTTAGTCGACTCATTTCCAAAACTGTCCCTGACTTCTAAGATGCCCTTCTAAGATTCCTGACTTCTAAGATACCATCTATACTTAGAAAGCTGGGGGGGGAATGGGGTCACCTAACACTGCAGTGGGATAAAGAGCTCTATTCAGAGTATAATAATGTCCTAGGAAGGAAGGCCATTGGGATGCAGGTCAGCCCTAGACAGAACTGCGAAAAGGACATGATCTTGGTACCCACCTTCCCTACCCCGACCCTGTACTGCTCTCTTTTCTGCTGTCCACTCAGGAGCCTTCTAACAGTGGAAAGTAGGCAGACTCACACGTAGTCGGTACTACTGTGAAATGCTTAAAGGGCACCTACAGTAAAAGAGAGCTGCAAATAAAGGCACTTCCAAATACCAGGGAGAAGAGAACAGTTCTCAGGGAGCTCGTCACTGTGGTCTTTAAGCCACAGCCCATCGGCCTCCCTCGGTGTCCGGAATGAAGAACCCTCCTGGCCACTTTAGGAACTATTTATTGGGTTGGTCCCTTTTCTTTGCCTCCTTTAGATTTTGCTCCAGTCACTTGGGCAAAACCATTGAACAGTCCAAAAGTATCAGGTTTGCCATTTTAATCATTTCTGTCTCCCCAGGCGTCCAGGTGATCCCCAAAACAGCATGTGTCCAGCCCCAGACCTGCCGGCTGGGAATCAAGATTCCTTCATTCCCAAGGCACTGAGCTCGCAGGCCCTGCAGACTTTGCCTCCAGAACCTCCCATCTGGTCGTCTTCCCCACCCATGGCATGTTCCACCACTCCCCGTTGCTACATCAGAGTGTATTTTTGTAATTCCTCCAGCGAACATTTCAGTGGCCTCGTCTTGCCTTCTCACTCTCCCCTTCCCTCTTCCAGGGGCGGGTGAAAGGAAAATGAAATCAAGCCTGGGGTTTTGTCACTGCCATAACTTGTTTGTAAAAGAGCTGTTCTTTTTGACTGTTTTAAACAACTATTTCTCCATTAAACTTCTACTGAGCAAATGGTTAATAAATTGGTTTGTTTTTGTTTTAAGAGATTTTTACTATAGGGCATGTGGGCTCGCCGGAGAGACAGAGACAGAAAGCAAGAAATCACTCCCCAAGTGGGATGGCCACATCACAATCTCTTCTCCTCCGTTCTCCTCTCGTGATTTTGGGCATGCATGCACGCGTGCCCAGTGTGAGTTTCAAGCCAGCAGGTCCAGGACTCAAACCACAGTCAGCCACATGGGGGTCCAGTGCCTTAACCAATATGCTGCCCGCCCACCCCTAGTTTATTGTTTTTAAGTTCAGTGACTGAGACACACAAACTCTGCAAACATACAGAGTTGCCTCTCCCAGGAGGCCCTGCTCTGTATGAACTTGAGCAGCAAGACCTGTGGGCCGACAGGGGTGCGTTCAGTAGCCAGTGGAGCCGGATAGATGCACACGACTGTGTGGATGCACAGGCACGGTAGAGGGACGACGGTTCTCCAAACCCTCAGCCTGCATCCACACCACAGTCGGGACAAACTGCTGGGCCCCAGCCCCAGGTCTTGACTTAGTGGAAATTCACATTTTTAACAAATTCCAAGTGATACAGATCCTGAAGGTTTGGGACCAGTGGATTGGGGCACAAGGTGAGGGAGAGTCAAGGGAAACCTGCTGATGCCACTGTTATGTCCAACTTAACATGAGACATGTTTAAGTGTGTGACTGTCAGAGTCCAGCCAAGAGATGTGAGGAGCCCGACAGTCACTGAGGGAAGTGGATCTCTACCAAAGCACACAAGGTTCTCAGAAATCTAAGGTGCCTGGGCAGGGACCAGGGTGTTCTTGGAACCCACAAGGGCTGTAGCTCTCTGTAGCCTACAAGAGAAAAACACAGCCATTCACGCACTATGGGAACCAGAGGATCTGATTCCACACCCACTTTCAAACTCCAGCCCAGTGTTTCCTCTTGGCCAAGTTCAACCAGAAGCTGGAAAACCAGGGAGTTCACTACTCAGACAGCAGTAATGATCTCAGGGGACTTTGGCAAATGGCAGTAGAGCAAGCTGGCTCTATCTGGGACTTTTTGTTTAAGAAAGGGAGCCAATGGGACTGGCAGATGCCGTAATGGCTACATCGCTGGACTCCCATGTAGTCAACTGTGGCTCGAGTCCCGAACCCAGTGGCTTAAACTCACGCTGAGCACATATGCGTGTGTGCCCAAGATCCCAAGAGGAGAATGGAGAAGAGATTGCAGTGTGACCATGCCCCCTGGGGGTGATTTCTCGCTTTCTCTCTATCTCTGTCTTTCTTCCCCCCCCCCCCCACCCCCCCCCCCCCCAAAAAAAAAGAAAAGAAAGAAAGGGAGCCAAAGAGAAAGGCAAGGGACAGGCAAGATTACATCCCGAAGGGAAGGAAAAGATAAAGAGGAGGTCAGAAGACGAGTGCTTTACAGACTGCTGGGCTTGCCCAACCCCGAGAAGGCCCTGCATCTTCTCAGAGCAGCAATGTCAAGGGTCCCTAGAACCCGCTCCCAGATACCTCACAGTCCCCAAAGCTTCTCCCAGCCTCTGCCTCCTTCCTCATCAGCACCCCTCATCAGCCCAGCCCCTGCTTTTCCTTGACAGAATGCCCACTTCACAGAGGAAGGACCCCATCGGGCCTCCCACCTGCCCCACCACCTTAAGTTCGCATCAGGGTACTACGTTCCCCTTCTATTGTAAATACACTTTGAACATCTAAACCCACTTCCACAACTACTTCCCCAAGCCTGGTCCTTCTTAAAGTTCTGCAACTCAGATGCATAAATCAGGCCCTGGGTGGGTGCTTTCTGCCTCCAGCCCCCTTCCTGCAGAGGCCAGCACTGCTAAGCACGTGGGCCACCACAGCACGTGGGACCATCAAGGAGCAGACTATACTCAGAACCCATTTTTTTTTTCTTTAGGTTTTGGCTATAGGGTATGGGCTTGCCAGAGAGTGGCAATGAGAAAGAAAATGAGACGTCATTCCAAGGAGGATGGCCATGCCACAATTCCTTCTCCTCCATTCTCCTTTAGGAATTTTGGGCATGCACGCACATGCATCTGGCATGATTTGGGGTTTTTTTTAAGAGACATTTTTGCTGTAAAACAAGTACGCTCACTGGAGAGTCAGAAACAGACAGAGACAGAAAGTAAAAAGTCATCCCCCAGGAGGGATGGCCACACCGCAGTCCCTTCTCTCAGGATTCTGGCATGCATGCACACATACCCAGCATGAGTTTCAAATCACTGGGTCTGGGACTTGAACTGCAGGCAGGTGGGAATCCAGCGACGAAACCATTTTGTCATCCGCTGGCTCCCAAAAACCCGTTCTGTAAGTAGAGCATGACCCTCCGAAGTCACCTGCCCAGTCCCCAGCAGACGCAGGGGTACGGCTAAGAACAGGTCCACATTGTCAGCATCAACAGTAGAAAACAGGTACTGCCTGGATTAAAACCCTAGCACCCTGGGGAATAACCTAGTAACGCCATTACCTCCCAGTGGACGGCCTTCAGCAAGTTACTGAATCTTTGCATCTTGCTCTCATCTGTGAGATGGGAAAAACAAAGTCACTCCCTCACAGGATTACAGGGGGCCCCTTTCAGCAACTGACCTAGTCCATCCAGATGTTACCTCCTGTTCATCATAAACACATGATCGTGTGTGCTTTGCTGCGGTGTGACAGGCCATCACGTGTTCAACACCAAGGATGACGACAATCTTCAATCATCCTCGCAGGGTAAGGAGCAGAGGGACAGGCACACATCAAATCAGACAAGGTACCATTTTATTCTTTATAAAATATATTTCATATTGTTGCTGTAAAAACATTACATTTCACATTTGTTTTAAAAAATTTTTAACAGTAAAAATAATACTTGGAAGACAGCTGGGGAAAGGGGGCCGATAAGACAAATTCACAGATGGGATTTATCTCCTGCCTCCTTTTTCTTTTTCTTTTTCTTTTTTTTTTTTTTTTTTTGCCCCTGGTAAAGGCAGAACCTGGGATAGCCAGAAAGTAACAGGACAGATTTCCTCCAACAAATCAGAGTTCTCACTTCCAAATTAACATCGTCCTCCAAGGAGTCCAGCTATCGACTCACTACAACACAACAACGTGGCCTTTGCTCTAAAATGACAAAATTGAGAGACCAGCACGTAACGTAATGGCTATGTCGCTGGGCTCCCATGTAGTCGACCATGGTTTGAGTCCTGGACCCGGTGGCTTAAAACTCACGCCGGGCGCGTGTGCATGTGTGTCCAAGATCCCGAGAGGAGAATGGCAGAGAAGGGATTGTGGCATGGCCATCCCCCCTGGGGGGTGATTTCTCGCTTTCTGTCTCTCTGACTGTCTTTCTGGCCAGCGCATGTGCCCTATAGCAAAAAAAAAAAAGAAAAAAAAAAAACTCAGAAAAAAGACAGAATTGCTTTCAGAGTCATTTCAAAAGTCAAGCAATTGTACTTGATGGTCTTCCTGCTTTGCACCTGAGACGTCACTGGAGACGGACATTCGCGTGACTCTGCACTAAGCGAGCGTGGGTGCAGACTCAGATCGTTAAAGCTGTGCAAAGCCCGGCACCACGGACTCTGAAGGTGATTCCGAGAAACATTCAGAATCAGGGTAACACCGCTGGGATCAAGTTTCCCGAGATAGCTGCTTTGAAATCAATCCTGTGAGTGTCCGCAGCACACCTGTGGCATCCTCCTTCGATCAGCTCCTGCTGCCTGGTGAGCTGGGAAGTTGGGAGACACCATCCGGAGACGAGGGAAGCAGGCGTGACGGGCTGGGTCTGTTTACAAGTTACCCCCACCCTGCGAGAAGAAACAAGGCGGCAACCCCAAGGACAGACCACGTGGGATTGAGAAGGAGCCGATGGATGAGGGTGGGTGGGGTGGGGACAGTGTCACCAAAAAGGAGGGAGAAAATGCTGACAGGGAAGGCTGCACCAAAACAAAGCCAGAAACAAAACTACTCTGCTTTGAAACTGCTCCATCGATTTCTCCTTTGTCGTTTCCTTTTCCACCCTGTGGATGGCGCCTGAGAAGCCTACGTCATAGAGAACATGTCCATATCCAGTTGTATCTACATGGTTCGGCCAAGGCAGGGATCGCGGGGGAGTCAAAGCAGTTTTTCTAAAAAGAAGACTCAGAAAGAACTCTGATTAAAAAGACAAGGGAAGACAGCAGGTGGCATGATGGTTATGGTGCTGGATTCCCACATGGCTGACTATGGTTCAAGTCCCACACCTGGTGGCTTAAATCACACTAGGCACATGTATGTGTGTTTCCAAAATTTTGAAAGGAGAATGGAGAAGGTATTGCAGCATGGCCGTCCCTCCTTGGGGTGATTTCTCTTTCTCTCTCTCTCTCTCTCTGCCTTTCTCCAGTGAGTGCAGGTGCCTTATAGCAAAAACCTAGGAGGAAAAAAAAAGTATAAAAATATATCCCATCACCACCAAAAACACCCATGCGCAGAGTGTCTGTCCCTTCAGTCACTGGCCTGGGCCACTACACCCTTCACAACACACCCTACTATTAAGTTGCCAGTGTTTTGAAACACTCAGTGTGTCTCTGATTAAGAAGTGTATGTATGGGGGCAGCAGATGGTACGGTGGTTGAGGCACTGCACTCCCAGTGCGCAACTGCAGTTCAAGTCCCTTAAAGCTCACATCAAGCACGTATGTGTATGTGCCCCAAATTCCGAGAGAATGGAGAAGGGACTGTGGCATGGCCATTTCTCCTGGGGGAGGGGGTTAATATCTTGTTTTCTGTCTCTCCCACAACTGCACATGCCCTATAGCAAAAAATCTCCCTTAAAAAATGTATATATATGATGTCCCACATGAGGCCAGCCAAGGAAGCCTCAGTGGCAACATGTCTTCCTCTGGGTCCAAGATGACCTCGATGACTACCAAGGAGTGAATGCTGCCACTCAGTCCCAGGAGAGGTGGCTTGGTGAGGTTCCCCGGGCCCCGATATCTGGACATAGGTCCATATTTCGCAGCCAAGACAGTCAGGTCGTGGTGGTCATGTTCAAGTAGGCCCTGAGGAATCCCCAATAAGTCATGCTTAGAAGAAAGGGAGGGTCCAAAACAGAAGCACCCGCTCGTGTCGGGAATTGCCCCGCAGCCCTTCTCCACCACCGCTGGCACAGAAACTCCCTGCAGGCCCCTCCCTCTCCACAAGAACAGCTCGCCTGCTGAGCTTGGAGCAGCCTGGGCTCCCCTGAATGCCTGTGGTCTCCAGAAACACTGGGAGCTGCAGCCCAGACCCGTGTGTCCTGGGTGGTGCCCTCAGCTTGACTCACTCCTGCAAGGCCTCTCCTTAAACTGCCCATCCTGCCATCGGACAAGAAATGGAGCTCAGCAGGTCGCTGGGAAGCCCAGGGAGCATCTCACAACTGGACCAACAGTGCTGGAAGAATCCAGAGCCCTTCTGCACTCACCAGAGAGTCCCGTCCCACTTTTCTACTTACGACCTTGGGAAGATCACATTGTCCCCAAAAGGACAGGTAAATGGGAATGCCCTGAAACCTGTCAATCCTGCTCCATCCCAGAGGCCAGCCACCACTGGCCTTTCCACCCTCGCTCTCCCTGCCCCATGGCCAGCCCACCCTGCGACCTCGAGAGGGAAATGGAGAGATCCATAGTGAATCCAGGAGACAAAAAAGAACCTGCTGGGACCTCTCACAGCCACCCAAGTAAAAAGGAAACTTGAATCAGTAAAGGTGCTTTGGAATACACCATATAAAAAAAAAAGTCTTTTCCAGAACTAGACAGAGGGGACGCCAGGAGGAAGTTTCCTCAGGTGAGAGAAGAATTTCCACAAACCCTTAAACCCTCTAGGACCTCCTCAAGGAAAAAAGAAAGAATGATCCAGGTAGTGTTTAACTGCCACATGTCAAAAAGTAGATTCCTGGGCCAGCCGGTGGTGTGGCGGTGAAGGCAGCTGGATCCCAAGTGGCCGACTGTGTTGTTCAAGTCCCGGACCCGGCAGCTTATACAACATGCCTGGCATGTGTGCATGTGTGCCCAAAATTCTGAGAGGAGAATAGAAGAAAAGGGACTGTGGCATGGCCACCCTCCCAGGAGATGCTTTCTCACCTTCCCTCTCTCTCTCCATTTCTCTCCAGCAAGCACACATGCCCTGTTACAAATTTAAAAAAAAAAAGAAAGAAAAAAAGTGGATTCTTCTTAGCCTTTTGGCTCAGCCATTGGGAACAGTCTTTAAGAAGCTATCAGTCCAATCTCTGAGAAGAAGCCACACAATATTTGTTGGGATGCAACCCAGTGTCTGAGGGAACCCAGACACAAATCATTGTCTCTAAAAGGGTTTCCTTGGACTGTCACGGAAGCGTCTCAGATGGGCAAGAGCGCTCGCACCTTGCAGAGCTCTCCACACCTGCTCTCGCCACCCCGGCCGGGCACTCCGCTCCAAGTCATCTGTCAGCCAGAAGCTTATTTTTTTTTTTTAAAAGAAAAGTAAATTCATCTTGCTCACAGTTCTTTCTGGAAGAGTTGAGAAAGCAAAGAATTCACCAACTCAGCAGGAGACAGAACAAGCTCCTTCTTTTGATACGTCCAAACTAATCCCTTAGAGGAGAGAGATGCAGGAAAGGGAAGGTCATTCATTCTTTGGTCTCTGGTTCGCTGCAGAATACCCTTGGTCAGTTTTAGTCCTCTCCTATTTTAGGGGGGAAATATTTTTGTTTCTTTTTTTAAAAAATAAAATGTCCCCACAAAGGGGAGAAAATGTCTGAAGCATTACACCTTGGCCGCAGAGCCCTGACTCGGCATCGCCACCCTCCGTCTGGCTGGTTTCTGCCAAGGCCCCGAGAGCACAGAGGACACGCTGGCTGGACGGTTCAGTCCAGGAACCGCTGGCAGGCCTTCTTCCACCGGCAGGCTGTGCACCACTGGTCCCGGTGCTCGATGCCGTATACCTTGCGACACTTCTTGGCCTCGCCGCGGGCTTTCCTGCCGAAAGAGAATTTTGAGAGTCAGGGGATCATGCACCGGTGGTTAGACCTGGAGCCCCGCCAAGCCTGAGACTGCATGAACAGGCAGGGGCTGGAAGGGGGCTCCCACCAGAGAATGATAGTGCCTGGGACCAGAACTCAAGAGACAAAAGTCATATATCGGTGGGTCCTTCTTCTGGCCACTAACCCTGGTAATTATGCTGGATGGACTCAGAGTCCAGGCTACCAGCAGAGATGAGAGACCAAAACTAGAAAGCCAGGCACAATGGATGTCTCACCTGGTGCTGCTCTGGGCCCGGGGTGGAGAAGTGACAATCAGGTGAGATTTCATTGCAGGCGGTGGCTGCTGGGGCTCGCTGAAGCTTAGTGACCGGCTCCGGACCTGGGCACGAGGAGAGGGGCTGTGAGCACAGGCCTGAGCACGAGAGCAGTTGGGATGGCCGAGGACCACTTCTAAGACAGCCAGCCCCACTTCCTGAGCCCCTGGTGGTGCTGCTGGGCTCCAGGGGGAGCACCAGTGCAGGAGGCCACCATGCAGAAGGGAGCCCTTGGCAGGAAAGCCAGGCAGAGTTGAGGTTGCAGAGAGAAGCCCAGGCCTTAAAGCCACACACAGGCTCCAGCAAGGGCCAGGGCAAGGGAGCCACTTGACAATCCAGGAATCTACTTTTTGACATGTGGCAGTGGAGTCAGACTCAGCACACGCAGAATGAAGGAGGCATTCCACTGACCTCCTGGCATTTGAGCTGCACAAAGCTGATGCCTCCTGGTAGGAGACAGTACAGGCTAGAGCCCTCTATGTGTGGTTCAAAATGGGTCACAGTGTATTTCAGTCTGGGGTCTCACAGCCGTAGGCACTGGGTCCCCAGGGGCCCGAGATTCCTGACCCCGCTCAGACACTCCTATCTTCTCTCTTCTTACCCTCTTACTTACTTAAATACCAGAGGGCACATGCACTTGCCAGAGACTAAAAAGAGAAAGCACCTCACAGTAGGGCCAGGTCACACTGCAATGTTTTTGCTCCATTTCTGCACCCCATCCTTATTTTTGGGCATACATGTACACACATCCAGTGTTTTTTTGCAAGCCACCAAGGCCAGGATTTAAACCATGGTCGGCCTTGTGGAATCCACTCCAGAGACACAGTGCTTAACCCCCATGCTACAGGGCCAGACTCTTGCCCATCCTTATCCTCTCTGACCTCCCCACCTCTCCCCTTTCCTTCCCTCTCAGCATGAAAACCGTAACAAGCACTGAGGACACTCAGAGCTAAGAGAGACACTGACCCCAGCCTCGCCCAGTGATTTTCTTAGCATGAAACATGCTTGGCCTGGGCACTCCTGCGACACCACCCTTCCACCTCCCACAAGGGGCTGTGACCAACTGAGGAGTGTCAGGGAGTGGAGGGGACAGTACTCGGAGATCATGCAGAAGTTTGGAAGCCGGAGCGAGGTGGCAACGCCAACCTGTGCTGTGAGATGGCCTCCAGTCCCGGGGATGTTGGGAGAGCCTTCCCCTAGCATCCAGGAGTGCCAGTGGGCACAGACAGGCATACTCACCGGGGAGAGGGAGGAGGCCGTGCAGGGAGCAGCAGCCCAGCTGATACTGGTGTAGATGTGTGGGGAGACGGGGATCTGGAAGGACGGCAGAGCCTGCGGAGACAGGACAGCGTCAGCCTGGGGTCTGCTCAGGCACACTCAGGGGCCCCCAGATCCCGGTAACTTCACTTCGTGCAGCAGAAGGTACGTCTCTGCATAACGGAGCTGACCAGACAATACCGGAACCAGAAGCTGATCCAGAGAGCAACATCCGAGTATCCAAATCTGATGTCGTCTCCGGACGGCAAGGCTCCAGTCTGGTTTCGGAACCCCTGTCTCAGAGGGGGTTGGCGTGCCAGACCCATGGCTTAATCATCACAGCGGATTAACGTCTGGGCTGGATCACCTACTGAGAACAGGCTGCAGGCAGTTGCCAAAGAAAGTCCAAAGCCTTCTGAGCAGGGCGGAATAAGAAGTGGCACCCCCTGGCAACTACAAGAAGCAGTGACAAACTCTTGGATATCCAGGCTTCAGTCTATTTGTAAGACCACCAACCATCTAGGCCCCACGGGGACAGCTGGGGCTGGACGTTGTCTGAAGGTGAAATAGCTAAGTGGCCACCCACTCCAGCGAAGAGAGCCGGCGCACTTGGGGGTAAAGGCTTTTTGACTGAAAGCACTGCTGTTTCATTACTACCTTACAAATCAGCCCAGCGTTTGCTAAAAGCAAGATGCAGACATGAAAGAGTTTTAAGAAAAACTGACACGCCACGATCTGTTGGTTGACTGAGTACCTGGTACTGCGTGCACTGAAGAACGTCCTGAGTACCTGGTACTGCGTGCACTAAATGGCGCCCCTCTGTGCATCCTCCTCAGCCACGTGGGCAGGACAGCATGGTCTCGCCTGTACCCATGCCTTCCTGCCCCTCAGGCAAACCGCGCTTCTACTGTGTGTTATGGTTAATCACAGTTTCACACGCATCTCTTTGTCCAGATAAACCATGCTCTCCAGAAGGGCACAGACTATGTCCTGTTCTGTCTGCAAAGCTCACTTATCTCAATGCCTGATGTCCAGCAGGTATTCAAAACATGGGTACTGGGTTGTTTTTTAATGTAACTGAGTTCGAGGGGTTAAGACTGGCTCTGGGAGGCCCAGTTGCACTGCTGAATCCCCTTTTACAGCCAGCGGTCCAGGGACTCCCCAGCCCAAATCCATCTCCCTGGTTACGTAGGGATTTGATGAGGTGTCTGTAACCACTAGTGACAGCTGGCAATGTAGAACTCTGGAAGGATCCGCTCTTATTGAGCGTGAAGTCAGTTCCCTTTTCCTCCTTTATAGAAGTTAAGAGATTAGCAATTTGGCCAAAGGACACAGCCTTCAATCAGGTGGTCAGTGGCCCGTCATAGGATAGCCAGTGGCAGGTCAGACGCAAGGCGGAGCCCCCACGGTGGCGCACCGTACCTGGTATGCATGGTCGGCCTGAATGTGCCAGAAGGAACCGGGGGCTGACTTGCTAAGTGCACCCGAGGGCAGGGGAGACTCCAGGCCAGGGTGCTCGGGGCCGGAAAACCGGGGTTTGGGTGGAGGTGGTGGGAGAGCCGCAAGGGGAAGGCCCGTCACGCCGGGGGCAGGAGCTGGCTCGACGGTGGAGGTCCCCGGAGCAGGGGTGCCAGTCACAGCAGCAGCTTCTTCCTTTGCCTGCACCTCTGTGTAGTAGAAATCCTCCTCCCGCTTGAACTGGTCAGAGTCCACAGTGTCCCTGTGTGAAGGGAGAGGTGGCTGCCATCAGGACACGCTGCCTCAGTTCAAACCCAAGTGACACCAAGGCACAAGAGGGAAATGAGTATTCGGGTCCCACCTGACAAGTCAGAGGGAAGCCCAAGAAGTCCAGGAGCCCCGTTCCTGACAGGTGTCATGGAGGATCACGCACCTGCACATCAACAGGGACCACTTGTCCTGACACCTAGCTTTTCCCTCACAGAACATGAGCAAACCTCTCCTGGAGCAGGGGGCACCGAGCTGAGCACTGCCACACCCTCTCTGGGAGCCCCCTACCTGCGGCATGCTCTCTCCTCGGGGCTGCGGATAGGCTCCTGCCCCAGGGGCAGCAGGTACAGAGCATGGCCGTCACACTCGGGGCCACTCCCCAGCGCTTGAACCTGAGAACCCTGTTTCTACACAGAACTAAAGCATGTTGCTTCCTCTCGTTAGGCAAGAAAACACAGCCACAGGATGGACGGAGTTCCCTCCTCACCAACATCACCTGCACCACCACGCACAGGGCCTCCTCCCCTAAGGGCGCCTTTTTGGCAGAGGCCAGAGAGATCCTGGGGGTCCTCGGCAAGTCCTTTTCTGGAAAGCTGGTCACGCAGGCTTAGTGGGGAGAGGACAGCCAGATGTGCCCAAGGCGGAGGGCCAGGCTCCACACCTACCCCAGGTGGAGGGCTTTGACGTGTCGTTTGATGCCCACGATGGAACGCAGCACTTTGCCACAGCTGGGCCACAGGCACTTGTACATCACCTTCACGGAGTTCTAGGGCAGAAGGAAGGAAGGTAGCGGGCATGTTCTTCTCCCTCTTGCCTCTCCTCCCTACCCAGCCGCCTGCTCTCCTCTGTCCAACCCAACTAAGAACTCTGGGGGAGCAGGAAATGGGCAACCAGGAGCCCGATGCCCAGATCTGGGAAATGGCCCTAGTGGCCCTCGGCCCCAGGCTGCTGTGCTGAGACCCCGCCAGAGGCCTCTCACGCACGGTCCCCTGCAGGGGTGCAGGAGAGAAGGCAGGACTGGGGAGAGGTGAAGGGTGAAAAGGAACTGCATTAAAGAGGAGTAGGCTCCTGAGAATATCTCACGGCCACAAGCTACACAAGAAAACTGAAACGGAGGGGGTCCGAGAACACCTAGGACCCTTGGGGTCCCCTCCCCCTACGGCGGCCAACCCTACTCAGCCTGAGCTCACACTCACCCCATGATCCCATACCTTTCTTTTACGCGGAGCTGGTTCATCCAACAGGAAAGGGTCCGAATCGGTCTCAAACCCATGATCAGTCTGGGGGGAACCAAAGGCCTCCCCTAAATACTTGGGACTGGCCTGGGGGTGGGGAGGCGAGGGGGTGGAGATGCCACTGCTCCCGCTCCAGTGCCCGCTGGTGGTGCTCCTGCCGCTGTCCGACACGTCGCCACTCTCCTTCCAGGGGTCACAGGCCACGCGGGAAGCTAATCGAGGGAGAAAAAGAAGACGTTCACGGATTTGTCCCAGGCAAAGCGACAGGAGCGCCTGTCCTTTCTGAGAGCTGGGACACCTGGGGAAGGGTACCCTGCACCACAGACATTCCTATTCTAAAGGCAGACCTGACACACCCCAGTGGACATTTTCTGCCCCAGCCACCCGGCTCATCACTGCCCCACAGAAGCACGCTGCCACTTCATTCTGTACAGAATGAATGCAAAGAGACTAATTTACATGTATTTCTTGGGCAGTTCCATGGCCTGCTGGTTGGTGCACCTGGATTCTACATGGTCAACTGCACGGTTTGACCAGCTGGGTGGGGCCAGCAGGTGGTGTGGTCATTAAGGCGCTAGACTCCCACATGGCAAACCATGGTTCGAGTCCTAACCTGGTGGCTTGAAAATCATGCAGCGCGTGTGCACATATGCTCAAAATCCCGAGAGGAGAAGAGAAGGGACTGTGATATGACCATCCCCTCTGGGGGGCGATTTTTCACTTTCCCTATGCCTGTCTCTCTTGGGTGAGCGCACTCTATGAAAAAACCCTAAAAAAAAAAAAAAAAAGACTATTTTCTTTACTCTCCTTGTGCTAACAGAGCAAGCACGTACTACCAGGCTTCATGGCTAGATCCTCCTAGCGCGAGGACTTTAGCAGCCTAGTCATGGACTACAGGCTTTGGGTGAAGAAATTCTGCTTTTACCTCCCTTACGTTTACTTTCTATCTAGGGAAATTACTTATGAAAGATGCTTGTAATTGGCCACTTCCCTCCTGACCAGTGCTCAGAGCTAATTCCCTACTTTCCTCCACACTTTTAAGTCACATGCAATTTGGAGACATCTCACCAGTGAAAAAGTTCTTCCCTGGGAGTAAGGAAGAGCCGTTACAAATTTCCAAAACCTGTCAGGTTCACTACCGGTCTTGTCAAATGGCTGATACCCACTAAGTCTTCTTCCCTCAGTGTGACTGACAGTGTATTTGGGGGTCACGACTAGAAGAAATTCATTTTTGTTTTACTTCATATATTTGAACTCATACTGCTGGGTTTTATTAATTAAACGTATTTCAGACTGCAGCTCATTCATTTCAGTCCCTTGGCTGGTAGGCCTGCACAGATTTACAAGGCTAAATTAGGCACCTGGAACAAGGGCATGAATTTTTAGAGGCCACCGGGGCACCATTTAGTATGTTTCTCCCTCAGTGAACTAAATATTCCTCTATGACCTTGTTCGGGTCCCCGCCAAAGAGCCACGCTCAAAGAACAGACTCAAGTGGTAAGTTCGGATCAAGCCCGTACTCAATCATCTTCACAATGACCAGAAAGCTTCTCTCCAGATGATGAAACTGAGGACAAAGAATGGAAGCATCATCTAACTCAACGGCACTCAGCCAGTCTGAGGTGCCCAGGAGAGGAGCCTCCTGAAATCCAGGTGCCAGCTGACCGTGGCAATTAGCTGCTCACAACGAAGGCCGTCGGGGTGGGCCTCTGGTCGCCCAGAGCTCAGCGAGGCCCTGTGTGCTCACCGGAGAAGTTGGCCTCAGTCCCAGGCGGACTCTGCACGACTGGGCTGCAGGACAGGGACGTCAGCACCATGGCCGCCATCATCTCGTCCATCTCCACTGCATCCGACTTCCTGGATTCAAACAGGAAATTGAGAAAGCTTACTTCGTGGGTTTCCACAAATAAAATAACAGAAACATTACTTCCAGTTATTTTCACGTGATCATCGTATAGTTCTGAACTGTCCCCTCCATTCAGCCAGTCATGCTCAAGAAACATAAGGGAAATAAATCATGACGATCTCTCCTCAGTCTTCACGAAAAGTGTTCATTCTCTTTTTAATTCTTTCTTTCTTTTTTTTCTTTTTTCTTTTTGTTTTTTTTACTGTGGGGTATGTGAGTTCACTGGGCAGAGACAGAGAGAGGGAGGAAGAGTGAGAAAGCACTACCCAGGAGGGGTGGCCACACCACAGTCCCTTCTACTCCATTCCTTGTCAGGGCTTTGGGCACACACACACATGCACTCATTGTGTTTTTCAAGCTGCCAGGTCTGGGACTCATACTGTGCAGCTTGCCATGGGATCCAGCACTTAACCTCCATGCCACGGGCTAGCCCCCTAAAAATGCTCATTCAGAATGATGTTTCTCGGGGAACCAGCAGTTAGCGTAATGGCTATGTCACTGCACTCCCACATAGTTGACCGCGGTTCGCGTCCCGGACCCGGTGGCTTAAAACTCACGCCGGGCGTGTGTGCGTGCGTGCCCAAGATCCCGAGAGGAGAATGGAAGAGAAAGGACTGCGGCATGGCCATCCCCTCTGGGGGGGTGATTTCTCTCTTTCTGTCTCTATGTCTCTCTCTGTCTGTCTGGTGAGCGCGCGCGTAAAAACCCCTCCAAAAAAAAAAAAAAAAAAAAGAATGATGTTTCTCCCCAATCTGCATGTCTTTCTCCCCACACACTCTTACTGTGCTTGCTTAAACTTCTAGTACTTTTTTTTTTAAAACAGGAAGGATGTGCATTATTTATGGTTAAGTGAAAAAACAAGTTACAGAGCAGTGAATATACCATGATCTACTTTTGAAAACAAAAAGAACAAGGGAAGCCATAATATTTGAGTGGAAGTGGATGGATTTAGTTCTCAAGGGCTTGTAATTTTTGAGGATAGGGAAAAATTAACCTTTTTCCACTATTCAAGTTTCTCTTCATACTTTTTAAAGAATTATTTTACTTTTAAACTTTTATTTATTTATTTATTTTAATTTGACCAGAGAGGGACACAGAGAGAGAAAGAACGTGAGAAAGCAAGCCACCAGGTCCAGGACTCGAACCACAGTCAACCATGTGGGAATCCAGCACCCTTAACCACCACGCCACCTGCCAGACCCTCCCTTCATATTTTTTAAATGAAAAAATAGCTTTTTAAGAATTATTTTATTTAACTATATTTATTTATTTTAATTTGACCAGAGAGGGACAGAATGAGAGAGAGAGGGAAGGTAAAAAGTCAAGCCACAAGGTCAAACCACCATGGTTGGCCACGTGGGAATCCAGCACCCTCAACCACCACGCCACCTGCCAGCCTCAAGAAATAAAATATTTCTAATTCTCAGTGTTGCTAATGTTTTAAATTACAATTAATTTAATTTAACTATTAAGTAATGGTTTTGTTATTTTTCATTTCTCCATATATTTATAACCCATAATAGAGTTTCTAAAACAATTATAAATGACACAGGACAATCGTAGCTTTTCCAATTTACTATTAAAACAGTTTGAGATTATTAAGAGTAGGTTTTCAGCAGATGGCATGGAGGTTAAGGCAGGTAATCTCAAATGGCCACCTCTGCAGTTCAAGTCCCAGATCCAGCGGCTTAAGAATCACACTGGGCACATTGTGCCTAAAATTCCAAGAGGAGAATGGAGAAGGGACTGTGGCATGGCCATCCCCCAGGAAGTGATTTCTCATTTTTTTCTCTGTCTCTCTAGCAAGCACGTGCACCCTGTGGTGAAAATCTTAAAAATTAAATTAAATTTAAAAATCCAGACCCTGCCACCCTGGGGCAAGTGGTGAGATGCAGCTTCATGAGGTGAGGCCAGGGCCACATGGGGGGCCCAGGAATCAGTTTCAGAACAAACCTAGAACTGGCCATGACAGTAAGTGTGTATAATCCTAGCTAACTAGGAGGCTGGCAAAGGAATATAGTGACATGGTGAGAATGTA
>NW_006159863.1:705342-711039 GCF_000334495.1 Tupaia belangeri chinensis | reverse complement strand
TCTTTCCCTCTTGCTCTCTCTCCCTGCCTCCCTTCCTCTCTCTCTCTCATTTAAGAAAAAAATAAATAAATTTAAAAATCCACATTCAGTTAAATTATTCAAAGTATTATTAGAGCTATCTATAAGTTAATGCTCAAGTATTGGGAAAGTTAGTCTGAAATAAACTTCTAGGTATCTAGGTAGACTATTTCAAAGGACTGTATTAATTCATTCTTTACAATTCAGGTCCACTGAAATATCTAACGGGACGTAAAGTGGCTAAACCAAGACTATGAGTATGCTGAATATACTAGTATTCCCATTCTTGTATGATCTTTGAATTTTCATTTCTATAGAAAAGAAAAACAAATTCTTTGCTACGATTCCACTGAATATACAATCACAAACATTGCTGCTCTGATCTGACCTCCAAACACGGGGTCTACCATCCACAACAGTAGCACCCCCATCAAACAGAGAGAGGAGCACAGAGCGTGCCTGCTTGCATGTCTCGTGCAGAAGACAATCTTTTCTTTTTTTGAGAGAGAGATTTTTGCTATAGGGTACATGTGCTCTCCAGAGAGAGAGAGAGACAGAGGGGCAGAAAACAAGAAATCACCCCCCAGGGGGGATGGCCATGCCACAATCCCTTCTTCTCCATTCTCCTCAGGATTTTGGACGTGCAAGCACATGCCGTGGTTGGCTATGTGGGAGTTCAGTGACATAACCATTATGCCATCTGCTGGTCCCCAGAAGGTAATCTTGGTTGGTGTACTCTCTTTTTTATTTTTAATTTGCCAGAGGAAGTGTGCACTTGCTGGAAGGAGAGAGACAGAGGGAAAGCAAGAAAGAACATTCCCCCCATGGGGGTTAGTCATGCCCCAATCCCTTCTTTTTCATTTCTTCTTTCAGCAGGTGGCATGGCAGTTAAGGCACTGGACTCCCACATGTACGACCATGGTTTGAGTCCCAGACCTGGTGGCTTGCTTTTTCACTTTGTCTGTCTGAGCATATGTGCCCTATAGCAAACTTAAAAATAATAATAATATGAGACCAGCAGTTGGCATAATGGCTATGTCACTGGACTCCCTTGTAGTTGACCATGGTTTGAGTCCTAGACCCAGTGACTTAAACTCACGCCAGATACATGTGTGTGTGTGTGTGCCCAAGATCCTGAGAGGAGAATGAAGAAGAGATTGTGGTGTGGCCATCCCCCCTCAAGAGTATTTCTCGCTTTCTGTCTCTCTGTCTCTCTGTCGAGAACATGTACCCTATAGCAAAAACCTCTCCATAAAAAATAATAAAAATAATAATAAAAGGGCTGGCAGGTTTGCGTGGTGGTTAAAGGCGCTGGACTCCTACATGGCTGACCGCAGTTCAAGTCCCGGACCTGGTGGCTTGCTTTCTCACTTTCCCTTTCTCTCTGTCTTCCTCTCTCTCTCTCTCTCTCTCTCTGTCCCTCTGGTCAAATTAAAATAAATGAATAATAAATAAAGTTAAATAAAATAATTCTTTAAAAATAGTAACAATAATAGATAAAACAAAATTTTTTTTTTCTTTTAAAGAAAGGATGCTCCTAGGCTAGTCTATTATCACAGTGGTTAGGGGAGTCAGCTCCTACATGGTTGACCACAGTTCAAATCCCAGCCCCAGCAGCTTGAAAAACATGCTAGGTGTGTCTTAGCAGATACCTAAAGTCCTGACTGGATGGAGAAATGGAGGAAGAAGGAGTGTTGCATGACCAGGCCCCATTGGGCGGCTTCCTCCCTTCTGTTTCTTGCTGTCACTCTCTCTCTCCCCGACCCCTTGACCTCTCGCAAGCACACATGCCCTCCGGCAATTAAAAAAAAAAAGAATCTTTCTTAAAAAAAAAAAAAAATCCCACATAGAAAATTCCTGGTTCAGGGACCAGCAGGTGGCATGGACACTCCCACATGGCCGACCATGGTTCAAGTCCCCGATCTGGTGGCTTACTTTCTCACTCACCCTCTTTCTCTTTCTCTCTCTGTGTCTCTCTCTGGTCAAATTAAAATAAATGAATAAATAAAATTAAATAAATAACTATTTTTTAAAAAGAAGGAAGTAAGTTCCTGGTTCAAATCCAGAGACCTCTCTGAGTACGCCATGCACATGCTTGTTCAGGATCCAGAGCTGAGACTGGGGTGAATCTAGTATGAAAACCCTGTGAGGGGGATGCGTGCATGTGTGTGTGTGTGTCTATCTGTATGCCTGTCTCTCTTCAGAATAAATAATTAAACTTTAAAAAGAACCTGACATGTTAAAAAAAAAAAAAAGGGCCATCCCCCCTGGGGGGAGATTTCTCACTTTCTGTCTCTATGTCTCTCTCTGCCTGTCTGGCGAGCACACGCGCCCTATAGAGAAAACCTCTCAAAAATAAAAAAAAAGGGAACCAGCAGTTAGCGTAATGGCTATGTTGCTGGACTCCCATGTAGTCGACCGAGGTTCGCGTCCCTGATCCGGTGGCTTAAAACTCACGCCGGGCGCGTGTGCGTGCGTGCCCAAGATCCCGGGAGGAGAGTGGAGGAGAAGGGATTGCGGCGTGACCATCCCCCCTGGGGGGTGATTTCTCGCTTTCTGTCTCTATGTCTCTCTCTGTCTGTCTGGCGAGCGCACACGTCCTATAGAAAAAAAAAGGGGGTGCCCTTCCCCACATCCCATGTGTCCAACACTTTATAAACGAGACACCAGGGACTCCCATGCTCCTTCCCATCACCGGACAGCCCAGACCCTCACCCCTTACCACCCACACGACTTTCAAAGCCCAGGTCCTCCCACACGAACCTCTTCGGGACATCAATGTTCCTGGAGACGGGCCTGTAGGCTGGTGCCTGGGCTCCATGTTCAGGGGGTGGCACGTGGGGGCTGGGGCCCTGCAGCTCCGCCAGCCACACTTCTTCCGCTCTGCAGCAGATCTGTAACTTCTGGTCCAACAGCCAGACAGTCACCTTATCCTCTGCCCAGCTGTGCTGCTCCACCAGCCCTGAGCACTCATGACCCCCGTACCACACGCACACCTGGGGGAGGGGAGAAAAGCCACCGCCAGTGGTCAGCAATCGCTCGGTCTCACCTCCATGTTCTCATCGGCCCCGTCTGGGAGCCAGGACCTGCCTGGTACAGCCAATGTTCTCTGACTCACACATCTTTAATGCAAGGAAATGTTCCCAGGCACCGGCTTCCTAACTGAGCACCTAGACTAGCCACATCGGGCCAACTTCCTCCTTATAAACTCTCTAGGCTGGAGGATAGTGGACACGTCAGTTTTAGGGACTTTCTCTGAACCTAGAACCTGCGTCCGTCCTCCTACCGGTCTGGCCTGCCTTGCCTCTGTCCTGCACACCTGCTGGTGCCCAGTTATTTCCTTGAGCTGCTCACAGACTGTACTTTCCTTCAGAGAGCTCTGCATCTACCTGGGACCAGCTGGTCAGGTTGGGGATGCAGGCTCCTTGCCTCTGTCCTGCACACCTGCTGGTGCCCAGTTATTTCCTTGAGCTGCTCACAGACTGTACTTTCCCTTCAGTGAGCTCTGCATCTTCCTGGGACCAGCTGGCCAGGTTGGGGAGGCAGGCTGGCTGTCCCCAAGGGCCGCCTGGAGGTTGGCAGGTGGTTCACATCACCAGAAGAGAGGACCACCAACCTCTCGGGGAGACAGGAAGCAGTCTCTCCCCTGTCCAGAGCCCTTAAGAAGGCAATGAAAGAGCCCCGCGCTGGCTCTAGTGATGGTTTCAGACCCAGGATGGCTGGGTCCTGCCATCGGGGAGAGGGCACAGGAAAAGGAAAGCTGAATTGAATTCTGACTAAACACACTCCTTTGTCTCTTGAAACCATCTGATGGCATTTCAAAGACACGATCTTCTCTGACTCATAAACCCGAGGTCTGCCCTTTGGCAAAGTTGCAGACTAAAGCAGATTTAAGAGGAACTGAGCCAAAACCATGCTTTAAACCAAGATTTTGAAAATCCCAGAACGTCTTGCCACCTTCGTCTCCAGACGATGCCGTCATGGAGAACTGAGCCTGCTAATGACCGCACATCCTAGAGCTCACACGGCAAGAAGGGAAAGTCTGAGCTCAGACTGGTGGCCCATGCTGCCAGCCTGTCATCTGGACACCCCAGCCTGCCAGCCCAAGCCCGGGGAGGCCTGACACCTGTCTCTGCAATCAACTTACCTTCTGCCCAGGCTGAAAGGCCAACTGCTGGAGGCCTGAGGTGCTGGGAGCCTTGAGGACTTCCTTGGGCCGCTCCTGGCAGGAAGTGTCCATAGAGGCAAGGAAGGGAGGAGGAGCAACCCCCTCTAGCAGGTCCACCTGCGGCTCTAAGGGCGTGGTGGCCCCTGATGGCCCATCTGAAGCACTGGGTCCCAAGACCCGAGCTCCCAGGAGAGACCGCTTCCCAAGGCGCCGTGACAACACACCAGCCATGCTGCTGCCTCTCCTGGGGAAACAAAGGGGACACTGAGTCCTTTATCCATCATCTGCAGGAATCAGGAGGCTTTTCACACAGAGCCTCCACAGAGCAGGAGCCAATGAGTGCTCGTTAAAATGAGTAGAACAGGCCCAGCCTGGTAGCGCAGTCAGTGGCAAACTGAGCTGCAGTGCTGGGAGGCCAAGAGCTACTGCAGCAGGTTCAGATCCCTGTGCTGGCCTGAAAATACACCAAGTGTGTGGTATGCACATGCCCAAGACCCTGACAGGCTGAAAGGGGACTGCAGCAGAACAACAACCTATCGAGGGTGCCTCCCTCCCTCTCTCTCTCTCTCTAGTACATATGCTATCATAAATAAAATCAACTTTAAAAAAAAAAGAAGAATGAAACAGAACCAGGTGGTGGGACAGCAGTTACACAACTGGACTCACAAGGGAACGGTCCTGGGCTCGCACCCCAGGAGCTCCCAGGACATGCTGGGAGCATCACCAGTGCCTGTGATCTTGTGGCTCATGGAGGCTGAGGATGGATCATGTCGCAGGAGGGTGTGCCTCTGTGTGTGTGTGTGTGTGTGTGTGTGTGTGTGTGTGTGTGTGTGTGTTTCCCTCCTTCTCTCTGTGTCTTTCTCTCATGGAAGAAGCAAACTTTCATAAAAATAAAAATCTGTCTAAAAAGAATGAAATACTTGGGCCCAGGAGGTGGTGTGGTGGTTAAGGCTCTGGACTCCCAGGTGGCCAACCACAATTCAAGTTCCAGACCCAGAGGCTTAAAACTCAAGCCAGGCGTGCATGCACGTGTGCCCAAAATCCCAAGAGAAGAATGGAGGAGAGAGGATTATGGCTTGACCATTCCCCCTGGGAGAGTGATCTCTCGCTTTCAGTCTCTCTCTGTCTCTCTGGCAAGCACACATGTTATATGACAAAAATCTCTCGGAAATTTTTTTTGAAAAGAAATACTTTAACTTTTGTCATTTTTTTTCTTATATAAAATGAGTACCTGTTCTGGTGAGACATTTAGAAAATACTGAGAAACACAAAGAAAAACAAATCATTCACAAACCTTCCCCCAGAGATGCCCGCTTTTCCCATGTTAACGGTCCACACTTTCTTCTACACGTGTTTACGTACTTCCATTTCTACAAAGATGGGATCACTGTTTGGGAAGTTAGATTTTCACTTACTATATTGTGCAAGTTTTACTGTCATTAAATGTCTTTCCAAAGCCAGCCCCATGAAAAGCACAGTGATTAAGTGCAATGCACTGGGACCCAGATACA
>NW_006159863.1:684400-705289 GCF_000334495.1 Tupaia belangeri chinensis | reverse complement strand
CATTGCCCTCCTCCTCAGATCTTCGGCTTCCTCAGCCACCCTGGGCATCATCTTCTCTGCCATTCCAGTCCTCTGTACCCTCCATTCAGTTACTCACTTAATATTTTTTTAATAATTTATTTTATTTATTCATTCATTTATTTTTTAATTTGACCAGAGAGAGACAGAGGGTGAGAGTGAGAGAGAGAGAAAGTGAGAAAGCAAGCCACCAGATTCAGGACTCGAACCCTGATTGGCCATGTGGGAGTGTCCAGCACCTTAACCACCATGCCACCTGCTGGTCCCACTCACTTAGTATTTGGCTGAAGAATCAGTATGTGCCAGGCACATCCCAGGTGCTGTGATGCATGGCAGGTGTAAAACTCCAGGGTTTTCAGGGACTTCAATACCAACGTGGCTTCCCCAAGCCAGAACACCCTCCCAGGCTAATCCCACGTGGTATATTATGCTCGACATCTCAACTGCATTCTTCCTCTCTCCTAGCCCACTCCACCTGCAGTGCACCGCCTCAAGAAGACAGCTGTCACCACAGTCCTCAGCCCTAACTTTCTTCAAACATTTCCAGAAAACTTCTTGACTCTTCACCATTTTCCAAAAAAAGAACTCAGGGTTTGTCTGGGTTCCCCACCACCTCCACAGTTCCTGGATTCTGGCCCTCTGCTGACAATTTCAGCAAGTCAGGCTAGCGAACCTCTCCACAGTAACAGATGACAAAAATAATTGCAAAGGATAGGAATAAAGTTGTAAATATTGAGCCACGGGGTTTGGCTGGTTTCATAAGCATTTTACTCAGAGCCTCGAGGGCTGGATCGTATAGCATGGAATCTCTACGCAAGTCCCAAGAAAGCAAAGATCAGGAAAAGATGGAAGTCGCTGCATGCAAAGAGAATGCTGTTGAATGGTTGGTGACTTTACATCTAGTAACACTCTTCTGGGAAAGCTTCACTATACAATAAAAAGGAAGAAAAATTAAGCAGTAAATTATTTATCACTACAGAAAAAAAAAAAAAAACTAAATGAGTTTTTAAAACCTACCCTCTTCCCTGAAGCCTCAGGCTAGAAATCTGAAGGCCTCCAGTCCTGTTTGCTTTCGTTGAACTGAAAGATGTAAAAGTAAAGCTGCAATGCCACTTAAAGACATCAGGGGGCAGCATTGACCCAGAGAAAGAAACAACCCTTTTCATGGCCAAAAACCTGGAGGCCACCCCCACTTTCCAGAGTAGGAAGTTTGGGGTTTCTATCACTGAAAATGAAAAAAGGGCAGTATTTCCAAAATTCCTCTGCTTCTAGCCTTCAGATGGCACCTAAAAGCTATGGGCAAAAATACTGTACTAACAAGCCATTTTTTTTGTCTTGTTTTTATTTAAAGAATAATTTTTAGGTTTTGCCATATAGTGCATGCCCTCACCAGAGAGAGACAAAAAAAAATCTCCACCGGGTAGTTGGGGGAGGGATGGCCATGCCACAATCCTTTCTCCATTCTCCTCTCAGATTTTGGCCACGCACACACATACGCTCAGCATTAATTTTAAGCCACCGGGCCCAGGACTTGAACCACGCAGATGGCCATGTGGGACCCAGTCCTCAAGAAGACAGCTGTCACCACAGTCCTCAGCCCTAACTTTCTTCAAACATTTCCAGAAAACTTCTTGACTCTTCACCATTTTCCAAAAAAAGAACTCAGGGTTTGTCTGGGTTCCCCACCACCTCCACAGTTCCTGGATTCTGGCCCTCTGCTGACAATTTCAGCAAGTCAGGCTAGCGAACCTCTCCACAGTAACAGATGACAAAAATAATTGCAAAGGATAGGAATAAAGTTGTAAATATTGAGCCACGGGGTTTGGCTGGTTTCATAAGCATTTTACTCAGAGCCTCGAGGGCTGGATCGTATAGCATGGAATCTCTACGCAAGTCCCAAGAAAGCAAAGATCAGGAAAAGATGGAAGTCGCTGCATGCAAAGAGAATGCTGTTGAATGGTTGGTGACTTTACATCTAGTAACACTCTTCTGGGAAAGCTTCACTATACAATAAAATGGAAGAAAAATTAAGCAGTAAATTATTTATCACTACAGAAAAAAAAAAAAAAACTAAATGAGTTTTTAAAACCTACCCTCTTCCCTGAAGCCTCAGGCTAGAAATCTGAAGGCCTCCAGTCCTGTTTGCTTTCGTTGAACTGAAAGATGTAAAAGTAAAGCTGCAATGCCACTTAAAGACATCAGGGGGCAGCATTGACCCAGAGAAAGAAACAACCCTTTTCATGGCCAAAAACCTGGAGGCCACCCCCACTTTCCAGAGTAGGAAGTTTGGGGTTTCTATCACTGAAAATGAAAAAAGGGCAGTATTTCCAAAATTCCTCTGCTTCTAGCCTTCAGATGGCACCTAAAAGCTATGGGCAAAAATACTGTACTAACAAGCCATTTTTTTTGTCTTGTTTTTATTTAAAGAATAATTTTTAGGTTTTGCCATATAGTGCATGCCCTCACCAGAGAGAGACAAAAAAAAATCTCCACCGGGTAGTTGGGGGAGGGATGGCCATGCCACAATCCTTTCTCCATTCTCCTCTCAGATTTTGGCCACGCACACACATACGCTCAGCATTAATTTTAAGCCACCGGGCCCAGGACTTGAACCACGCAGATGGCCATGTGGGACCCAGTGCCTTAACCTCCATACCACCTACTGGCCCCTACTTTTTACTTTTTATTTTTTGCTTTGTGAGCCTACCACTTCCAAGCCTGCTAGATATGCAAAGAAGCTGGCGAACCCGCCCACTCCGGGCTTCTTCCCATGCACCTTCCCTCTCTAGGCTTTCTCCTTTAACTGGCCTGAGTTCCACTGAAACACACTTTATTATTTATTTATAGTACTCCCAAATCTTAATTTTTAAAAGCAGAAGAGAAAGAAGGAAGAGAAACTGCTTTTACTTATTAAATGCCTAACAGGCACTCGCTTTTATAAGCTACATCTAATTTAGTCCTCAGAATGACCTGGAATCAACAGTCTTTTATTGCTGGTGAGGCAACTGAGTCGCGGGAAGGTTGGCTCCTGTAGCCAGCCACACTCCTAGGGGAGGGCAGCCTTGAGTTTGAACCCAAGTCCACCTAATGGAAGCCACAATCCTGGGTGGGCTCTGTGGCCTGGTGGTTAAGGCAACTGGACCCCACATGGTCAACCTGGAGGTTTGAGTCCCAGTCATGGCAGGTTGAGAAACACACCAGGTATGCCTACATGTGCATCACAAATCCCAGGAGCCTGGAAACGGAGCAGCAGGGATTACTTTGTGACCATTGCCCATGGGGGTGCTTTCTCCCTTCCCCTGTCTCTATGTGTCTCTGGTGAGACACATGTATCTGCACATGATCTCCAGCAATGTTGTTTTTTAATGATCACAATCCTGCCATTATCCTAGTAGATGTGGGATCTCAAAATAAAGCTCAGCTTAGGGGGTCAGACAATGGTGTAGCAGTATCGCAATGCCCTGGGAGGCCGACACACAGGGCACGGTTCCCAACTCACATGCAGACAGCTCCTTGAACATACCAGGCACACACATACCCCTGACCCAAGGCTGGCAGAAGCTGGGGCTGAAATCGCAGCGTCAAGACATTGTTGGGGTTCGGGGGGGGGAACTGTATCTGCCTGTCTATCTCTATCTCATTCATGTTAAAAATACATAAATGTTGGGAACAGTGGACATGCTGGGACTACGTGGATGCCCACATAGTCAACTGCAGTTCGAGTCCCAGACGTGGCAAATTAAAAGTCATACCGGACAAGTCTGCATGCGTGCCCAAGGTCCCAAGAGGAGGATGGAGGAGAAGGGATTGCAACGTGATCATCCCTTCTGGGGGTAGGGGTGTGACTTCTCACTGTCTGTCTCTGGCTCTGCCTCTCCACCTAGCGCACACCCTATGGCAAAAATCTCTCTCTAAAAAAAAATACATAAATGTTTAAAACCAAAATAAAACTCAATTAGCTTTTCATCTATATGATTTTTTTTTTTCTACATCAGGGAAACTTGATAGAAAAAGCAACTCTTGATTCTCCATGTCCTCGTGAACTTCCATTCCCTGAAAACCTCTTCTCCTTGGCCACAAAATAAAGGTCGGTGCTTCGGGCCGGGCCAAGCTTGTTAAACAGTCTGTCGCGGTTAATCATTTAGCAGTTTGGGTTTGGGAAGACCTTTACACACATATTGCCTCTGAGAGCGTACAGGACTAATACGGCCAACCCAAAAAGTTACCAAGTAGCATCTGAAGCCTCTCCTCTGTTACCAGCAGGCTCATTATATGGTTGGCTCTACAGATATATAACCACGAGTCCTTCAGAGATCCAGAAGTGAATCAGAGGATGGAGAAGCAAGGTCAGCTCTGAGCCCTAGAACAGCCTTATAGGATCTCCTGGTATTTCACAGCTCGGATTGAGGGGCCGGCGCTTCCACCATGCCAGCTCCAGCCCCCTTTACATGGCTCTCCCTGGTAGCTGCCTCTGTTCTCTCCTCCTGGTCTTGTTCTTGGGAGCTATCAATGGTCCGTGTATGGTCCATGTAAACCAGCCATCCCCCTAGCTCGCCATATGGTTCTGGAGCTGCCAAGGGAAATCAAGACACATCTATCTAAAGGTAACAATAACAGTGTTTCGACGTGTAGCCAAGTCCTCCCTGCAATTCCCATCCTCGGCTTACAGAATTCCTTGACTGCAACACGCACTCATGCTGATGACTTCTTGGTATGGTTTTAAGGAGACTCCAAGCCCTCTGGTGTGTCTCACCCCTACTGCTGTCACCAATAGGAAGGGCTGGCTACCCTAGAATATGTATGTTGGTCAATGTCCAAAAGGAGTGAGCTCTTTTCCAGGCTCCGCAAACATTCTGATGTGCTAATAGCCCTTAATGAGGACATCTGCCATCAGTTAAATAACTGGAAAAGACAGAACAGTAAAACAAGCCCTCTCTGTGGTTCAGGGTTGCAAATTGCTGTTTGTCATGTGACTGTTGCTGGACAACCGCATGTCTCAGCACAGGGACGTGAGTGCACATACTCACGGATGACAGACGCTTTCTCCTACCAGCCGGATGTTGCAGGAAGCCGTGTCGTCACCTAGTGGCACTTTAAGGACGCGGGTCATAAGTCAAAGTGATTCATCGCACAATTAATGTGTTTGGTTTTTTTTGAAGGTTTTTGCTATAGGACGCATGTGCTCACCAGAAAGAGAAACACAGAGTCAGAAAGCAAGAAGTCACCCCCTGGGGGGGATGGCTACGCTACAATCCTCTCTCCTCCATTCTCCTCTCGGGATCTTGGGCATGCACGCACACTCACGTGCCCAGAGTGAGTTTAAGCCACTGGATCTGGGATTTGAACCATGGTCGACAACATGGGAGTCCAGTGACATGGCCATTATGCCAACTGCTGGTCCTTTTTTATTTTTTTTTTTTAAATTAAGGTAGGGGGCGTGAAGCATAGAGTAAGACTCCTATTTGCAAAAGTGTGGGTGCTTATCACCTCTCGAATGATTTGTGGCTCAAGGTGAGGGATATCAATCCTCTGCCAGCAGTTCAGATTCTCTGCTAAACTTGGTTTTGCATATATGATAAGATCTCCACTGGATGCCACTGCACAGAACAGTTCAAGCCTTTTTTTATTTTTAAGAATTATATATTTAATTTTATTTATTTATTATTTTAATATGCTACAGGACATGTGTACTATCCAGAGAAAGACAGATATGGAAGAGAGAGAGAAAGTGAGAAAACAAGCCACCAGGTTCAGGGCTCAAACTGCAGTCAGCCTATGGCAGTCCAGCAAACTTAACCACCATGTCATCTGATGGCCCCCACTCTAAGCTTTTAGTTCTTCAGTTAATACTTTGCATATTACTCAGTCTTTTATCAAAAAGTTGCCAGCTTTTTCTTTTAACCTGTAATTTTTTTTTTTTTTTTGGTTTTGAGGTTTTAATTTTTGCTATAAGGTGTATACACTGGCCAGAGAGAGATGGGGGTGGAGTGAGAAATTGCCCCTCAGAGGGATGGCCACACTGCAATCTCCTCTTGGGATTTCGAGCACACATACACATGTGTCCGATGTAATTTTCAAGCTGCTGGGTCCGGGACTCAAACAGCACAGTCAGCTATGTGGGATCCAGCAGCTTCTCCATGCTACTGGCTGTCCCTAAGTCTATAATGTTTTTAACTAATTCTTTTTTTCAGTGTGATGTTCTAAATTCAACCAGAGACCAAAATGCTTGCAGCAAACTACATTGCTTATTTTACAAGCAGCACTCCACGGAGAAATAGATTCTCCAACAATCCATTTTCAGCAATTCTTGGCCAATACTCTGTTGATAGATGTCATCAGCACTTGTAAGCATATTTACAATGACAGGCAAATTTGTTTGTGGTGCTTCTGGCGTGCAGGTCACCATCTGAACCTTGGCAGGAGCAAGAAGTCGCAGCCCATCATCACTACCCAACTGCTACCTGGTGGTTTGTACGGCCCTTTGTTTTCCTCTGGGTTGATTTCCCCCAGAGAAAGTTTTAGAAAACAAAAACAAGAGAGAAAAAAAAATTCTCTTCAGTAAACACACATGGACTTTTTCTTTACAGAAATAGAGAAAAAAAAAAACCAGGGTCAACAAATGGTATAGCAGTTACACCACTGGGCTTGCATGTGGCTGACTGCGGTTTGAGCCCAAGCAGTGGTTTGAAACTCATGCCTAACATAAGTGTGTGCCCAAGATCCCACGAGGAGAATGGAGGACAAAGGATTGTGGCATGGCCATCCCCTCCTCCCCGGGGGGTGATTTCTTACTTTCCTTCTCACTGTCTCTGTCTCTCTTTGGCAAACACACACACCCTAAGGCAAAAACCTCTACCAAAATGATGAGAGAAAAAAACCATCTGGCTTTGGACAGAAATCCCAGTGAAGGCATCCAAAGCCCTGAACTTAAATCTTACAGACCTCTGAAATCAGTTATCAGGACCTAATGTACCATATTCTAAAATAGGCATAGTGTGTGTTTAAGATTTCCACAGCCCACGCTTGAGATACATGGCACTGAGCATATCAATAATCGATCTATTGACATTTCTAAATCAGCTGGTCCGAGAGAAGCAAACTTGGATTCTCGGGGTAGGGTCATTATTGTCTTTTTCAGTAGGTACTTGAAAACTGGATTACACTGGATCAATGTGCAAGAGTTTAGACCACCAATAAAGTTCAAATGAGAAGGTAACAGGGCTCGCTGGGACCTGAAAGGCCATCCCGTTCACAGCATCCCTGACAGCTGAACATCAGGTTTCCGATTATTGAGTAATAGATGCAACAGGATAATGAAAGGGGGAAACGAGGACCCTAAATAACAGTGCTAGTTCCACAGTCCAGTAAATGGGCCACAGAAATAGGACATCTGATCCAGTCAGGGAATTCTCTCCAGTAAGTAATAAACTTTTTTTTTTTTTTGGAGAGGTTTTTGCTATAGGGCACGTGCGCTTACCAGAAAGAGAGAGACAGAAAGCAAGAAATCACCCCCCAGGGGGATGGCCACACCGCAATCCCTTCTCCTCCATTCTCCTCTTGGGATCTTGGGCACGCATACACACGTGCCTGGCGTGAGTATAAGCCACCAGGTCTGGGACTCGAACCACAGTTGACTACATGGGAGTCCAGCAACATAGCCGTTATGCCAACTGTTGGTCCCTTAATAAATTATCTTAATCAACAAACACTTTTGTTGGTCTGGCTGAAGAAGGCAGTCAGTCAACTAAAGGCCTTTTGGGTCTGTACAGCTAGCAGCAAAGTGCTTCACAGCTCCATCCAGGAACAAATGTGCTTCCCCTTCCTTCATACCCACCTCCCCACCTCCTCTCCAGAACGCAGTACCCTAACCACTCTCATTCCTCTCTACTAAACTTCCTTAGCTCAGTGCTCAGCAGTCAGGGCTCAGGAACCTGAAACCTTTTCTGCCAATACCAACAGGACTGCTTCTCCCTCAGACCCTACGTCCTCTGAGGGCAGAGACCCCATCTTACTTACCCCATTCGGATTATGATTTTACTCATTCGTTTATTTGAGAAAGGGATTTTTTTTTTTTTTGATACTGGGAACAAGTGCTCACCGGAGAGATAGAGAGACAGAGAAACAGAAAGCAAGAAATCACCCCCCCGGGGGGGAGGGTCACATGCATCCAACATGAGTTTTAAGCTGCTGGGTCTGGGATTCAAACCGCAGTTGTCTATGTGGGAGTCCAGTGATGTAACCATTATACCACCTGCTGCTCCCAGATTTATGATTTTTTAAAATAATTATTTACTTTTAATTTTATTTATTCATTCATTTATTTTAATTTGACCAGAGAGAGACACACAAACACACAGAGAGAGAGAGAGAGAGAGAGAGAAAATGCAAGAAAGTAAGTCACCAAGTCCAGGACTCGAACCGTGGTCACCCATGTGGGAGTGTCCAGTGCCTTAACCACCATGCCACCTGCTGGTCCTCCAGATTTATGATTTTAAACAGGTCCAGGACTCAAACCACTTAGTCAACCATGTAGGATACAGCTGCCCCAACCACCAAATCACTGGCTTAAACAACATTCCAACTTGGTTCTGAGACACTGTTTCACTAAAGCTGACAGAAAACAAGCAGGTATAAGTAAAATCGTGCTCACAGGTGTGCCCTGGCGGGGGGTGGGGGACGTCGTTCCACACTGTTTTCTGTACATCATGGGGGTGGGTGAGCACACGAGCACATGGTGGGCAGGGTATGGAATGTGGCCTGTGGGGTGGTTAAACCTGATTTAAACAAGCTCACAAACTATGTGAACATTCCAGAAGGAGGCAGGCAGATGGACGACTGCTGACTTGGCAGTCTACCCTGAGCCAAGATTGGAGAGCGGGAACCAGGAGCTGAGTGTCCCCCAGGGAGAACAAGCCTCAGAAAATCAGTCTTTTCTTCCAGCAGTTTTAGGGTACCCTTATCAGCGAATTGCACGTAAACTCACACTGCCACCGAATGCTTGACTAGCACTGGGTTTAGGCTCACCCTAATACACAGATCTGGGAGCTTGTTTTCTTTCCTGATCTCCCAACAGCTCAATAAAATAGGAGATATTAGCACCATTTTATAGCCAAGAAAGCAGAGCTCCTTAAGAAGGTCACCTATTTGCCAAATCCACAATGTTAGGAGGCTGGGGTGTCTGCAGCTTCCCTGGCTCCTCCGTGGTCTGGTTCTTCATTCTCTATGAGGAAAGACCCAGCAATAGGACAAGGGTCTCAGGACTGGAGTGGAAGGGGGTTCTGGGGGGAAGGAAGTATGAGTTTCACTGGGAAGATGGGAATTACTAGAAACACCTACAGTAACGGACAATCGAAAGCTGGCACCCAAAAGATGAAACAGACCAGAATTTTAAAAGCCTGGCAGTCAAGGGCTGGTTTAGCGTAAGACCTGAGCAGGCACTGCCAGAAAGGGAAGCCTGGGCAGTGAGGAGGCCAACATGCCAGAAAGGGTTTCTTATGTTCTCATGCCCTGAAGAAGGTGGAACACATGCTCTGCTTTTTTGTTGCTTTTTTCTTTTAAGTGACTAAGGTAGAAACATTATTTGGAACTCAACAATCATTGAATGAACAACCACATTTCCTAATGATGCCAAATAAATGAGAATCACTCCAGACAGTGAAATGGTTAAAGGAGAAAAATCATTTGAGGGTCAGCCATGACGTAGTGTTTAAGGCAGCTGGATCCCAAACGGCCGACTATGGGTTCAAGTCCCAGACGTGTAAAGCACACCGGCATGTGTGCGTGCATGCCCAAAACCCCAAGAGGAGAAGGGACTGAAATATGACCATCCCCATGAGGGGTGCTTTCTCATTTCTCTCTCACCCTCCCTCCCTCCCATTTCTCTAGCAAGTACATGTACCTTACAACAAATTAAAAAAAAAAAATAATACACCTGGCATGAAGCTTAAATATCATTTCAATGAACTGTCAAATTCCCCAAGGGTGCTAAATAATAAACCGATAGTGAGGCTTGGAGGAGAGTGAGGGCTGGTGGTGACTCTCCTGGCTAGAACCCATAGTTTACGCAAATGTAGCCATCCTCTCCTGGTGGATAATTGGGACACACCGGGCTGCAGGTATGGCCCACTCTTGGGCTAGATAGGAGTGCAAACTCCAAAATCAAAGATGCAAAACCATGCACTCATGAACAGGATCAGTCAACTAGAGATACCTGACCAGAAAAGAAATTAAACAGCTGAGGGAAGAGCTAGAAGTACCACCCTCAAAACCCCTCAAGAATCCAACTCTCCTCAGAAAGCACATGTCCAAAACGTAATCTGAGGAGATAGCTGCAATCCTGAAACGTATAAATCACAAGATAAGAAACGGTGTTAGAAAGGTGGAACGTGATAGGGGCTGACAGCTGAACTGAGCTGGATACCAGGATTGGCCTGTTCCTAGACCAGGAGGGCTGCCTAGTCAATGGGAAATAGTTCTGTTTGGCCAGAAAGGGAGGTATCACAGATCAACTTTTGGGTTTTTTTTGTTTTTTTTTTTTGTAATCTTCTTTATTAATGATAGAGCACATGTGCACACACATGATAGTGAAGGGGGAGTACCCTCCATAGGGTCTGGTCATGGCATATCCTTCCCTCCAGTCCTCCAGCCTGCCAGATCTTGGGCACTCACACGTGTCCCAACGTGTTTCAGGCAGGGTATTCAAACCCTGGTCACCATGTGGAATCCAGTTTCTCTCTCTCTCCTTTTTCAGTCGCCAGAGGTTGTGTGCACTTGTACCAGAGAGGGAGAAAGCACCTCTCAATGGGACGTGGTCACGGGTTGGGCTTCTCTTGAGTAGTGCATTACACTGTGCCATGGAGCCACTCCACGGATTAACTTCTAATCTAATTTTTCCTTTTATCCTGACTCAATTAACTCTACACGTTTTCTGTTTCAGGAGGGAGGCAGTACACCCCTTTAACTACACCATCTTCTCCTAAAAGACCCCATTCTACCCCCCTGGGAGGAGTGTCCTCTCCACCCCAGTCCCAGTAGGAATGTTCCCAGGCCCCAGCAGTGCTGTGGCCAGGGGAAGGCCAGACACCACTGAGGCACTAAAACAGGCAAATCCAATGGGCACTCAGCACATCCTGGGAACTGGGCCAGGCCCACTGCACAGAAGCTTCTCCAGAGGCATAGCTGACTCTGTGGCCTGTCCTCTCCACCAGTGTGACCTGGGATGACTGGCCACCATCTCGAGGTTCCGTTTCCCCACCTCACCTGAGAAGATGAGAACAGTTCCACCTTCACAGAGCGATTAGGAGGCTAAAACCTACACGGTGCCCAGCACTGGAAAGAAATCACAGATGAGTTTCTGGTCCCTGTCCCCTATTTTAGACCAATGCTAGATTATAACCACTGACTGTAAAGGAAATCAAACTAATTGAAATCACAACAAAGCTGATTTCAGCAAGAAAGGGAACCAAGAAGTCTGATTTGCTCCATTTAGAAGCTGCTGACCTGTAACACACCAATCCCAGAGCCCACCGCGGAGAGCTCAACTCCGAGTCAGATGGCTTTGTCCCCGGGGCCCAAGGCCAGTGACCCATGTGACCAGGCACCTGTTCACCTCACTTGCAGCAACTGGGTCTCAGTTCTGCTCTCCTCCTCTGATACTCAAGCTCAGTCTTGGTCCCTGCCAAGGTATTCTAGGCCTGCTGCCAAAGTTCTCTCCCCAAAACTTCCTCCCCAAGGCCTGGCCAGCCTCTGGAAGGGGATCCGGCTCACACTGGTGCAGACCCACCCGGAGACTCCACAGCACCAGCTCGCCAGGAACTCAGGGCAAGAGGCACCACTGACCAAAACCGTGGCGCCTTTAAGCGGCTGCTGGTAAGCAACCTGCAGGCTCAGCTCTCGGGACTCACTGAGCAGAATACTAAGATGCCTAAGATGCAGACCCTGCCCTCGAAGAATCTGGGCCCTAACTGAGCTTCCACCTGTGCATAAAAGCACTGAATATGCGTCAGAGCTACAGTCATATCCTCGAGCTGTAGACTGGGACGGAGGGAAGAGCATTTGCTTTCTTCAGGAAAATGCCATAAACACTCAGCAATCTGACAGAGCCTGATAGAAAGATGTTTTTCAGAATGAAGCCCATCAAGTGAGATGAATATCCATGTTAAAATTTTAGGTTTATTTTGTTTTGCTTTGTTTTTGTTTTAGGCGTTTGCCATAGGGTGTGTGCACTTGCCAGAGAGACAGAGAGAGGGAAAGTGAGCAATCACCTCCCGGGGAGATGACCACACCACAACCTCTTCTCCTTGGGATCTGGGGCACACATGCATGTGCGCAAGTGTGTTTTTCAAGTTTCTGGGTCCAGAACTCAAACTTCAAAGTCAACCATGTGGGATCTAGCACCTTAACCACCACGCCACCTCCCAGCCTAAAATGTTTTTTGACATAAGTTAAATAAGTCAAAATAAAATGTGTTATATACCTACCACAAAATAAAAATTTTGCAATCTGCAAGGGACCGGAGGTTGAAGGAGACAGACATGTTTCCCTCCAAAAACATAAAATTCAGCCCCAGTGAAAAGAACATGGGTATTGACAAGGAAGATCACTTAAATGCACAGTAGAAAACGAGCAGAGTTGGGGAGGGGCCTTTCCAAGGCCCAGCTGCTAAGGAATTGCCTTAAAGATCTTTCTCTAGAGGAAGCCATTTAAGGAATTTTATGCCCCAATAATCGAGGGCCTGAGAATGAATTCAAAGATGAAACAGAGATGGAAGCATGTTGAGTGAGTGTACATTCACCCTGGTCCTGGCTCAGGATGACGGGGCATCTACTCGCTATGCTTTTCCTGAAATGGACAGGGTGGCAGCAGCGATCGGTGACAACTGACAAGGAGGTTCTGAGCACAAGTGATAAAACGAACATGGGTCAACTGCAGAGAGCAGATGGCCCACACTCGGGAATTTCAAGAGAAGTGAGGGACAGGACTGGCTCTCAGGAGGCCACAGTGCTGGTGAGCACTCACCTGCCAGGGACAGTTGAGGCGATCAACACTGCTTCAAATCTCACTCCCGTGTCAGGCCAGGAGGCACTTCGGGACCATAGAAGACCACTGGGACATAGAAAGAGCCATGAGGCATTTTTGCATAGAAAAATATGTCATGACTTTTCCAACAACCCAATAGATCCTTTTGAGGAAAGGAGAGTGGAATGTCCCACTTCTTTCATCCTTTTCTTTTCCTTTCTTTATTTTTGGCAGTAGGGTGCGTGTGCTCACCAGCAAGATACAGAAAGAGAGGGAAAGTGAGAAATCACCTCCCCCAGGAGGGATGGCCATGCTTCAATCCCTTCTCCTCCATTCTCCTCTCAGGACTTTGGATACACACACACACACACATATGCCCTGTGTGATTTTCCAACCTCCAGGTCGAGGACTCAAGCCATAGCTTGGCTGTGTGGGATCCAGCCACTTTATCTCCCAACACCACCTGCTGGTCCCGAATGTCCCACTTCTAATCACTTCATTAGAACTGTTAAAAGGATAAACAGGGATGAGAATAATAGGAAATCTTATTTCTTCAGGTATGTTCTAACGGCTATTGTTTATGAAAGACGTAGGTACCAGTCACTTGCTAAACATTTCATACTGTATCTCATTTAATTCCCCACAAATACTCCATGAGGTAATACACTCATCTCTCCATTTTGCAGATGGGCAAACTGAGACTCTGAAAGGTTGAATAATATTCACAAGAGTACAGAGCTTAAAATGTGACAGAACTCAGAGGGGAGCTCAAGCTGATCCTCAAATCTATTTTGGGTAATACGGTGTACAGCCAGAAAAACCATGTCAGGTGAGAAGCTAATTAAGGTTCCTTGTTGTTAACTTGGCTCACCAAGAGGTTAATGCGGTGTTGGAGGTTGTGGCATGGAAGGGGAATGGGCATTCTGAAAGTGAAGTATCAAGCACAGGGCTCTCCGGGATCAGGGCTAGATTATTTTTATTTTACCCTATAAAAATATCCCGAAGATGGGCCAGAAGGTGATGTGGTGGTGAAGTTGTCAGATCCTACATGGCAGAATACACGGATTGAGTTTTAGACCCAGCGGCTTTAAAAACAGAAGGGTAAGGCCAGCAGGTGGCATAGTGGTTAAGGTGCTAGACTCCCACATGGCCAACTGCACAGTTTGAGTCCTGGACCCAGCAGCTTGAAACTCATGCTGGGTGCATGTGTGTGCTCGCCCAAAATCCCAAGAGGAGAAGAGAGGAGAAAGGACTGTGGCAGGACCATCTCCCCTAGGGGGTTATTTCTAACTTTCTGTCTCTCTGTTTCTCCAGCAAGTGCACACGCCCTATAGCAAAAACACTCTCTCAAAAAACAAAAAAGTGAATTGGAAAAAAAAAAAGTGGACATGTGTGTGTGTGTGGACATGTGTGTGTGTGTGTGTGTGTGTGTGTGTGTGTGCGTGTGTGCCCAAAGTCCAGAGAAAAGAATGGAAGAGAAGTGATTATGGCATGGCCATCCCTGGGGCAGGGTGCTTTCTCACTTTCCCTCTCTCTCTGTCTCTTGCCGGTGTGCACATGCACAATATGGCCAAAAGAAATCTTAAGACAAAATCTCAAAGAGAAGACACAAAGAAACAGGCACGGTTTCCAATGAGCTCAAATTTTCCAGCTATGTGACCTTAAGCAAATGACCTCTCACCTCTCTGTGCCTTAGTTTCCTAAAATATTGGTTTCTATTCCAAACAATAATTTAGGGTTTTAGTGAGGCAACAATTTTATTTTAACAAGCGCCTTGGTTTTTAAGTCACTCAGATCTCCTCCATAGAGACTGACTCCCCAGGTCTAAGGGAAGAAATAGTGAGAAAATGTACCCCGAGTACTAAGCGCCACGCCACACAAAAGGTACTCAATAAGCATTAGCCCCACCAAAATATGACACCAAACTCTAGATAGTTAAGAGCCAAAGTCAGGTTGGGGATCAGCAGTTAGCGTAATGGTTATGTCGCTGGACTCCCATGTAGTTGACCGCGGTTCGAGTCCCAGACCTGGTGGCTTAAACTCATGCCAGGAACGTGTGCGTGCATGCCCAAGATCCCAAGAGGAGAATGGAGGAGAAGGGATTGTGGCATGGCCATCCCCCCGGGGGGTGATTTCTCGCTTTCTGTCTCTCTGTCTCTCTCTGTCTTTCTGGCAAGCGCATGTGCCCTATAGCAAAAACCTCTTAAAAGAAAAAAAAAAAAAAAAGAGCCAAAGTCGGGGAAGAGAATAGGGAAGAGTTTGTATGAATAGGAGAAAAAGTAACCACTAACCTTTAACATCAGCAAGGACAGTCTAAGACATTTAAGAACAACTAAAACCGTGCCAGTACTCTGTGGCAATATTTGTCCCCCGTACAGGGACCTCTGTCTCACTGGGGTTTCATTGTCAGATTCCTATGGTCATGAAGGCCAAAAAGAAAAAGACATTCCATCCGGCATCATTGCAAAAGTACTAAAAACAGAGAAACATACTTTCCCCCTGCCTACCACCCTATAAAATTAGAAAACCGCCCTGGAAAGGCTGGCTGTTGACCATCACAAAACATGCATTGTGAAGTCAAAGGACAGCCCGCTCACATAAGCCCTGAGACATGGAACGCAAGTGAAGACAACACTCTTCAGAAAAGAAAGGTCAAGGCCAAGGGCAAGGCCAGGGAACCTGAGAGAATCTCCTAATGGGAATGAGGAGGTGGGGCACTGACTTGATCAATCATCATGTCTTTGAAATGACAGAAAAGGGCGGCCTTGCTAATACCTACAGAAGACCACAGAAGGAGATGCCTGAGGACACCAAGAAGGCCACAGAAGTGCATTACTGGGTTTGGACAAGGGGGAAAGCCAGAGTGGGGTTCCCCTAGGGTCAGACCCAGAGGTGTTTTCATTACCATCTAACCAGCTAAAGGCCAATGCATGAGAATCATGAAGGCTGCACAGGAGTTCTGCCTCCACCCAGCTGGGCGACCAGTGGCACCTGCACGTCACCAGCCTTGGTGCTGTCTTCAAGAGGGATAAATGGGGGCCAGCCTTTGGCATGGTGGTTAAGATGCTGGACTTGCACATGGCCAACTGCAATTCAAGCTCCAGACCTGATTGCTTGAAAATCATGCCAGGTGCATGTGCACACATGCCTAAAATCCCAAAACAAGAATGGAGGAGGGATTATGGCATGGTCATCCCCCTCTGGGAGTGTGGGGGTGATTTCTCACTTTCTCTCTGTCCCTGCCTAGTGCACATGCCCTATGGCAAAATAAAAATGGGGGGGAGCCACACCCTGCCCTGCCACCCTGGCTCCTAAATACACATGTTTGACCTGACATAATTAGCATTCATGTCCTCCATTTCTGCAGAGAGCTAGGGATGATAACCAGCAGTACAGATACCAGAGAGGCATACCCTAATACTCTTCCCTAATAAACAAACTGCTCCTAACAGAGACATGGCAGAGTCCTGGATGCTTTTAGAGAATATCTATGGTTACAAATACCTCACCCGTGGCTTAAGTTCTTAAGCCACACTAGGAATTATAAAGACAGCAGGGAAAAGAATCACAGATGTGTTCAAATTCTCCGGTTAGAAGAAACTAGGTGGAGAACTCACCATCCTGAGTCCACAGGGACGTCTCAATCATCCCATCATTCTTTCCCACACAACCACTATGGCTATACAGACCACAGTCCCCAGCGAGTGGGGGCCAGACAGAATTAACTACAGAGCCTGGGGCCCTTCCTAACACCAACCCTTCTCACCCAACAGCAATGACACGTGTGACCTGGGAGGGCAGGTGAGAACACACCTAGCATACTTTAAATACTGCTCTGGTCTTAAAATTACTGTTTTGGGGGCCAGCAGATGGCATAGTGGTTACACTGCTGGACTCTCACATGGCTGACCACAGTTCAAGTCCCAGATCTGGCAGCTTGAAACTCACTTGTACATGCATGCCCATGATCCCAGGAGAAGAAGGGATTGTGGCAAGCCCACGCACCTTAAGGCATAAAATCTCTGTTAAAAAAAAGGAAAAAAGTGCTGCTTGGGCCCAGCCTCAGTGGTGTGCTAGGCAGCAGCAGTGTAATCGACAGTGCTGGAAGCCACAAGGCCAACCACAGGTTCAGAGACCACGTCAACCTGAAAATCATCAGGTACACACACGCCAAAATCCTGACTAGCTGGACAGCTTGAGAAAGGCGACCATGGCATGACCAGATCCTGTTGGGTGCCCCTGCCACGAAAGATGTAAATGAACTTTTTAAAAGTTGTTTATCGTCTGAGCACACCGCAAGCATCCCCTGGCTTACGTTAACTCTAAGTTAGAGGTCCCCAACCTTCAGGCCACGGACCAGTACTGGTCCTTATTATGATGATGTAAAAATAATAAAAACAAAGCACACGGTAAATGTAATGTGCTTGAATCATTTAAAAGCCATTTTCCCCCACCCCAGTCTGTGGGAAAACTGTCTTCCACAAAGCCAGACCCTGGTGTCAAACTGGCTGGAGACCATTGTTCTGAGTGAAAAACTGACCTGGGCCAACTGGTGGTGTGGAAGTTAAGGAGCCACATAACACATTGCTAACTGCGCAGTTCAAGTCCCAGACCCTGCAGCTTGAAAATCACCCCGGGCACATGCACATGCATGCCCAAAATGGGGAGAGGAGAAGGCATTGCAGCACAGCCATCCTCACCCCGAGGGTGATTTCTCACTTTCTCTCTGTCTTTGGGGAGTGGACAAACTCTATAGCAGAGAGAGAGAGAAGGAAAACTGACCTTACAATGTGTCTTTATTAGAATGCACAAATATCCTATTGTCCAATAATTCTACTTCTCCATACCTACCCAAGAGAAAACTTACAGATGTTGCAGAGAAACGTGTGGGGCGATGTTACAGAAAACGTTCCGTAACCACAAAGGCTTTGGAAATAACTCAAGTGTCCAACAGCTGGGAAGAGGCAGAATAACTGGTTAGCCTTCTCATTTAAGGACTACTAGGCAGAATTTCAAAAAAATCAAGAAGCCCGGCTCCATGGCTTTGTGGTAGAGAAAGCTGGGTTTCACATGGCGACCACAGTTGGCATAGCCAGCAGAGGTAGCCTGAAACATGCCAGGCACATGCATGGGTGCCCAGGATCTGACAGGCTAGAGCACTGGTGGAAGGGGATTACAGCATTACCAGACCGTGCACAGGGTACTTGTCTGTCTGTCTGTCTGCCTCTCTCTCCCCTCTCCCCATACATCTATGTGCTCTATCATAAACAAATATATATATATAGAAATTGTAAAGACCTATATACACTGACAGGGAATAATTACTAAAATGAACAAAGGATTTTCCAAAGGTTTATGGGAAATGCCTATGAAGAAACTATTCATGGATTTTAGAATTTTTCTCTTTGCACCAAAATAAACTTGTACTTTAATCCATGTTTCCATAAACTTTTCGAAGTCCCCTCATACTACTGAGGGAGACGGTAGCAACCGTGCAGCAGAGGTGGCACAACGCACTCAGCTTGTGTAAGTCCTCTAGGTATAAATTAAGTATGCCAAGCATTTGAAGAATACCAACAAGCCATGCAGTGGTTAACCTCTGGGGAAGGGCCTGAGATCAGGGGGTGGTCGGCAAGGAAGATTATTTTTGCTTGTCCTGGAAGATTGGCACTTTTTTTTTTTCCTACAGAGAATATATTCCTACATTTACATCGTGTAATGAAATTTTTATGTAATCATTTCCTTTTTTAAAAAAGAAAAATAAAAGAAACAGATCCTGCTCCATACATTTTAATATGGTTGGGAGCCATTTCTACCCTGATCTGGCCCGTGCTTACCAGGAGGCCGAGAGCTCAGCAGTGAACACAGTGTTTGCTTTTCCAGTCGGAGTGGGCTTTGCAACACAGATCCTGTTTCAACAGGACAAGCCCAACTCTGTAACTCTGTGGACTGTTCACTTTATATTGCTAGTTCAAGGAAGACGCAGGAAAAAAAAAAAAAAGAAAGCCTGACCGGAGACGTTCTGGTCATTCAAAGGGACTTAGGCGGAATAAGAACAAGCCTTCTAACCGGGCTTTGCAGCTCTCCAACACAACAGAATAACACATACAACAATGAGGTGGCCCTGGTCTGGTCACACTTCCTCCATCCAGGCCTGGATATCTAGGCCTTGGACTCCTCAACCTGGGAACCACGATTCCTAAATCCACATCCGTTGGGCTAATGAGATGAAAGAATCTGAACATCCCAATAGACAAAGTCCAAAGTGCTATTATTTATTTACTGGGGCCACCTAACCACATAGGACACTGATTTTTTTTTTTTAAAGAATTATTTTATCACTGTCATTATTTTTCTCATTTTCCATAAGGCATGTGCACTCACCAGAGAGGAAGAGAAAGTGAGAAAGCAAGTGGTCAGGTCTGGGACTCGAACTGTAGTCAGCCATGGGGGAGTCCAGCACCCTAACCATCGTACTATCTGCTGGCCCAGGATGCTGATTTTTAAACACACACTCACACACTCACACACACACACACCTCCACATCTTTGAAGCACTATGAATAAAGTGCTTAAATGCACAAAATTGGGGCCAGTATGTAGCATGGTGGTTAAGGCTCTGGACTCCCACATGGCTGACCATAGTTCAAGTCTCAGACCTGGTAGCTTGCTTTCTTACTTTCCCTCTCTCTCTGGTCAAATTTTAAAAATAATAATGACAATTACAATAAATAAAATTAAATAATTCTAAAACACACACACACAAAATTATAGGGGGCCAACAGGTGACATGGTGGTTAAGGCACTGGACTCCCACGTGGCTGTCAATCAAGTCCTGAACTTTTGAAATTCACACTGAGTGTGTGTCTGCAATCCCAAGAGGAAAATGGAGAAGAGACTGCGACGTGGCCATCCCTGCTGGGGGGTAGAGGTGATTTCTCACCTTGTGTCTCTCTGTCCCTGTCTCTTTCTGTTAAGCACATGCACCGTATAGCAAAAATCACTCAAAAAAAAGAAAAGAAAAATATCACACCAGGAATGTATACATGCATGCCCAAAATCCCAACAGGAGAATGGAGGAGAAGGGATTGTAGCATGTTCATCACACCTAGGAGGTGATTTCTCCCTTTCCCTCTCTGTATCTCTCTCTTTCTTCTCTGGCAAATCTATAGCAAAAAAAAAAACAAAAAAAAAAAAAAAAAAAAACTAAAAAAATATATACAAAATTGGGGCCAGCAGGTGGTGTGGTGGTTAAAAGCTCTGGACTCCCACATGGCCAACTGTGGTTCTAGTCCCAGACCTGAAGGCTTGCTTTCTCACTTTCCCTCCCTCTCTCACTCTGTCTCTCCGGTCAAATTTAAATAAAAAAAATAAAGTTAAATAAAATAATTCTAAATATATGTGTGTGTGTGTATACATATATGTATGTGTGTGCATATACATACACACACACACACACACACACACAAAATTATAGTATTAAGAGCCTATAAGGCAGAATCAGCAGTTAGCATAATGGCTATGTCGCTGGACTCCCCTGTAGTTGACCGTGGTTCAAGTCCCAGACCCGGTGGCTTGAAACTCGTGCTGGGCACGTATGCATGTGTGCCCAAGATTCCGAGAGGAGAATGGAGAAGGGACTGCAGTGTGGCCATCCTCCCCTGGGGGGTGATTTCTTGCTTTCTGTCTCTCAGTCTGTCTCTGTCTGTCTGGCGAGCACATGCACCCTATAGCAAAAACCTCTCAAAAAAAAAAAAAAAAAAAAACCCTACAAGGCAAAACAAACCTACAGTGATAGATTTGTTTGTGAGCTGAGTGACCTGAGCAGTGTCCCATGTTCTGAATGTTCTTCAG
>NW_006159863.1:678539-684237 GCF_000334495.1 Tupaia belangeri chinensis | reverse complement strand
TCTGTCTGTCTGGTGAGCACACGTGCCCTATAGCAAAAAAACTCTAAAAAAAAAAAAAAAAAAAGATTTGTAGTACTTTAGTTGAGAGTGGGATTATATGGAAATAGTCACAAAGAACATTCTGGGGTAAAGAAAATGTTCTGTCTTGATATGCATTTGTCAAAACTGATTGAACAGTACACCTCAAATCTGAGCATTCCACTGCATGCAAATTACACCTCAATTAAAAAAAAAAAAAAACTACCCAAGCACAGTCTCTCTCCCAGCTGCAGCAGAACTTTGAGCCATCCTATCAGACATTGGAAATCTCTGTTGTGCTATGTGAGGAGCATGAGTACCATGGTGACAGTCACCATAAAAATAGATAACAAGATTAAAATGGATAGAGGACACATGAATTTAGGAACAGCACACCAAGAGCAATTCGTTTTCAGCAGAAGAAAAACAGAAAGAGGAGAGGGAGTTTTTCATCCCCCTCTGCACTTTGAAAAACAGCCACTGAACACGGTTGTTTTTACTAAAGACTTACGGCTTCTCAATACTCACAGGACAAAAAAAGAGAGAAAGAGAAAGAGAGAGGGAACTGTTATTTCCTATCTTTTCTTTTTTTAAGTTTTTTTTTTGTTTTTGTTTTTTGTTTTTTGTTTTGCCATAGGGCACGTGCACGCACCAGAGAGAGAGAGAGAGAGAGAGAGAGAGAAAAAGAGAGGGAGGGGAAAGTAAGAAATCAGACCCCAGGGAGTATGGCCATGCTACAACCCCATCTCCACCTGAGATTTCTGGGCACGCTCACACGTGCACCCAGCATGATTTTCAAGCTGTCTTGTCCAGGACTCAAGCCCTGGTCAGCCATATGGGATTCCAGCACCTTAACTACCACGCCAGTCTCTGGCCCTTCTAACACATTTTGCTTTAAAAAAAAAAAAAAACAAAAAAAAAAACGTATGTTAGTCTAACTTTTCTCATACACACTGTGTGTGAGTATTCACTGCAAATCAACAAGAAGAGTTGATGTGACAAACACCAAGTGAGGCACGAATGCTGCAGAAACCGAGGTCTGGGGCCAGCAGGTAACGTGGCGGTTGTGGCAGCTGGATACGGTGGCCGACTGCACAGTGTGAGTCCCTGACCTGGAGGCATGCTGGCGTATAGATGTGCATGCCCAAAATCCTTACAGGAGAATGCAAGAAAAGAGACTGCAGCATGGCCATCCCCCGTTGTGGAGGGGTGCTTTCTCACTTTCTCTCTTACTCTCTGTCTCTGACAAGCACATGCTGGAAAAAAAAAATACAAACAAAAAACAAAACTGGATCCGTGATCAATGAACACACAAAGATTTTCAACTTGAGTTCTGAGCAATCAAGTTCTGCCTATACTTCTTACATAAATCTAAATGCCATTCCTTGAGTCGGCACACCCCAAAACTGCTTTACTCCATGTGAAAAGAGAATACTTTCATGCCAACTACTGATTTTTCAAATGCCATAACACGAGCATGAATCACATGGAGACAGAAACCGTCTTGTGATATTCTGCAAAGATGAGAGGAACCTCTATTCTCTTCACAGAGCTCTGTGAGAAACTTGCGCTATGTGATTTAGCTTTAGCGATGTCCCTGACAACAAAACAACATGGACAAGAATAAAAGTAATCCAAAAATATCAGGAAGGAAAATTTAAATTTTAAATAACCAGGGTAGATTCTAAATAAACCACACATTTAAGTATGATCTAAGCAAAATTAAACAAAGTCAAATTTTCCACATATAAGTTATAAATAGTAAAAATGCAAAAAAACAGGGCCTTCTTGTTTTGTACAGCCAGAAGACTCAGGGTCCAACTGAAAGGCCCCATCTTGAAGTAATCATTACACTGTAGAACTGACCAGTGATCAGGCCAGCTTCATGGCCTGGTGGTCAACGCAGCTGGATCCCACCTAGACAAAAGCAGTTCAAATCCCAGACTCAGCAGCTTGAGAAATACACTGGGTGTATGTGCACGCATGCCAAAATCCCAACAGGATGGAGAAAGGAGTAGTGACTGGATCGTGGCATGAGCATGCCCCATGGAGGTTGCTTTTTCGCTCTCCTGCTCTCTATGCCTCTCTGTCTCTCTCTGGTGAGCACACATGCCTTCTGTTAAGACTTTCTTTTAAAGCTAGGTAATGATCACATTATTTTTCTATATGTCGCTCTATTTTGTTCATTATTATTTCCCATTTCCCCCAACCTCTTGCTTTCACTAAAGGTCAGATTCAATTTTCAGCAGCCCTGGGGCCACAGACTGCATTCCGATCCACCTCAGGATACTTCTCTTCCTCCTTTCTACAGCGACCCTAAAAGGATCTGCTGAAAATGCTGGGACCTATTTATAATCATTTTTGAAAGTGTTTACCAGATGATGTTGTCTCAAATAGCATGCCACTGGAGGTATAGCCTCTATTCCAAGTTACCTTTCACCCTTGGCAAGTTACATAACAATTAGCCCCAGGAACTGGAAGGGACTTTGGAGGTTAGCCTAACTCCTGCCCTTTCTAGACTTATTTAATCAACAGCATTCAGCTACACCTGAATTCCTCCAACAGCGGAAAGCTCTCTAGTCCGTGGACAGACACTTCCATTGTTAAACAGATCTCCTGGCTAAAAAATCCTTTTTCAGGGGCCAGCAGGTGGTGTGGTGGTCAAGGTGCTGGACTTTCACATGGCTAACCACAGTTCGAGTCTTGGACCTGGCAGCTTACTTTCTCACTTTCCCTCTCTCATTCTCTCTCTCTGGTGAGCTCATGTGCCCTGTAGCAAATTTACCAAAAAGAAAAAGTCCTTTTTCATATTCTGCAGTGTTTAGGGTTAAAGATCTCTGAGACCATCAATTACAGCAAAGTTCTTCAACAGTCAGGGGACCAAGTATGCTTTGATTCCATGAGACAATCTGAAGCCACAGAGGATAAAGCAAACGTCAGTCGGTGGGTGGTGGTGCTCCCACACCAGGTATAACTGGAACAGTCTCCTCTTTCCTGGCCCTGAAACCGTAAAAAATATTTGAAGGTGCTACTATATAACCACCCCGAGTGTACTCCAATTGTCCCTGGTTCCATGGCAGCCTAGTCTCCTTTCATGAATAAAAGGTCTCTGTCTGTTTGTCTGTCTATCTATTTAGGTTTTTGCCACATCTAGCTAGCTAGCTATTAGGTTTTTGCCACAGAGCAACTGCACTTGTCAGAGAAGGAATGGAAATCATGTTTCAGGAAGGATGGGCACACCACACCGTCTCTTCCCCTCCATTTTCCTCTCGGAATTTTTGGAACGCGTGCACACACACTTGACATGATTTCCAAGTCACTGGGTTAGGGACTTGAACCATGTTTGGCCAGGTGGGAATCCAGAACCTTAACCACCATACCACCTGCTGAGCCTAAGTCAGTCTGTCTGTCTTTATTGCTAAAGGGTATATGTGTTGCTAAAGAAAATCAGAGCAATAGAGAAAGAGAGAGTTAAAGTAAGAAAGCACTTCCCCAGGGAACAGTCACCCCATAACCCTTCTCCGTTTCTCCCTACTTTCAGGGTTTTGGGCAAACACACACAGGTGCTCAGCAGGTTTCTCAGGTCACCAGGTCCAGGACTCAAACCACACAGTCAGCCATGTGGGACCTGGCTGCCTTAAACACCAGGAGCCAGCTCTAAAGATTTCTTTCTTTTTTTTTTTTTTTAAGATTTTCTTTATACACAACAGTGTGTGTGTACACATACCTGAGAGTGAGACAGTGAGACACAGAGCAGCACCCTCCACAACCCCCTTCCTCCAGCTCTGTCACCCATCACATCTCGGCCATGTGTGCCCAGAATATTGCAGGCTGACTAGGCTGGGGCCAGAGATTCAAACTGTGGTCTCCACAGGGGATCGGGCTTCCTCTGAACAGCGCCTTACCACTGCATCAGACCTGGCCCTTGGGGACATGCTTGCTCATGGTCTAGCTAGCTACCTACCTAATTATTTATTTACAGAGAGGCTTTTTGTTTGTTTGTTTGTTTGTTTTTGCTGCAGGGCTCATGAGCTCACCAGGTAGAAAGGTTTTTTGGTGTTTTTTTTTTTTTTTTTTTCTTTTGAAATAGGGCTCATGTGCTCACCAGAGAAACAGAAAGTGAGAAATCACCGTCCACCCCCGTTGAGGGGAGGGGGGATGGCCCCGCCGCAATCCCTTCTCCTCTGGTCTCCTTTTAGGATTTTGGGCACACTCCTGGCGTGGAATGTGTGAGCCACCTGGCCAACTATGTGGGAATCCAGTGACGTAACCATTATGCCATCTGCTGGCCCTCCAGCTCATGTTCCTTAAAAATCATGGTTCTCTGGTGGTCCAAATGTCACATGAGCAGCCAAAGTCAGATCAGCTTAAATGTCTCATCCAGTTAGGAACTGAATTTGATTTTTTAAAAGCCTCATCTGCGTGCAAGAAGTGGGAGAGTAGTAACATAACTGGACCCACATAGAAAAGGTCCTGGGTTCTCACTTTTCAAGCTAAATAATGTGATTGAATGTATAAAAGAACTTGAAATAAAATAAAAATAAGTAATTAATTTTAAAAAAAAAAGGTCCTGGGTTCACACACCAGGACCTCCAGAGCACACAGGGTAGAGTATACACATGCATCTTCATGATCCAAGCTGGCTGAAACGTGGGTGAAGAGTGATGTGAAGAGCCCACTGGGGGGGACCAGCAGGTGGCATGGTCGTTAAAGGCACTGGACACTCCCACATGGCCAACCACGGTTCGAGTCCCAGACCTGGTGGCTTGCTTTCTCACTTTCCCTCCTTCTCTCTCTCTGTGTCTCTTTCTGGTCAAATTAAACTGAATGAATAAATAAAATTAAATAAATAATTATTAGGGGAAAAAAATAGAGCCCATTGGGGGGGGTGCCTGTCTCTCTGCCTCTCAGGAAGGAAATAAATAAATACACAAAAAATAAATACATAAAAATAACTTCATACCACTGCAGGGTCACACTGAACTCAAGAACAGAAAAATCCCAAGATTTTTCTCCCTGTGACCTGCCCCTCCTTGATGGGCCTATACCAACTTTAGGTCAGGGACTAGGTCTGTGGCACACAGCAGGTGGGTACTCAAGATTAATCCCCGAATGAGACACCTACTTTGCCCCATCCTGCCCCTGAACAGTAAAATCTTCTTAAAAATAAGTCTTTTCCCAGTGTGAAACACACACACATTATAGAAAATACACATTATAGAAAATTAAAGACGTAAGAGAAATGTTTCAACCCATATAGAAACAACCAATATCGACATTTTGCTATTAGTATTGTTAGTATATTTCCTTCCAGCCACTTACTAAATTGCAAGGTTCCGTTTGTTTGCTTTAATTTGCCAGAGGGCACATGCTCTCCTCAGAGGGATACAGTGGGGAGGGTAAGAAAGTGTCCTTCATGGGACATGGTCACGCCGTCATCCTTTTCCTCCATTTCTCCTTCCTTGAAATCCGGGTATGCACGTGCATGCATCCAGTGTATTTCTCAAGCATCCAGATCCAGGACCCAAACCAAAGTCAGCTATGTGGGACCAAGCTTTCTTCACCACCATGCCATAGGCTGGGCTGAAAGATAGGGCTCCTTTTAAAAAAATTATTTGGTTTTTTTTTTTTTTTGGAGGGGTTTTTCACTAAAGGGGGCGTGCGCCCCCCCGTCCAACAG
>NW_006159863.1:674679-678505 GCF_000334495.1 Tupaia belangeri chinensis | reverse complement strand
CCCAGGGGGGATGGTCACGCCGCAATCCCTTCTCCTCCATTCTCCTCTCAGGATCTTGGGCACGCACGCAGAGGCGCCCGGCGTGAGTTTTAAGCCACTGGGTCCGGGACGCGAACCGTGGTTGACTACGTGGGAGTCCAGAGACATAGCCATTACACTAACTGCTGGTTCCCTGTTTGTTTTAATTTAACCAGAGAGAGGAGAGAGAAAGTGAGAGAGCAAGCCACCAGGTCCAGGACTCAAACCAGTCAGCCATGTAGGAGTCCAGTGCCTTTAATCACCATGCCACCGGCCAGTCCCCAGATAGGGTTCTTTTAACATTTGAAATCTTATTGTAAATGTAGTTTAACTCTGTAAATGTAGCTTAATGAGCAGAAGCATTTTTCCTTGTTATTTAAAACTATTCCTAAACATTGTTTTCCGTGGCTTTATAACATTCCATCATAAAGATGCATCTATCAGAATTCACTTAGCCATTACCTCCAGCCCACAAGTTTCCTTTTTTTTTTTAACGATTTTTTGGCACAAGGCGTGTACCAGCCCGAGAGAGGGAAAGTAAAAAATCACCACCAAGGGGAATGGTCACACCACAAAAGAGATTCTCCTCCATTCTCTTCTCAGAATTCTGGGCACACACGCACATACACCTAGCATGAGTTTCAAGCTACCAGATTCGGGACTCAAACCATGGTCAGCTCTGTGTGAGTTCAGCATCTCAACCACCACACCACTGCTGACCCCAAGGTTTCCAATTTTTCACCAAGTTGTTTTTTGGTTTTTGTTTAATCACGGTATATAAGACATTATTTATATTTTGGATATGGGCTCAGCTATATATTTTTTTAAGAATTATTTTAACTTTATTTATTTATTCATTTATTTTAATTTGACCAGAGAGGGGCAGAGTGAGAGAAAGAGAGAGGGAAAGTGAGAACGCAAGCCACCAGTTCCAGGAGTGGAACTGTGGTCGGCCATGTGGTAGTCAGTCCAGTGCCCTTAATCACCACGCCACCTGCCAGCCCCTGGTCTCAGCTATATTACCAGAAATGGAATTGCCTTATTATCAGAATGTATGAATATCTCGATACATTACAATTTTTTTTTTTTTTTTTTAGTTTTGCTATAGGGCATGTGCACTCACAGGAGAAAGAGAGTTTGAGAGAAAGAAAGAAGTCACCTCTCCAGGGGAGATAGCCATGGTACAATCCCTTCTCCTCCACTCTTCTCTAGTGATTTTGGACACAGACACACACACACACACACACACATGCCTGGTGTGGTTTTTAAGCCAGGCCTAATGAAGTCAACCATGTGGGATCCAGCTCCCTTAACCTCCATTCCACCTGCTGGCCCATAATTCAAATTTTAAAAATTCTATTGGCCTTTACATTTATCCCTTACTAAACTTCTTTCTTTTTATAATCTCATTTTTTTTCTTTTTTTTAAAATTTGGGTCCCTCATTCTAGATGATTTTTTTTTTCATTCTAGATGATTTTGAACCTTGAGTTATCACCAAATAATACCTCCTACCCTGGCATCACCAACAAATCTGGCAAACGTACCTTCTGTGTGTCTTCATCCACAACTCTGGAAAAACGTGGAGCAGATCGAGGCCAAGAACAGAACCCTATGGCACTCACTTTCAGACCTCCTTCCAGGCTGACTCAGTGCCAATAATTAACAGTTTGGGCGTAAGATTGTTAAATGAAATTAATAACACCACCCTGCTCCCACTTTACCACTTATGATTCAATAAGAACTATCTTATCTTAGAAACTGTGAAATACTAAAGCCAAAATTACCACAGCTGCTGCAAAACTTCTCTGATCTAGTAACTCAACCATCATATATAACAGGAAATGGACTTACATGGACATGATTCAGCTGACTTCTGGTTATGTTTGCATCTTACAGCCACGTTTAACCAAAACACACCTTGGTTTCAGCTTTCTTATTGTTACAAAAGCAGTATTATTTCGGCTTTGCTAGAAGGTGCTTGTGCTTGCTGGAGGGGGCGGGAGGGGGATGGTCACAAAGTAATTCCTTCTCTCCATTTCTTCCTCTTTTCAGAATTTTGGGCACACACGTGAACAAGCCCAGGGTGTTTTTCAACCTGCCAGGTCCAGGACTCAAACCACAGAGTTGACTATGTGGAATCCAGCTGCCCTAACCACCATGCCCCTGGGTGGCCCACGACAGGAATATTTCTAAATAACAGAATTCTGTCCTATCTGTAAAAAGTAGGTGATTACCGGTGAGTGCCTGCAGCTCACTTGGGAAGAGCTCTGAGTCACGGATGGTTAGGGACTCCAGAAGCAAAACCAGACTGTTCGAGACCACAGAGACCTGAACTTATCCGCTAACATCAGTCTGGTTCCTGGGCGTCACGACATTTGCACCTGGGCTTACGCAGCTGGCCTTTGGTCATTATGAGTCCCTCTAGATCCTAGCTGCCTACCTTCTGAAGCCAGCCCAGGTAAGAACTACAGAGTAAAAACCGCTCAGCCCTGCCTCGCTCTTCCTTCATTACTGACTCACAGAACCAGGCCTCCTGAGAATGCGATGTCGCCCAGCATTTGACGGCCATGACTCACATCTCACCAAGCTATTACCTGGACATCATTCTCAGAGATACGTGCCAGAAGCCACCACCTAAGCATACCGGCCAGTGTACAAAACGGGAAGCTTGAGAAATCTTAGCGTCACTAGAAATTTCCCTCACTACACAGAATACAGGTTGAAGCCTTCTCTGATTCCATTCCAGTCATCATAAAGGTATTCCGAAGTTCCAGCCGGTGGCTCCTCAGAGAGTGCTGTTGACGGTCCTGCAGAAACGTGTGGCTCACAAGTATCTCAGATTCCAGGTCACACTCCTACCCAGAATCCTCCAGTGGCCACCCAAGCCCATGAAAGCAATCCTGAATTCCCTGGCTTCGCATTCAGGCCTCTTGAAAACTGAGGACTCGAAGCCAAACACCCACAGGACTAAACAGAGAATGTAAAGTGATTGGGCTGAGGTCACAGGGACACTATGAGGCCACCAGGCCTGTCTCCTGTCCACAGGGGATAGCTACACTCAGCTCAAGAGGTCTCCCAGATCAGACACTTTAATTTTGATTGTTTGTTTACAATAGAGTGTGTGCACTCACCAGAGAGAGAAGGAAAGTGAGAAATCATCCCCCAGGGGTATGGCCACCCCACAATCCCTTCTCCATTCTCCTCTTGGGATTTGGGGCACATGTGTACACATACCCAGTGTGATTTTCAAGCCTCAGGGTCCAGGACTCCAACCACACAGTCAGCAATGTGGGATCCAGCCTGGACCTCCCTAGCACTTGCTGGCCCTGACCAGAGGTCTGGGTTGTTCCCAATTTTTTAAAGTCTTGTGTCGTCGAAACTATAACACGTCTGTAAGCTTAAAACATTTGGTGGGCCACTTGTTTATAAGCTCTATGCTCAATTTGATGCTAAGTCACTTTCCAACCTGATTTCTCCTTGTCTAACAAGAGTCCTCTGTCCTCACTCTCACAAGTGCACTGTACGTGCTTGTACCTCCAAGCCGGTTTCTCACTGTGCACCTCCCCACCACTAGACACCGTGAACAGTTGATCCCAGGCTTCCTTCCTTATTCCAAGAAGTTCTTTTTCTTGAAAGATTTAATTTTACTTACTATTTTAATTTGACCAGAGAGAGAGAAAAAAGGCAAGCTACCAGGTCTAGGGCTCGAACTACGGTTTGCCATGTCACAGTCCACTGCCTTAACCACCATACCACCAGTCAGCCTCCCAAGAAGTTGTTCTAAGCCATGCCAGCACAAATTATTCT
>NW_006159863.1:668076-668866 GCF_000334495.1 Tupaia belangeri chinensis | reverse complement strand
AACCGGCAGCTGCAGCCCCGAACCAAACTTGAGTGTTTGCTTTTTTTCACTGAACCGCAAACCGGAGCCAAAGTTTCTGGCGGTTGTTTTTCCAGGCCTGGCTGTGGGACAGGCTTCTCCGAGAGAGGCCGAACTCGCCCCCGGGCGGGAAAGGAAGCCAGAAAGCTGGGGCGCCGCGGACCGAAGCTAAGCGGGGGCGACAGGGACCCAGGCTGCGCCGCTGGGGCCGCCCCGAGCGTGTGCAAAAGCGCAAGAGGGAGGGACACTGAAAACCAACCTTTCCATTTTCCTTTTGACTTCTGTTTTCTTCCCCGTTTTATGACATTTTGCTCCTTTGTCGTTGTAAAGTGAGTTACAATGTAGTTATTTACTGTTTCTGGAATTAAATGGGAGAAAGTTAACTATTAGCCTCCAGCCCTTATGTAAACAGTTCTGGTTGCTTTTGGCACCGTTAGACTCTGGCTCTTGGATAATTTGTAACAAGGAGAATTGAAGCTGTTCCATTGTGTTGCTCTGTTTGTCGGAGATAAGGCCAAAGCAACCGGGGGAGGGGAGGGCCCAGTGTCTCTGTGCGGGCCTACACACACGGTCCAGCAAATGGACCCCATGGAAACGTTCAAAGTTTTCTCCCCCAGAAAAGTGTTTAAATGTTTCTTGGACATAATTTTTAAATCTGCAGTTCATCTTCAATTTGAAGTAGGCTGTTTTCTTGCATGCAAGCCGTGGGAGTGTGCCAGAAAGGGCTGAAGTCTTGGGAGTCAGACAAGTCTGGCTTGCAATCCTGATCCAA
>NW_006159863.1:639137-668057 GCF_000334495.1 Tupaia belangeri chinensis | reverse complement strand
CGTGATCTTCAGCAGGTTCCACCACGCTCTGAACCTCGGCTTCTTTATCTGTAAACAACACAGAGGGGGTGCCTAACTCATGGTAATAAGTAATAAATATTGCTCCCCTTCCCCCATTTCCCCCCCCTTTTTTTTCTGTTCAAATAAAATTATGTAACTAGAACCAAAATTCCTATAGGACCCTGGTTCTCAACTAGGAACTATTTTGCTCCCAGGAGACATTTAACAATGTCTGCAGACACTTCTGATTGTCTCAGCTGGGATTAGGTGAGTATCTAGTGGGTACAGGCCAAGGGTACTGCTGAATACACACCCTGAGATACTCCAGGCAGTTCCCCACAACAGTTATCTTCTCTAAATCCGGGGAGTACTGTTGTCAGGAAGCCCTGCTCTAGCATAATCCTGCTATTGAGGAAATCACCCAAGACTTGTTCTAGCTGATGCTCATCCTCAAGAAAATATTTCCATTTTTGCATTAAGAACAAGAAGGAAGGCCAACGTATGGCCTGGTAGTTATGTGAGCTGGATCCCACACAGCTGACCTCCCAGATCCGGCAGCTTGAGAAACACTGGGTGCTTGTGTGTGTGTGCTCAAAATCCCAAAAAGAGGGAGAAATGAGGAGAAGCATGACTATACCCCATGGGGGTGCTTTCTCACTCCCTCTCTGTCTTTCTCTGTCTCTCTCTCTTCCCCCCACATCCCCAGCAAGCACACCTGTCCTCTGGCAAAATTTTAACAAACAAAAGGAAAGAAAGAAAGAAAAACTCTATTGGGATCATGGCAATTACATGAACACCCAAAACCTTTCCTTAACATAAAAATACATATTAGAATTTTTCTTTTTTCACTAGAGGAATATTTTAGTTAATTAACAACAATCCATGCTCCCTTATTTTTAAGTTTTTTTTTAAATAATAATCTATTACTGCAGTTCATGAAGTTTTATTTTCTTTCCATTTGTCTTCAGTGAGCATTTATTCTGTGCATTTACCTCTCTACTAAATGTCTCACCTAGCCTGAGTTTATTATCTAGTCCCTGGCCCCAAGGAACAACCTCTTTGGAAGTGGATTAATGTATGTGCAACAATTAAGGTACAATACAAGGTAACATATAATTAAGCATTAATGATAGCATCCAGGCCAGGTGGATCAGAGAGAAGGGAGATGAGGCCTTCAGGAAATGTTTATTGAATGAACCAGACAGTGAAAGTTTCTTACACAAGGTAGGACTTGAGGAAGTACAGAAACTCCGTTACAGGATTTTTTTTTCTTTATTCATGATAGAGTGTGAATCATGATAGAGTGTGTATGCACACATGCAACAGATGGAGAGAAAAGGGCAACCTCCATGTCTGGGACTTGAACCACAGTCAACTATGTGGGAGTCCAGCACATATATATTGTATACCACCTACTGGTCTTGGGATACAGTTTCTTCTGAGTAGTGCTTTATCACAGTGCCTTGGAGCCAGGCCTATTGTAGTATTTATACTGCTAGTATTCAAAATGGATACTGCTGCCCTGAGCGTGCATTTTTTTCTTATATCTAGTTCAAACTTTTTAAAAATAATTATTTAATTTTAATTATTATTATTATTATTTAATTTGACTAGAGAGAGAGAGAGAGAGAAAGTGAGACAGCAAACCTTCAGGTCTGGGACTTGAACCGCAGTCAACCATGTAGGAGTCCAGCGCCTCAACTACCATGCTACCCACCAGCCCCTCTAGTTCAAACTTTTAACCAACTCTATATATTTCCTAAGTCAAGTTAACCTTTAAGAAAAACCAAACACACTAACTAGCACTGGACAACAGGAATGCTTGCTAAGTGCAAGTGAGCCAAAAGTCTCCACATCTGAACAGAACTCAGTTTGCTTTGTGTGAGGCTGCGTCCTGCACTCGCAGGCCAGCAAAGACAGATGTGCTCTCCCTGCATATGTAGGACACGTATCTCTTCATCCTGCAAGTAGGTACTTGCACAGTACGCATTCCAGAATTCTGCAAATTAATACAGACTCAGAGAAAATGGCTCATCACAAACATGCAATCCCAAGCACACACGCACCCAGCACCTTCAACACAATCAGGACCCTGTCCTGAATACACACTACACAGAACACACATTGCACGAAGCAAGATGCACTTATAAAAACAGTCATTTTTTTACTTCCAGTTTTCTCTCCCCTTCTCCCCCCACCTCCCCATGAGCTTGCCCTTCCTGGGGGATGTCTCATGTTAAAATGCCCTCTACCTCGCATTTGCCTATACCCTGACCCACTACTAAAATGTAGGTATCTTGGGCCAGCCAGTAGCGTGATGGTTAGGGCAGCTGGATCCCACATGGCTGATTGCACTGTTCAAGTCCCACATCCAGCAGCTTAAAAAATATGACAGATACATGTGCATGCATACCCAACATCTCAAGAGGAAAATGGAGAAGAAGGGATTGTGGCATGGACATCACCCTTGGGGCATGCTTTCTCCCCCACTTCTCTTCCTCCTTCCCTCCCTCTGGTGAATGCACACACTCTATAGCAAAAAAAAAAAAAAAAAAAAAAAAAAAAAAAAAAAAAAAAAAAAAAAAAAAAAAAAGAAAAAAAAGAAAAGAAAGAAAGAGAAATCTTGTATTTCACTTCCATTAAAATAATTCACTCTTTGGAGAGTATCTCCCATTAGCTGGAAGTTAAGCAAAGCAGACTCAGGCCTGAGTCTTTTCTGCCTCATACTTTATGAGAACATGGATTAATGCTAGTTAGGGAGTATGAGCCTGCAGTTGATTCCAGCCTTGTTCTCTGCAATCTGCACTTTATCCTATCCTCTTTCCTTTGCTAAAAACTCCTTGAAGTTGCTCTCTCTTTTTCTCTCTCTCTCTTTGGTTGTTGGGTTTTGCCATAGGGTGTGTGCACTTGCTGGAGAGAGACAGTGAGAGAGAGAGGGAAAGTGAGAAATCGCCCCCCAAGGGGTAGGCCACACCTCAATCCTTCTCATCCATTTTCCTCTTGCAACTTTGGCCACACCTGCACACATGCTCAGTGTGATTTTCAGGCTGCTGGGTCCAGGACTTGAACTGTGCAATCAGCCATGTGGGATCCAGTTGCCTTAACCTCCACACCATGTGCTGGCCCATTTCTTGAAGACTTCTATAATACAACCACAGCACAGCCCATTCAGATCCTTCTGGGTGTGCCTCCCAATTACCTCAGCTCCACTGACCTCTCTGCCTCTAGCCTCTTCGCTTTGCACTCCAGACAGGCCAGACTGGACTTCTGTCCTGTGATCTTTTCTCTGCCTAGAACATTCTCTACCTCATCCTCTCCCCTTTCACCTGTCTACTCCTAGTCATCCTTCAGGGATCAGCTTAGGTAGCATTTTTTTCTGAGAAGCTTTCTCTGGCCTCCAAGGTTGAGGTATCTCTCCTTTGTGTCCAATAGCATCCATAGTTACCCTGAACTCACTGTACCGAAATCTTCATTTTCTTGTCCTAATGCCCAAAAGATTAACCATGTGAGCACAGAGTCCTGTTCAGCATTGCTCAGCCAACGCGAGTGTGTGTAGAATGGCACGTGCCTTGCACGTCCTATGCACTTCAGACATTATCAATGAATTCCACGTTGAATGTTGGGGCTAGGCGAGTTACTCTGTGGTCAAAGCACAGTGCAAGGCTCAGGGGATGCCACGCTACTGAAGCCCTCTCTCAGTGGTGTCGTTAGAGCAGAAGGAGGCCTTCAGGATGAACCGAGTCTGCTGTCAGGAATTCTGAGGTGAAAGTAGATTGCAGGCCTGCCTGGGGCCAATGGCATCTTCGCTCTGATCAGGAGGTGGGCTTTGCATTCCTTTTCAAAGAAAGGATTGACAGGTTGCAAGTAGGTTGTTCCAAGCTTAAGGGTATCCCTGAAGTGGCATGCCGAGATCTGTACAGTGACACTTTTACCCTGACAAGCTCCCACATGTGCAAAGATAGCTACAGACACACCCCGGCAGATAAATGCCCAGATTCATGCCCAGTTCCTCCTCGCTCAGAAACTCTGTGAATTTGAGCAAGAGTCTGTATTCGAAAAGGAGAAAAGTGAGCTGGCTTTGGGAAAATGGAACATAAGGCCCTAGGACTCTGGGTATGAAAGCATGTGAAAGCCTGGGCAGGCTCTCTGTGCACATCTGGTTTTTTCCTTTTATGCTTCTGTGATTTCTATGACACAGGAAATCCATTCTGGAACAACCCTGTCTGCTTTCTAGTGAGTGCATAAAAAATGGGGATTACAATTATGTTTATCTCACTGCTCAGAGCAGGATGATAAAACCCAGAACAGTGCTATGCTGAAGGTGGATCGACTGCAGCTCCATCATATATGCTGCCCCCAGGGAGGTGCTAGTAACTGAGACCAGAGGACTGGAGGGCCAAGACAAAGATTTCTGCACAGGATGACGACTGTCGAGTCAAGGCCCTCACTCTGAAGCCCACCAGGTACCGGAAAACACCACGTGGTGAGCACACCCATTCAACTCCACTGGACCTCTACTATTTGAGGAGTTCCTGATCTCACCAGCAGCCTTCCTCCATTAGACTTCCACATTATAATTTTGGTAGGAATAGTCTTCTAGAAAAGCCCTTGGGACCAGCAGTTGGCATAATGGCTATGTCACTGGACTCCCATGGTTCAAGTACCGGACCTGGCTTAAACTCAGCTGGTACGTGCACAAGATCCCAAGAGGAGAATGGAGGAAAAGGGATTGGAGAATAGAGGAGAAGGGATTGTAGTGTGGCCATCTCCCCCACCCCAAGAGGTGATTTCTCGCTTTCTGTCTCTTTGTTTCTCTCTGTCATTCTGGCAAGCACATGTGCCCTATAGCAAAAACCTCTCCAAAAAAAAAAAAAAAAGGATAAAGCAAAGCCCTAAACATGATCTGAAGCAGATGACATTTCCCACTTACAAAGGCAAGAACACAGAACTATTTAAGAGGTAAACCACACTGAACAAGGTAGCAAAGGACAAGAAAACAGCCCTAAAAGAGGATTGACTGGGTTATACCCAGAGGGGAAGCCTGAAGTTATCTGATCCCCTAAGTAACAAAGGGTATTGGGCTGGCTGGTGGTATGGTAGTTAAAGGCACTGGATTCCCACATGGCTGACCATGGTTTGAATCCTAGACCTGGTGGCTTGCTTTCTCTCTTTCTCTTTCTCTGCCTCTCTGTTCAAATGTTTTAAAAATAATAATAACAAATTAAATTAAATAAATAAATCTTTTAATAAATAAATAAACAAATGGTACTAAAAACACAAACTGGGGATCCCAAAAGGGAGAAAGTGAACAAAGGTCAAACAGCTAGTAAGTGAAGAACTAGAGGCCAGACAGGGGTGCAGTGGTAATAGGGGATGCTCTGCCAGGCAATCCTACATGGGAAGGATCCTGGTTCTAGTCCAGAGAGCTCCCCAAGTATGCCAGACACACCATGATCCAGGCTGGCTGAGGCTGGGAGTGACCTCTGGGTTTAAAAATAATAACTCTCTCTCTCTCTGTCTCTCTCTCTCTCTCTGTCTTTCTCTCACTCATGGAAGAAATAAGTCAACTTTTTTAAAAAGTGAAGAATTGGCAGAGAGTGGACACTGTGAATACTCTTGTGTTCCAATCAGCACATCATAGTTATTTTTCCCCCTACAGTGTGTTTATTGCTATGTGATGTTATTCAGGCTGTTATTTTTACTTTCCCCTCCATGACAGTAACACCCCTAGCATCCCAAAGAAGAGGTTGATGGCCTTTTCTTTCTTTCTTTTTTAATTTGCTATATGGTGCATGCACTCACCACACACACAGAGGGAGGGGGTAAGGAGAGAAATCACCCTCTTAGGGGTATGGCCACACCGCAATCTCTTCTCCTCTGTTCTCTTCATGGGATTTAGGTCGTGCATATACACCTACTTGGTGTGTTTTCCAAGCTGCTGGTTCCAGGACTTGAACCACACAGGCAGTCTTATGGGATCCAGTTGCCTTAGCCATTGACTGACCTTGGTGACCTTTTTTTCAGTGAACTTGCCAGCATTTCATTTTTGCCCAGTTGTTAAACTGCATCTTCTCTCATACATAACTCCGTTCTGCCCACTAGCCCCACATAAGCACCCTGCCATCCTTCCCGATTCTTCTGTAGGACCAAATTGCTGTCCAAGGCAGGTGTGCCTCCCACAGTCCAGACCTCCAGGATGTTAAGAGTGGCCCAGCTTGGGACCAGCAGTTAGCGTAATGGCTATGTGGCTGGACTCCCATGTAGTTGGCCATGGTTCAAGTCCCGGACCCAGTGGCTTAGACTCACGCCGAGTGCATGTGCGTGCGTGCCCAAGATCCCAAGAGGAAAAAGGAGAAGGGATTGCGGCATGGCCATCCCCCCCCGACCAGGGGGTGATTTCTTGTTTTCTGTCTGGCTCTCTCTTTCTGGTGAGCTCATGTGCCTTATAGCAAAAGCCTCTCAAAAAAAAACAAAACAAAACAAAACAAAACAAAACAAAAAAAAAACCGGCCCAGCTTCTGAGGCGATGATCATGTAGAGGTTCGATAGTTCTTGATTAATGAGACACAAAGTGTGCAAGATGGTCCAGACTCACTGTGAATGCCAGGGGATGCCTTAAAACACTAGGAAATAATAATTTGAAGGCTCAGAGCAATGATATACTGACCAACCATTGTTCAGGACCTGAAACCGAGCAACTTACCACCTTCTTGACAAATAAAATGAAAAGATTTTTTTAAAGGAAAAAAAATCCATAAAGCCAATCAGATGACACCTCAACTATAAAAGACATTTATTTTTTTAAAAAATTGTATTATTATTTTAATTTGACCAGAGAGAGAGAGAGAGAGAAAGGGAAAGTGAGAAAGCAAGCCCCCAGATCTGGGACTTGAACTACAGTCAGCCATGTGGGGGTCCAATGCCATAATCACCACACCACCTGCCAGACCAAAAGGCATTTCTGAAAGTACTTAAAATGCTGGCGATCGCTTTATGACAGTTTCTGGCTCTTTGAAATTAAGTAGCAGGCACTGTTCCCTGTTTGGACCAGATATCTTATTTTCTTCACAGCCAGCACATTTTCTTCCATCCATCAAGGTCAGCCTCTATCACTACCCAGTGGGATATCCAACTTGAAGATCTGTGTGTAAGACACTTTTGTATGACACAGGTGGATTAGCACACAATACGGAATTCTCTCCTGAGTTTCAGCATACACAACAAGGTCTGAAACTTCTATTTGCCTTCAAATTTCATTTTTCCAAGTGCTATAGTTTTGAATGTGTCCCCCGAAGTTCATGTGTTGGAAACTTGACTCCCAGATGTTGCAATGGGAGGAAGTAGGGCCTGATGGAAGGTGTCCGGGTCATGGAGGAACCATCCTCATGAATAAATTAATGCCCCCATCACAGGAGTAGGCTGCTGACAAAATGACGCATTTGGTTCCCTCCTGCTGTCTCTTCCTCCTTACCTTTCTGCACAGAATACTTTGCCCCATATTATGGCGTAGCAAGAAGGTGTTCACTAGGTATTGGTGACTTGATCATGGACTTTCCAGCCTCCAGAACCGTTAAGAAATTAATTTATGTTCACTATAAATTACCCAGTCTGTTATATTCTGTTACAGCAGAACAGAAAGCACTAGCACACCATGTTTAAAACATTTACTGACAAAAAAGTTTCTCCTCTTTTCAAACACCTGCCTAAATTCATTTAGGTGAGCAAGAATGGTCCTTATGTTTGACTCTTCGGAAAGTCAATCAAACACTTGCCCACAAAACCCAGGGACTCACCTTGATAAAATATCTAGTCACCACATTGATTCCCTTAACCTGCACTTGAGCTGGCTTTCAGCCACATCCTGCCTTAGTAATCTTTATAAAACATTAGAGTGGAAATCCTGTGAATTATTAAAATCCTGTTCAATTATGCTTTTGTATTATCCACCTGGGAACACTCTGATTTTCCAATGCTTGTCTTGGACATGACCCGTCTCACCATCTTCTCACTTATCAGCTGTTCATTTACCAAATCCCAGCCTTCTCCCTCTGACAGTGTAATTGATTGCCTCTCAAATCACCCCTGATGAGCTGTCAATGACTCCTAAGGGCAAGAGTAATGGCTAGCAACTAGGTGTTCAGTAACTCTGCACTGAAAGTTGGGCAAGAGGAGCCATTAGGTATAAGAACTAGATCTCAATCCATTCCCAGACCATTCTAGACTGTCATTCTTCTGATATTTCCCCTTTCATCTAGGCTTACCTCCTGGACCAAACTAATCACCCCAAAGAGAATCTGAAATTCACTAGACTGTCACCCACCAGGATTCTCTGAAGTGATCGGAAAATCATTACTGTCAGTACTTGAGTACCCGCCTGCCCCATTCCCAATGTGCAAAGCCACCATTTGATAAACGGAAGGTGATAGTGTCACTCTGACTTCCTGTGTTCTAGGGAGGGGTGCAGAAGGTGAGATGCTACAACACCTTCAGTGAGCTAGAGAAATAACGAATGATGATGGTGAATCTGTGAAATTTGGGTGACGTGGTAAGGAGAAAAATAAATCCAATTTTTTTAGAGGTTGTTGCCATAGGGCATGTGCACACACCAGAGAGAGACAGAGACAGTGAGAGGGAAAGCAGAAATCACCCCCCAGGGGGGATGGCCACACTGCAGTCCTTTCTCTTCTATTCTCCTCTTGGGATCTTAGATACACATGCACATGCACCCAGCAAAATTTTCAAGCCACCAGGTTCGGGACTCAAACTGGAGCCAGCTGTATGGGAGTCCAGTGATGTAACTGTATTCCACCTACTGGCCCCCAAATCCATTTTTTTTTAAAAAGCCTTAAAAATAATATAAGTCTTTATTACCATGCTTACAGGAGGAGCCAAGGAGGAATGTAATTGTATAAAGCATGAAAAGCTTCCTAAAAACCCTCTTTCTAAATTTCTCTCCTCAAAATCCTATTCCCCACAGCTGCCCTTACTTTCTCCCTCTTCTCCTTCTGCCTTCTGCTGTCCTTACTCTTGTCCTCCACACTTTCTTACTAGCCCTTCCCTTTCTCAGCTGCTTCCTGGCTTCTGTCTCTTTGCCAAAGACCTAGCAGGTAACTGAGCCAATAAAGAATCCTCCTGGAAATCTAGGAGTGGGCAGAGATTAGTATTGTATGCATTTTAATTCTTTTTTATTCTTTTCATGCCTACAGTATCAGACCAGTCTCTGTTTCCCTGACTTGTTCCGAAGATGTATTTGCAGGGCCACTGTAATTGTATTCCTAGACCTTCAGAATGGCCACAGCAATACAGGATGTAAAAAGACCATCCCTCCTGTTCTCCATGGACCACTGACCACCCTGTGCTTGGTAACCCAGCTGTCCACCACTGGAATTGCTCAGGGGGAAGGAGAATGACCCCTCAGGCTTCCTGTCTAAGGTAGATAGAGAGATAGATAAGATTCTGTAACTCCAAATGTCCTTGCTCTCTGCAATTCAATGTCTTGTTCTTCTAACTGCTTTTTAAAAACTTACCTGTTCACCTTCCCAGCCTTCAGTTTTAATCAACTGACAGAACAGTTGTTGTTGGTCCCTCTTTCATTCTTTACCCATGTCACTAAAAATCTTCCAGTTGGGGCCGGCAGGTGGCGTGGTGGTTAAGATACTGAACTCCCACATGGTCAACCATGGTTCAAGTCCGAGACCTAGTGGCTTGCTTTCTCACTTTCTCTCTCTCTCTCTGGTCAAATTTAAATGAAAAATAGATACAGATGATAGAGATAGATAGAAAATAGATAGATAGATAGATAGATAGATAGATAGATAGATAGATAGATAGATAGATAGATAGATAGATAGATAGATAGATAGATAGATAGATAGATAGATAGATAGATAGATAGATAGATAGATAGATAGATAGATAGATAGATAGATAGATAGATAGATAGATAGATAGATAGATAGATAGATAGATAGATAGATAGATAGATAGATATAGATACCTTCTAGTAATCTCAATCTTGGGCCAGCTAGTGGCCAGGTGCTTAAGGCAGCAGGATCCCACACGGCCAACTGCATGGTCCGAGTCCTGGAACTGGCAGCCTGAAAAACATGCTGGGTGCATTTGTGTGCCCAAAACCCCAAGAGCAGAACAAAGGAGAAGGGACTACAATGTGGCCATCTCCCCGGCTCCCTGAGGGGGGGAGTGCTTTCTCACTTTCTCTATCTCTAAAGTGCACATAACATTTAGCAAAATATTAATTAATTAATTAAATCTCAATCTTACCCTCTTCATGATTCAGACCATCACAGTATTCCTAGGTTAAATGTTATCCATCCAAGTGCTATTTTTGGCTTGCTGAATGTGTTGTTTCTAGTATTATTATTGAAGAAAAATTGTATTTTCTTCTGTATACCCATGTACAAGGGTCTCACACCGGTATAACTCACTATGGGAAGCAGAACACTTAAGAAGTGATAGTCGTGGCCAGCACCCAACTCCCATTATTTTCTAAGGGATAAATAAACACTGTGCCAAACTTATTAGTCAGGCCTCTTTTCGTAGACAAGTGACAGGAACTCAATTCATGCTAGCTTAAGCAAAAAAAATGAACTCGTTGGCTTCCTTAGCTGGGAAATCCAGGAATACAACTGGCCATCTACACAGCCAAACCTTGGGTTTAAAGAAAGTTGTCAGACTCTGTTCTCCGTCTCTCATTTCTATTTGCTTGTCCCTATTAAGCCTATATTTTCCTTCTTCAAAAGAACCCCCCTCCAAATAATTAATAATAATAATAATAAAAAGCTTCCTTCATACACTTGGGAGATGTTTGCTGTTAGCTCCCAACAATGACAGCTCAGGTTAGCAACACCAGCAGCAAATAGTATTTTCTCTCCAGGCACAAATACATTAGTTCTTGGGAAAGACTGATTCAGCTAGTTAAAAGGCTAACCCTTTTGACCACTGGTGCTAAAAGGATGGGTTACTATGATTTTTGAGCACCAAAATAACCACAAGAACTAGAGTTGTGGCCCGCAGTTACACGAGACAGAGAAAAACATTTGCACATTACACAAACGGGGAGAATCACACCTTTGGGGAGTCAAAGGACTTGTGTTCCTGCGCTCTTTCACTAGCTATGTGACTTCTGACAAACCACTTTGTCTTTGGGACCAGCAGTTAGCGTAATGGCTATGTCACTGGACTCCCATGTAGTCCACCGCAGTTCAAGTCCCAGACCTGGTGGATTAAACTAACACTGGGCGTGCACACTGGGTGTGCGTGCGTGCCCAAGATCCCCAGAGGAGAATAGAGGAGAAGGGATTGCGATGTGGCCATCCCCCCTGGGGGGTGATCTCTCATTTTCTGTCTCTCTGTCTCTCTGTCTTTCTGGCAGCGCATGCGCCCTATAGCAAAACCTCTCCGAACAAACAAACAAAAAAACCACTTTGTCTTTCTGAGCCTCAAATCCTCCTGTATAAAAAGGTTCCATGGAAGTTACTATGTTATGTTACTGTATCTCTGTGCTCTGTAACAGTATCTCTGCACTGTGTATTTTTCAGAAAATGAAAAACTGCCTTCCTTGCAGAAGGAATTGCAACAGTGCCTGCTGTGTTCTGTGTTCTATGCCAATACATTTGTGGAGCACTTCACACTTTGAGAAAAACTCTTCCATCTACCATATAAATTCGAAATTGAAGCCGGAGAGGCTGGACTGCCTAGAACTTAGCCTAAAATCAGCCTATTTTGAAGCTGCAGGCACACACAAGCACACACACTGTATGACGATAGTGCAAATGAATCATTTCCTGGATTTAAAAAAGTGGCAAGGACCCACTCTGGACAACACGCACCAGACGTCCACCTCCGCCAGCAGCGGTGCCTCGGAACACGTACCCACGGCCCTCCCCTCTGGGGAGCTCACTCTAGGATTAAGAAATTTCAGGGCCCAAACCAGGGCGTAAGTGCACCCTCACCACCTACTGGTGTGTGTGTGTCTGTGTGTGTGTGTGAGGGAAGGAGGAGGCGGGAAGAGGAGGAATCAGTGAGCGGGCTAAGAATTTTTTTAAAAATAAGTAATAAAAACCCAATCTGACAAGGAAGGCGTCTTTTAGCCCAACCCCTGCAGAAGGGTCACGGCCTGGGCACTTCTGCCGCAGCCCCCGGCCTCCGGCTCCGCCGCCGCCCCTCTTCCTTCTCCAGCGGCTGCTGCTCCAGCTCCGCGTTTTCCCCCTGTCCCTCGCGTCCTTCGGGTTAAAGCTCCCCCGCCAGGAGTAAACAAGCAGCCCGATCAGGCAGCCCAGGGTCCGGCCGGTTGCCAACTCCCCAGCCCGCCGCCCTGTTCCCCCGGGACTCCGCCCCCGGCTCCGCCCGTGCGCCCGAGCCCGCGCCGAGGGAGGGTGCGTGGCGCACACGTGACTCGTGCTGTGGGCGGGGCCTGCTCGCCGGCTGAGACTCCGGGAGGGGAGGGGCGGAGGCCTGGCCTGGCCGCTTCGCGCTTCCCAGAGCCCGGCGGGGGCCCGGCTGTCCTGCCCCCGCTCCTCCTCCTCCCCCCGTGGGGCCTGGCCTTGGCCCCCAGCCCGGCAGAGACAGCGCTGGGCCTCCGGATGGCTTTGCCAGTGCGGCCGGCTTTCCAACCGCGAAGCGCTGCTCGGCCGCGGGCCTCCCTCCTCCTGGGTCTCGACTGGCGGAGCCTCTCCCTTGAGTTTCCTGCCCGCGTCTGCAGAACCCGACATCTTCTCGAGCCCCCTGAACGCTAGCACTTGCTCATGCTGCGTAAACACACGGCTTGGCCTACGCCCACGCAGACCTGCACTGTCCGGCCTTGCACCCCTCCTTGCCCAACGCTCTGCCCTTTCCCGGCTCTTTAAAGGGGAGGAAACTAGAGGGAGGCTCAAAAAGATCTAGCCCAGCCTCCTGTTGCCAGGGGCGTCTCGACGCTAATCTCTTCCTGCAATTCCGGGTCAGATGACTGCCCTGAAATCCGTGGCTCCAGCCTTTTTCATCCAGATAACACCTTCCATAGCTCCCCACCCCTACCCCCAACCCCCAGGCAGAATGTCTGCACATTACCTGTCTCCAGGTAGCTCCGGAAAGAAAATAGACGGGCAGAGTCTCTGCAGAGGTTATGAGGGACTGTGGACTGTAGGGTACACTGCCCGAATTCCAACCGGGCCTCGCCACTTATTCGCAATCTGAGCGAATCATTTGGCTTGTCTCTGCCTTGGGGTCCTCATTTGTAAACCCAGGTACCACAGTAACTCTCGGGAAGGTGTGCAGATTGGGGCCAGCCGGTAGCGTGGGCTGAAGGCAGCTGATGCCCACATGCTCCACTGAGCGTTAGAATCCCGGGTAGTGGCTTGAAACTCACGCTGGGCACATGTGCATGTGTGCCCAAAATCCTGAAAGAAAAAAATGTTGAAGAAGGGATTGCAGTGTGACCATCCTCCAGTGGGAAGGGTGGCTGTCTCACTTTCTCTATTTCCCTCCAGGGAGTGCATGCCCCTAAAGAGAGAGAGAGGTGTGGACTTAGGGCACCTAGGTAGTGTCCAGACCTCACTTGGTATCTAATAAAGCAATCACAGAAATCAGTCTGTGCTGGGACCAGCAGTTAGCATAATGGTTATGTCGCTGAACTCCCATGTAGCCAACCGTGGTTTGAGTCCTGGACCCGGTGGCTTAAACTCACCGGGTACGTGTGCTTGCCCAAGATCTCGAGAAGAGAATGGAGGAGAAGGGATTGCAGCATGGCCATACCCCCTGGGGGACTGATTTCTCGCTTTCTATCTCTGTCTCTCTCTTTCTGGCGCGCCCTATAGCAAAAACCTCTCCAAAAAAAAAAAAAAAAAAGAAAGAAAGAAAGAAATCAATCTGTGCTAGCAGGTGATCTGTTCTCAGGGTTCTGCCACTCCGGACACTCCCCCCATTACATAGTGCACCCCTGTTACATAGTGCAGCAGGGCATTGAGGTTATTATGGGGAGCAGACAGTGACAAGAAGGCAGAGGGCTGGATAACAGGATGAACCGTGACTGGAAGGACATCCCCAAGTTGAGTGGAGGAGCCCTGCTGACGTTTAAACCAGGGGATTGTGCCTGTCATAGACCGACTGGTAGAAAGGACAGAGGTGTGCTTGGTGGAGTGATGGAAGACTGGGAGTAGTGGTGGGGCGGGAGGAGGGGTTGGAGTCAGCCAGCAACCAGCCCAGATGATGGTGCAGAGTCAGTGACTGCTAGAGGGGAAGCCAGACAGGTACCCTGCCAGCTCCTGACCTTTTAGCCTCTCACCCCTCATTCAGTAGATTCCACAAGTGAGGATGTGCACCTAGTCTCTGTGTGTTCCCTGACAGCAGTGTTTTTCCTTCCTTTATTCAGCCTAGAGCAGCCAGCTCAGTGCTTCGATTGAAGGTAATCAACGAATGTTTGTTAAATCAAGCCAGGCCCTGTAGAGAGCTGTAGTCTTAAAAGAATTTCAGAGTTTCCCTCTTCAACACTCCAACCTCAGAGTTAAAGGAAGTGAGGAAAGATCTTTGCCTGGGGTTACACGGCAAGCTACACACAGAAGCCAAGTCTCTGCTTTGGGCCTGGTGTTATGTCCATGACACCACACTGAGCTTACAGTGCCATTGGAACAAAAAAACAAACGCCCTAAAGCTCCTAGAATGAAATAAGCAGCATGTGGTTAAGACCTGAATGCATGGTGCAAATGGTAGGTGTGATAGGAGTTGAGAAAACTGGATTCCCTAGGATCTACAGTCAGGCAGAAAATGCTCCCTGCAAGAGAGGACTTGAACCAACTGTTAAGGTGGGATTTGAGACTGAGAAAAAAAAGAGGTCTTTAGAGGCAAGTGGCCATCTGCTGAGGCCGTGGTGGGCATTTAAGAGTCAGTAAGGAAGCCATTTGGGCTAAGGCAGAGGTCTGTGTGCATTGGATCACAGTGAGACAAACTTGGAGGGTTAGTTTGAAGCCAGATTTGGGGAAATTTCGAATGCCAGGATACGGAGTTTCAACCTTAGTTTGTGGGTACTGAGGAACCCCTGAAAATAGACACCAAGATAGGCGCTGAACCAAGACAAGACACCAGGCCAAGATCTGCCAGCTCCGTCTGATTTGCATCTTTTGTAGACAGTTGCTTGCCACACATGTGCACTGCCTGAATTTACCCACACACTAAAGAAATCTACCAGCTAACTTGTCTGTATTTACTTCATCTCTTAATACAGATGATTTTAAAATTTATTTTTTAAAAATTTGGAGAGATTTTTGCTATAGGGCACATGCACTTACTGAAGAGACAGATGGAGAGACAGAAAGCTGAGAAATCACCCCTCAGGGGCAGGGGGGGATAGCCACGCCACAATCCCTTCTCCTCTATTCTCCTCTCAGGATTTTGGGAACACACATACACACACACATGCACACACACCTGGCATGAGTTTCAAACCGCTGGGTCTGGGACTTGAACTGCAGTCTACTATGTGAAATCCAGTGACATAGCCATTATGCCATCTGCTGGTCCTTCTATTCATGAAAAAAAAAAAAAGAGAGTTGGTGTGGCTGCAGGAGATTAGGCACTTTCACCCGTTGTATCTCATTTAGTCCTCACAGTTCTCTGGGTGCAGGTATTTGTTGCCCCAGTAAACCCCCGAGATGGTAAGTCACTTCCCCAGATCACAGAGCTAGGAAGTGGTCAAGTCAGAATTCAAACTCCACTTTGACATGAAAATCCTCTCCAATTACTTCCCATAATTTTCCACTGAGAAGATATAAGAGTTGGATTCCAATTCTTGGAACTCGATCCTGGGTTGCTTCTTAGAGTGGTTCAGTGTGATGTTGGCTCACCTAGGCTCACATTTCTGGGAGTGCTTTCACATCTCTGGTTTTCAATTTTAATTAATTTATTTTTTTAATTTGCCAGAGGGTATGTGCACAGAGAGTGAGACAGAGAGAGAGAGAGGAAGCAAGAAAGCACCCCTCATGGGACATGGTCATGCCTGCAATTTCTTCTCCTCCATTTCTCCCTCCTTTGGGAATTTTGGGTGTGCACACACAATTGCCTGGTGTGTTTCTCAAGCCCTGGGATCTGTTACTCAAACTGCACCATCAGTCACGTGGGATCCAGCCACCTCAACCATCACACCAAGAGCTGGCCCTGCATGCCTAGCTTTCTATTCTTAATTAAAAGAAATCCAGGCCAGCAGGCAGCTGGATCCCACATGGTTGACTGCAGGGTTTGAGTCCTGGATCTGGCAGCTTGAAAAACACACCAGGTACCTATGAGTGCACACCCAAAATCCAGAGAGAAGAATTGAGATGGGGTTGCAAGGTAGCTATCCCCACGGGGGATGATGTCTCATTCTCTCTCTCTTTCTCTCTCTCTCTTTCTCTCTCTCTCACCAGCACACACACCCTATAGCAGGGAAAAAGGAGGAGGTGGAGAAATAAATCTCCTTCTTGTGTCTTCAGAAGCAGGCAGAGAGAGCTGGGGTTGAATTCCATTCCACTATTCCATTAGCTGGTCACAGAGACTAACGAACCAATAATCCTTAACCTTTGCAAGCCTTCTATCCAATTTCAGATTCCTAATTTTACTCCGACAATTGCATAAGCTTCAGGCCTCATAAAATCTGGATCTGCTCCAGCCAGATGACCTCCATGAGGTTACTGTCTCATCTGAATAAATGCATCCTGGATTCTGGTCTACCACCTGAATATCCAGTTGACACCTGGGACTAGAGATGCCAAAGTAACTTGAAAAACCTGATTTCACCTAGCCTTAGGCCTAAGCAAAGGTTCACGGGGCCCCTAAGCCAAAAGAAATACCTCACAGGTCTGTTTACTTAGTAGTGAAGCCCGAGCAACTTAAATACTTACATCTTAACAATTTAGTAGTAGTTGTTAATGAACACAATATGCGTTAATTGAAAGAAATTGATTTTTAAATTCTATTCAATAAATGCAACTACCTTCTTTTTTGAAAGGTGTTTGTTTGCTATAGAGTGTGTGCACTCACCAGAGAGAAACAGAAAGAGAAGGTGGGGAAGAGAAAGCACGCCCCAGGGGGATGGCCACACTGCCATCTTTCTCTGTTTTCCTCTTGGGATTTTGAACACACATGCCTAGCTTATTTGTCAAGCCACTTGGTCCAAGACTCACAATCTGCCATTGGGGTCCAGTCACTTTAATTGCCACACCACCAGCTGACTTGATTTTCTTCTCAAAAGTTTTGTTGTTGTTGTTGTTTTTTAATTCATAGTAGAGCCTGTGTGCATACATGTGCGAGTGAGACAGAGAGACAGCTGAGCAACCTTCATAGGGTCTGGTCACACCACAATCCCCTTTCTCCAATCATCCAGACCGTTAGATCATGGGCACTCATGCCCATACCCCCGTATATTTCAGGCTGACTGGGCCGGGGTTGTGAACCATAGTTGCATGCAGGATCCAGCTTTTCTTGAGCAGCATATTACCTCTAGAACACAGAGCTGGCCTTGGAATTACTTTTGTTTTCTTTTCCTTACCTGTTTTGTTGTTGTTGTTTGTTTGTTTAGTTTGCTAGGAGCACATCTGCTTGCTGCTGGAGAGAGACACAGAAAAAGTAAGAAAGCATTCTAAATGGAGGATGGTCACACCACAATTCCTTCTACATTTTCCCCTTCTTTTTGAGACTTTGGGCAACCACACATACCCTCCCGGCATATTTTTCAAACTGCTGTGTCCATGCGGTTGGCCATATGGGATCCAGCTGCCTCAACCACCATACCATTGGTTGGTCCCTGGAATTACTTTCTAAAAGAATGGGTGCACCTGTTAAGTACGGCATAGTTTCTTAAACCTAAGGATCATTTAGTATTTAGTATTTCTATTTTCATAATGCTTGCTCTTTTGTTCCTTTTTAGATTTTTGTTTTCTGCCATAGAGTGTGTGCACTTGCCAGAGACAGAGAGGGAAAGTGAGAACTCATCCCCCAAGGAGGATGGCCACACCACCATCCCTTCTCCTCCATTCTCCTCATAGGATTTGGGGCACATACACACGGCTGGCGTGATTTCAAGCTGCTGGGTCTGATAACTGGACCTTCACAGTCAGCTATGTGGGATCCAGCACCTTAACCACCACACCACCTGCTGGTGCATAATGCTTGCTTTTCAAACGAATTTATTTACTTTTAGAAATTTTGCCATAGGGTATATGCACTGGCCAGATACACACAGAGAGAGGGGGAGAGGGAGTAATGTCCCTCTATGGAAAATAGGCTGCAATCATTTCTCCTCTGTCTTTCCCTCCTTTGAGATTTTGGGCACCCGTGCAACAACGTGCTCAGTATGTTTTTCAAGTCACTGGGTCCAGGACTCAAACCATGTAGTTAGCCATGTGAGATCCGGCGGCCTTAATCACCAGGCTATGGAGCCAGCCCAGTGTTTGTTTGGCAACAGCATCTACCAAAATGTTAACTCCGTAAAGAAACGAAGCCATCAAAAGGGGACCAGAAAGTGGTGTAATGGTTACATAGTTAGACTCCCACATAGTCAACTGCAGTTCGAGTCCTTGACCCAGTGACTCATGCCAGACGCATGTGTGTGTGTGTCCAAAATCCCAAGAGGAGAATGAGGAGAAAGACTTGCAGCATAGACATCTCCCTGGGGGGGTGGGGGGTGATTTCTCACTTTCTGTCTCTGTTTCTCTCTCTTCCTTCGGCAAGTGCACATGCTCTACAGAAAAAAAAAAATTCTCCCTCTAAAAAAGAAAAAAAAAAGGAAGCCATCAAAAGGAATGTAATGCTTCTGTTCTGGTCCATTCTGTTACTAATAATGAGAAATATCAGAAAGGGGGTGAGCCATAAGAATAGAGGTTTATTCAAGTCATGGCTTGGAGGTTCAAGAGCTAGGGGCCATGTTTGGTGAGGGTCTTCTGCCTGCATGGTAGGAGCACATACATCTATGTCCCTGTGTCTCTGTTCTGGCTTCATTCTTTTTATATGAGGGGATCTTCAAATAGTTCATGGAAAATGCATACTGTGAAACAACTATCCAAGGATTTTGATTTTTTTTTTGCACCAAAATAAACTCACTCTGTAATTTTATTTTTCCATGTATACTTTGAAGTCCTCTCATAAACCCACAGAAGCGGGAACCAGCAGTTAGCGTAATGGCTATGTTGCTGGACTCCCACGTAGTCGACCGCGATTCGCATCCCGGACCCGGTGGCTTAGAACTCACGCCGGGTGCGTGTGCGTGCATGCCCAAGATCCCGAGAGGAGAATGGAGGAGAAGGGAGTGCGGCGTGACCATCCCCCCTGGGGGGTGATTTCTCACTTTCTGTCCCTCTGTCTCTCTCTGTCTGTCTGGCGAGCGCACACACCCTCTAGCGAAAAAAAAAAAAAACTCTCAAAAAAAAAAAAAAAACCCACAATCATGGGAAGCTTCATCCTAATTACTTGGATTCTAATCTCCTCCCAAAGGCCCCCCCATAGTCAGATTCCATTTCCACCCACTTAATCCCACCACAACCAAATTTCAACATATGAATTTTTGGGAGACATTCAAACCATGGCATTTCTCTCCTGGTCCCCAAAACTCATGTTCTTCTCACAGACAAAATCATCCCGATAGTCCTCAAAGTCACACTTCATTCCAACATCAACTCAAAAGTCTGAAATCTCATCTGAGACTCGAGGCAAATTCCTTCCCTCTATGAGCCTGTGAAATCAAAGCAAATCACATGTTCCCAAAATACAACGGTGACATAGGCATAGAGTGGAAATTCCCATTCTCCAAAAAGAAAGAAAGAGCAGGTTCCAAGCAAGTCCAAACTCAAGAGGGCAGACATCCCATCTTGAAACTCTGGAATAAAATTTCCTCCCATGTTTATATCCTGGACACACTGGGCCAGAGGTTGGGTCCTCCAGGCATCAGCAGCCTCGCCTCGTGGCTTTGCTGACTCGGTTCACACATCAGCTCTCTGTTTGGAGTCTTGTGCCTGCAATTCTCTCTGAAGGCTGGTGCTCCATGCTGTTGGGGCTACAGGCCAGGGGTCTCATGGGTGGTCCCACTCCTGTGGCTCAACTAGGTATTGCCCTGGTGGGGACTCTCTATGGCAGCTCTCATCCCACACTGCCACTCGGCATTGCCTCAATGGGGGCCCTCGGCAGAGCCTCTGCCCCTGGGAGAAGTCTCTGCCTAGGCTTCCAGGCTGTCCAAAGCATTCTTTGAAATCTAGGAGGAGGCCTCCATGCTTCCACAGCTCTTAAATTCTGCAATTATGAAGGATTACCTTCATGGACATGTCACCAACATCTGCCATTTGCATATCCTGAAGCCATGTTCCTAACAAGGGGCTGAGCCATACCTGGGGCAGCTTAAAAAACAGTCATGGGCCAGCAGATGGCATAGTGGTTATGGTGCTGGAGTCCCACGTGGTCAAATGTGGTTTGAAAATCACACTGGGCACCTGTGTGTACATGCCCAAAATCCCAGGAGACTAGAGGAGAAGGGACTGTGGCATGGCCAGTCCTTCTTGGGGATGATTTCTCAATTTCCCTCTCTCTTGTTTCTTTCTGGCAAGTGCAGGTACCCTATGACAAAAACTTAGAGAGAGAGAGAGAGAGAGAGAGAGAAAGAAAGAAAGAAAGAAAGAAAGAAAGAAAGAAAGAAAGAAAAAGAAAGAAAGAAAGAAGGAAAGAAGGAAAGAAAAGGAGAGAAAGAAAGAAAGAGAGAGAAAGAAAAAGTCATGACCATGTAATGCTTTATAAAAATAGAGGTTTAGGGGAACCAGCAGTTAGCGTAATGGCTATGTCGCTGGACTCCCACGTAGTCGACCGCGGTTCGTGTCCCGGATCCGGTAGCTTAAAACTCACGCCGGGCGCGTGTGCATGCGTGCCCAAGATCCCGAGAGGAGAATGGAGGAGAAGGGATTGCGGCGTGACCATCCCCCCTGGGGGGTGATTTCTCGCTTTCTGTCTCTATGTCTCTCTCTGTCTGTCTGGCGAGCGCACGCGCCCTACAGTGAAAATCTCTCCAAAAAAAAAAAAAATAGAGGTTTAGGGTGAGCAGGTGGTATAGTGGTTAAGGTGGCTGGATCTCACGTGGCCAACTTCCCAGTTCAAGTCCTGGACCTGGAGGCTTGAAAATCATGCCAGGTGTGTGTGCATGCATGCCCAAAGTCCCAAAAGGAGAACGAGGAAAAGGGATTCTGGCATGACCTTCCCCCTTGGGAGTGATTTCACTTCTCTCTCTCTCTCTCTCTCTCTCTCTCCAGCGAGCATATGTACTCTATAGCGAAAAACTAAAATAACAAAAGAAACAAAAAACAGGTTTATCCAGCTAATGGCTTACAGGTCCAAGGGCCAGAGGTTGCGTTTTGTGAGGCACTGCAATAAGTGGACGGTAGGAACACATGCACCTATATTTATGTGCCTGTTCTGACCTAATTTCCTCACTGTACAAACCCACCAAGGAATTAAGCATGGGAGCCCTACCCTGATGACTTTAATACTAATATCCTCCTAAAAGATTCTTTTTTTTTTAAAGAATCATTTTTTATTTAACTTTTTTTTTTGTTTATTTATTTATTTGAATTTGACCAGAGAGGGATAGAGTGAGAGAGAGAAAGGGAAAGTGAGAAAGCAAGCCACCAGGTCCAGGACTCGAACCGTGGTCAGCCATGTGGAAATCCATTGCCCTTAACCACCATGCCACCTGCCAGCCCCTAAAAGTCCTGCCTTTCAACACCATACTTGGGTTATGTTTTCACCCTCTTAATCCCATCACAACCAAATCTCAACACATACATTTTAGAGGGACTTCCAAATTGTAGCACAATCTAATGTTGAAACAGAATGTCTTTTAAGTAACAGTTGATGCAGTGTGTGACACATGTCGGACATCACAATGTTTCTCTTGAAAATTTAAAATAGTCTAAGTGTGGGCCAACAGGTGGCTTGGAGGTTGGAGTGACTGGATCCCACATGACTGCCTTTGTGGTTCCAATCCCAGACCTGGGTACTTGAGAAACATGTTGGATGTATGTGCGCATGTGCCCAAAATCCTGAGAGGAGAATGGAGGTGAGGGGATGGCAGTGTGGCCATCCCCCCTGGGAGGGAGGTGGCTTCTTACTTTCTCTTTCTGGTGAACACATGTGCCCTACACCGAACTAACTAAATAAAATAAAATCCTGAGGTGCCCTTGTGAATTTGCTGCATACAATTTTTTAAATATAGACCTGACAGAACTATTTGTGGCTATTTCAGGAATTTTGGACCTGCAAGCCATGAGCTGGATAAACCTCTGGTTTTTGTTTATTCGTTATTTTAGTTTTTTACTATAGGGTATGTGTGCTCACTGGAGAGAGACAGAGGGGGAGGGGGAGTGAAACCAACCCCCGGGGGATGGCCATGCCACAATCCCTTCACCTCCATTCTCCTGCTGGGATTTTGGGCACATGTGTACACACACCTGGCATGATTTTCAAACTTCCAGGTCTGGGACTGGAACTGCAAGGGTAGCATGGTTCTCTCTTGTAGAATAGAATAGAAGAGGAGGAACTACCCATGCCACAGTGTCGAAGCTCGACTCCGCACAGGAAATCTTCCTGAAGTCTCTTCTCCTGGTTCCTCACTCCACTCTCAGTGATGGCTATTTACATAACCTGAACAAAGCAAAGAATAATGGTGGGTTGTTGGGAGGCCTGGGCTTGAGTCCCAGATCTGCCACTTGGAAGGTGTAACGCCTTGGCCATAAGCTCCTCTTTCCAAAGGCTCTTCCAGCTCTAAATATCTATGAATCTATTCATCTGCCCTCAAGCTTTCTCCTAAGTGGCCAAAGTTTTTAATGCACTTGATTTTAACTCAGCCTCCTCAGAGTGGAAAGGAAAAACAAGTTTCTTCTGTTGTATATGTTCTGCAGGCTGGAAGCTGAGAAATGTGCCATCTTTAAATCAAATAAAAATCCATTTTCCCATCAGGCAAATTTCTGAAAAGAAGCAAGAAAGAGTAACAACTGAAAGCTCTATGCAGGGGGTGCCTGTACATGGGGTGCAGAAATGCCTTGCAACTGAATGCGCATAACTGGGTATGTTCAGTTTGAGAAAATCCATCAAACCGTGCACTTGTGACATGTGTATCTCTCTGTATGTATATTATCCTTTAGGTTTTATAAAAAATATATTTTAGGGGCCAGCAAGTGGTACAGTGGTTAAAGGTGCTGTACTTCCACATGGCCAACAACGGTTCAAGTCCTGGACCTGGAAGCTTGCTTTCTCACTTTCTCTCTCTTTCTCCTCTCTCTCTCTCACTCTGTCCCTCTCTGGTCAAATTTAAATAACTAACTAAATAAATAGAGTTCAATAAAATAATTCTTTAAAGAATTCTTTATTTTGGGACCAGCAGATGGTGTAGCAATTACATCACTGGACTCCCACATGGTTGACCAAGGATCAAATCCTGGACCTCGTGGCTTAAAATGTGCCAGCGGCCAGGCACATGTACATGTGTTCCCAAAATCCCAGAGGAGAATGGAGAAGAAGGGATTGCAGCATGACCATCCCCCCAGGGAATGATTTCTTACTTTCCCTCTGACTATCTCTGTGTCTTTCTTCCTCCAGTGAATACACACACCCTAAGACAAAAACCTCTTTAAAAAAAAAAAAAAGAAAATTCTTTATTTGAATTTTATTTAATAATATTATTATTTTTTAAATGTATCAGAGGGCTGGGGTGGTGGTGGTGGTGGTGATAAGAAAGCAAGCCTCCAGGTCCAGGGCTTGAACCACAGTCAACCATGTGGGATCTCAGCACTTTAATCACCACACCACCTGCCACCTCCACCTATTCTTCAGTTTTTAAAAAAAGCAAATTGCTTGCCAGGAGGTGGCGTGGTGGTTAAGGGTGTTGGACTCCCATATGGCCGACTATGGTTCAAGTCCTGGACCTGGTGTCTTGTTTTCTCTCCCTCTCTGGTCAAGTTAAAAATAAATAAATAAAGTCAAATAAAAGAATTATTTTTTTAAAAACGCAACTTGCAGAATTGAAACAATAAAGAAATTACATTGAGAAACAACACAAGCAATACTATTTTTTAAAAATAGCCTGACAACGAGTTCTAAATGTATGAATATACTATGTGCTTGTGGGAATGTTTGCTGTTTGGTTTGGTTTGGGTTTTCTGCAGAGAGAAACGACCAGTACTATTTGGATGTCTGCCATGGAGGGTACAAGCTATATTGCCTGTTCTGTGGGACCAAAACCAAAACAGAATAAAAACAAACAAAAATCTCCCACATCCCTGAAAAGCAAGAAGGAATGCGAGAAGAATTATAGAACACACCAACTCAGCAGGTGATGAAGGCGTCGGTCTTCCTGCTTATCCAACTTGGTTGTCTATTGCTGTGTTTCCGTTGCACCCACCTAAGACTGGACAGGCAATTATTTTAAAATAAATTTAAAATCATTTGAAAAACAAAATAAAAATCATAAGGCTCTTACTGGCTACAAGGAATGTTTTTTAAAAAATTATTTGATTTATTTATTGTTATTCTTCAATTTGACCAGAGAGAGACAGAGAGAGGGAGCGAGAATGAAAAGGTAAGCTGCCAGGTCCAGGACTTGAACCACAGTTGGCCATGTGGGAGTCCAGTGCCTCCAACCACCCACTCCATCTGCCGGCCCAAACCTGAGAGACTTTTTGATCTGCTTAACAAGACCACCTTTATTCACCATGCAGTTCCTTCCCTCATTGTTTCTCTACTTGTTTACCACCACCTCCAGAAGCCCCAAGCCCCTGTCACGCTGTAGCTTGGGATGTTTTACAAGCTTCTCAGAGTCTCATGTTTCATGGGACTCCTGTGCATATACACGTAATTAAAACGATTTTTTTTTTCATTTGCCAGAGGGTACATGTGCTCATTGGAGAGAAAAAGATTGCCCCCCATGGGGATGGTCTCATTGAATCCCTCCTCCATTCTCCTTTCAGGAGTTTGGGCACACACATGCACTCAGTGTATTTTTCAGACCACTGGGTCCAGCATTCAATACCTGCAGTTGCCATGAGGAATCCAGCCGCCCTGACCACCACACCTCCAACTGGCCTTTCAAATAGTTCTCCTATTTGTCCAGCTCATGTCAATTTAATTTGGAACCTAGCCAAAGAACCTAGAAAGGTGGAGGGATGCCCTTTCCCACTCTTTCACAGTGTGGCCTCTGCTCTAATCAGCAATGATTGTGCAGGAGAGCCCAGAGCCACAGAATAAAAAACAGCACGGTTCACCTGCATCCTGGCTTTGGTGACACAACTAACTGAGTAACGGGAGCACTTTCCCTGTAATTTAATGATAAGACCATAGATAAGTTCCTTTATAGCTTGAAAATGCAACCATCTCATGATTTGGTGAGTCTAGGAGGATGAATGAAAGTCTTAAGGAAATCTGAAAAAAGAGATTCACAACAGTCCATCCCAGAAAGTAACTCTTCAAAACAAAAACAAACAAACAAACAAAAAAACAAACAAACGAACAAACAAAGAAACACGGGGCTGGCAAGTGGTGTGGTGGTTAAGGTGCTGGACTCCCTCATGGCCAACAAGGTTCGAGTCCTGGGGACTTGGCAGCTTGCTTTCTCATTTTTCCTTTCTCTCTCTCTCTCTGGTCCAATTAAAAATAATAACAATAACAAATAAAATAAGTAATCCTTTAAAAAAAAAATCACAAGGTCAGTGGCCCAGATGGGGTACGCCAGGCAAACACATGAATATTACTGACTTCAAATATAAGGGCAAGGCAAGGGCTCCACATATAGCCACGGTAGGAGCTGAATTTCTGGGGTCGAGAAAAGAGGCAGCTTAGGGGCTAGAGGATAGAAACCCACGGGATGGCCACTTTGTAGCCAAATGGAAATAAAGGCAGAAAGCGGTGGCTATGGCTTCATTTTTTATCCAGCGCTGTGCTGTGATTCACATGGACACAGTACACAAAAGTTTAAACAATTTTTAAAAAGTGAAGTTTACTTGGATCCACTCTCTCCCCACAGGAACCGAAGGAGAAAAGCCAAAGAAAGCAATACGTGCTAGTAATTACAAAGCATGCAGAAGTCTCTGAGCCTCAGTTTCCTCATCTGTAACGCGAGCACTATAATAGCACCTTCTTCAAAGTGCTGCTGTGGCTCGGCCCATGCTCCCGAGCATGCTCAGTTGAGTGGCTACTATGATTTATGTTTTTATTTATTTACTTTCTAGTTTTTGCTATAGGGGATGAGCACACCCTGAAGAGAAAAAGAGAAAGGGAAAAAAAAGTGAGAAATCACTCCTCCAGGGGCATGGTCAGGCCACAGTCGTTTCTCATTCACTCTCCTCTTGGGATTTTGGGCATGCATGCACACATGGCTGGCATGATTTTGAAGCTGCTGGGTCCAGGACTCACACTGTCAAGTCAGCCATGTGGGCTCCAACTGCCTTACCATCCAGGCCACCTACTGGCCCCGTTATTATTTGTTCTTACAACGCAATCCTGCAGATCCAGAAGGTCACTTTGCATCCCTCCACCCGCTCAGATTTGGGGAATGAATTCTTCCAGGGCCATGATTTGCCAGAGTCCTGCATGGAGAGACACCCAGGAGTTCATTTTCCAGAGGATTCTTGATAGATGAATCATTTTTTTAAATTAATCATATTATTATTTTTTAAAGTTTTGCCATAGGTCATGTATGTGCACCAGAGTGAAACAGAGAGAGAGAATGAGAAAGCAAACCATCAGATCCGGGATTTGAACCACGTAGGCCATGTGAGAGTCCAGTGCCTTAACCACTATATCACCTGCTGGCCTGATGAGAATCATTATTTAACACTTAAGCTTTGACTTATTACCCGTTGGGAGACACTGTGCCTATTAGCAGACTAAGCCTCCTGGGGGAACCCCGGGAAGGAGCCTCACAGTAGGCTGAGCTCTAGGGAGAGCCGTCTCACTGACTCCTCTTCCAGGTCTATAAGGTGCTGATGGGGTTATACTCATTTTAAGTTTGAGAAGGAATATACCATGATGGGAATAGAAAATGGCACAAAGCAAGAACTGGCCAACGTTGACAATAATCTGAATGTCTGAGTCCAGAAGGCTCTGCAATTTCTTTATATTTTTAATAAAGAAAAGGTAGAGTGGAGGTCTGGTGCCTAGAAGGAAAGACGGACAGCTCTCCTGTTCAAGGCCTCCTGTCTTTCCTTTATCAATATCCATAAGCCCAGCAAGATTGGCCATTTATTTGGTGAGACTGGAAATATAAATTAATAAAGTCTTTCTAGAGAACAAACTAATGTAAAGAACTAAGAACCAGGGACAGCCCACAGAACAGCAGTTAAAGTGCTGTGCATAAAAATCTGGATTTCCTATGACTGACCCAGGTTGGAGTTCTGGCTGCAGTGGCTTGAAAAACACTACTGGCAAGTGTCATTGGGGCCAAAAGTCCAACAGAATGAAGAGATGGAGGAAAAAGGATTGCAGCATGTTCCTGCCCCACAGGGGGAGGGTTCTGTCTCTCTCTCCCCAGCAAGCCCATGTACCCACTGAGTATTAACAAAACAAGAGGAATCAAGAACTGTGCTGCCCAGCTGCAGCGGCAGTTAGTAGGGCACACTACTAGGATCCCAGCCCTGCCCGTTCAGATGCTACCCCAGGTGGCCCTGGACAGCTGGGACTGCCTGTCACCCTGGCTGGCTGAGAGGAGGCTGCTGCTCTGCAAGACCTTGTCAAAAGCCGTGTGTGTGTGTGTGGTGTGTGTGTGTGTGTGTGTGTGTCGCAAACTTTTTTTAAAACAGGAAAGAATCAAGAACTTCATAAATTATGTGGTCCTTTGGTCCTTTAAGAAATGACAATGTTGGGGCCTGCAAACAGGAGGTTAAGGTGTTGGATCTCACATGGCCTAGTGGGCTTGAAAAATCACATAAGGTTTGTGTGTGTCTGAAATCCGAAAATGAGAATGGAGAAGGAATTACAACGTGACCATTCCCCTGAGGAGTGATTCCTCACTTTCCAACCCTCTGTCTCTCTCCAGCCAGCACACACACCCATGGCAAAAACCTAAAACCAACCAACCAACCAACAATAGTTTACATTAGGTACCTCTGTACAGTGTTAGCTTTGAGCCATTCCATGTATTTATGTTTAAAGACATGAGAACTGTTGATAAGACATTAAAAACAGGGGCTGGCAGGTGGCATGGAGTTCACTGGGATCCCACATGGCCAAATGTGGTTCGAGTCCCAGACCTGGCGACTTGCTTTCTCACTTTCTCTCTCTCTCTCTCTCTTTCCCCCTCCCTCTCTGGTCAAATGAAAATAAATGAATAAAATAAAGTTAATTTAAAAATAAGAAAAATATATTAACAAAAAGCAAAACACCAAATGATTTGCACGGAGTTATCAGTGCAAAGAGAAATACACATAGCCAAATGTGAATATCCCAGTATGTAAAGTGCTTCTGAGAGGTGGCAGTACAGGTGTTTCGTAGTTTTCTAAACACCTAACACTTTCCTGTACTCCCGCTTCTGCACTAAGCGCATATTACTTTGCTTATAAGGTGGCTCGCGGAGGTTGAAAACGACCTCAGATCTCCTCCGTTTCTTTCCCAATTCTTCGAATCGGGTTCATTCTTGCTGGCCCCTTTCTAAAAGTTTTGGAGGTTATGCGGGGCCCTTTAGGCGCGCAGAGGAGCGCAGGACCCTTGCAAGAAGATTCGAGAGGCCCCGGCGCTCGGGGGAGGGAGGAGTCTGCACGCCTTCCCCCTCGGCAAGCACACGCGAGGCTGTTGGGACTCGTTTGTCCTCCAGCTTGCTGGGGGCGGGACGCCCCCTTGCATCTCCCGGCGAGTTACTGGAAAGGCGGCGTTTGGGCTCGCCAGCGGCGCCCAGCCCTGCTCGGGAGCGCACAGCACGCCGGCCGGGCCCGGCGT